>NC_134706.1:7714977-8014977 GCF_043290135.1 Rhipicephalus microplus | reverse complement strand
AAGCTCATTTTTCATCTGAGTGCAGCTCTCCCCTCTCTTGTGTTATCCCAAGACGAACCTGGCTGCCCGGTTTTGAATTTTTTCAATTTTATCAATCAATGTGGCTTGCGAAGGATCCCATACGGCATAAGCGTATTCCAGTATAGGTCATATGCATGTTAAATAGGCTGTATTTTTTAAGTTCAGTTCCGAAGTTTTTAAATTAGGTTGGATAAAGTTTAGCGCCTTTCCAGCTTTACAAACCACATCATCTACATGCGCATTCCACGAGCAGTCGGATGACAAGACTACCCCTTGGTATTTATAACTATCTGCTCTTTTTAGACGTTCATTGTTTAAAGTATACTCTGTTTCCATAGGTTCCCGCTTTTTTGTAAAAGAGACATGGACACACTTTTTATTATTTAGGTTCATTTTCTACGTAGAGCACCAATCTTGAACACGTTCCAAATCAGTTTGCAGTTGAGTAAGGTCTCTGTCATTCTTTACTTGTCTATACACAATACAATCGTCCGCAAACAATCTAATATGTTATGAAATACCAGCTGAAATATCATTTATGTAAACTAAAAATGAAAGTGGCCCTAAAACTGAGCCCTGTGAAGAGGATGGGTATACTGAATGCCCACACTGATGCCCCCACGTGAAAGCGGCCAGCCTGGCCGCGGCAAGTGAAGGGGACAAATAACGTCGCATGAAGGGCTTCATACGAGAGACATGGACGACCTCAGTAGTTCGATCACGGCGATCTGCTGGGGCTACAAGTGGCGTCGCGTGATAATTCACCGGTGAAGTCTCTTCAAGAACTGTGTATAGCCCGATAAACGGTGGCTGAAATTGGTTGCACAAACCAGGTGTGTGAATAGGCGTCATAAGGAGCAAAGGAGCACTCCGTCTCCAGGTTGAAATGATACAGCACGATGCGATTCATCATAAACTAGCTTTCTGTCTTGCTGTCGGGCTTCAGTATTTGTACGAGCACGTTGGCGACACTGTGCCAGTCGTAAAATGTATTCCTCTGAGGAAGATGGAGATGAATTCGCGTGGCAGGTAAAGAAAGAGACGTCCAGGAAAGAACTAGGAGAGCGTCCATAAACTAGGTAAAATGGTGAGTAGCCGGTTGTCCGCTGAATGGCCGTATTGTAGGCGAAAGTTACAAATGGTAGAACTACGTCCCAGTTCTTGTGGTCTGGTTGAATATAGGCGGCGATCATGTCAGCAAGAGTGCGGTGGAATCACTCAGTGAGGCCGTCAGTCTGGGGGTGATAACTAGAGGCAGTTTTATGAGTTGTGCCAGAGGCGTGAAGAAGTTTGTTCTAGTTGTAAAAGAAATGCCCTTCCACGGTCACTGAGCAATACACGTGGAGCAACATGACGCAGTATAATGGCTCGGAGGATCAAATCGGCAATTTCAGAAGCTGAATTAGTAGTGACGGATGCCGTCTCGGCGTAGCGCGTCAAATGGTCAACGGCTGTTACTATCCACCGGTTTCCAGCAGCACTGACTGGAAGGGGGCCCCAAAGATCGATCCCTACAACTTCGAATGGTGTGGCTGGGCACAGAACAGACTGTAGTGTGCCGGCTGCAGTAGATGGTAGTTTTCTACATTGGCAGGTAGTGCAGAACCCAACGTACCGAGCTACACTAATGGTAATGCCTGGCCAATAAAACCGGCTTCGTAGGCGATCGTAGGTTTTATGGTAACCAAGGTGACCAGCAGTCGAATGGTCATGAAGCGCTCTGAGGACTTCGGACCGAAGCGATCGGGGTAGAACGGGAACCCAACGCTGACTGGGCACACAATATCTTCGTCCAGTCGGGAGTTCGGTTTGCCGCTGTATGGAGGAAAGTGCTCAGGTGGCGCATTCGGCTGGGCGAGGTTCACGTAACGACGAGCCAACTCTTCGAGCAGCTCGGAGTCAGTGCCAGGGTAACAATGTAGCAGCTGGTGAAGCTGTTTTTGTGCAGACGACCTGGATGCACAGCGATTGAGCAAGTGTCGTGGTAGGTGCCACGTTCTCTTGGAGCTCATCTGCCCAACGAGGCTGTCACACAGCTGACTCTACCGCTGTCTCGCAAGGGTGAGGCTGTGGTTCTCAATTTTGCGCAGTAGCGCTTCGATGCGGCGGCGTAATTTCTTGTGACGCTCCCGGCACCACCTGCGCATGAGGCCAGCCTATGCGTCCCACATGTGGAGGAGGCAAGAGTCGGTTGTAGGCAAGTCGGTGGTAGTCTCCACTTCACGGGTAGTGACTTACACGTGCTCTTGCAAGGAAGCTATCCACTCATTGATGTTCGTAATGGTGCCGGAGGCTTGTTCTTCACGCAACTGGTGGAATTTCGGCCAATCGGTAATGCGAGCTGTGGGTTTTGGCTTCTTGCGGAGGCGCGTTTGAATTGTTATCGCGAGGATGTTGTGGTCACCGCTCACTAAAAGGCCTGTGTTGTCCCAAGTAGCACGCGTAACATTCTTGCACAGTGTTAGGTCCGGCGATGTGTCACGGCACACACTGTTGCCTATGCATAAGGGCGGCTGCTGTAGATCGTTAAGTAGGGTAAGGCAATGGTCTTGTACTAACGACCATATCTTTCCTCCTTTCGGATCCGTGTGCGTGTAGCCCCAATCGGGATGTCGTGCGTTAAAGTCGCCGAGCAGGAGCAGCTGCGCGTCTCCGACGAGAGCGATTGTCTTAGGGAAGAGGGGAGAGAAATCTGCCGCTTTCTCACGAGGTGAACTGTTCACATTCAGGACGAAGAGCGACTTGCCTGTGCGTTTGCGTGGTAGAATCTTTACGATCATATGCTGAATGCCCGTTGCTTGCAATTCGAGCTGTACAGCTGTGAGGCTGTTGTGAACGAGCGTGGATGTGCAGGGGGAAGCATGCATATCAAGCTGATGGTAGGCCACGTAGCTGGGGAGGGTGGAGAGAGTAGACGTCTCTTGTAAGGCGATAACATTCGGGACCGGTTTTTTTGCCTACGGATCAGTTTGCAGTTTCTGTACGGGCTGCTGCAGGTGGCTCAGTTTCTTTCGGTACCCCCTGCAGTTCCACTGCCATATGGTCAGTGAGGGATATGCCATGATTAAGCCATTGCAGGCTTGGGGCCCGCCTGCAGCGTGGCAGGTTGGCCGAACGTGGGCGGATGCTCGCGACGGTCGAGCTGTGCATTGATTTCGGCGGTGGTGGACTTCGTGTAATTTTTTAGAGCATTCAGTGAATTATTGGTGGCGCCCGTATAACTCTTCAGGGCGTTCAGTGAGGTGTTCGTGCCTGCAATGGCTTGTTGCAGAGCGTTGGAACGGACTTCGAATTTCGCGTCCAGGGTCGTGAGAGCCGCAGATACTGCTTTAGAGACTGCCGTAACGATATCGGTTTCGGCATGAAGCGACGCGGTGGATGTGTTCGCTTTGCGCTTACCCGGGGGCTGCGATTGTGGCTGGGATGGGGAAGAGACGGCTTCCATCGGTTCTGACGTGGTTGCGGCTGGTTGCTCAAGTGTTTTGTCTAGCTTTGCTTCTAATGACTGGATGTATTGTGTGAGCTTTCCTATCTGGGATATTAGTTTAGAGAATTGAGACTGCTGTGAGGAAAGTTGTGCCTTAAGTGAGGAGTTCTCCCTGACCAACTCCCTCACCTGTGGATCCTGCGACGACGTTGATGACGCTTTGAGTGACGCTGGGGTCCTTGGGCCCAGGCAAGCTTCTTGGGACCAGGCACGGATGATAACTGTGACATTCCCTGGGACGAACCAACGGAGGAGGAGAGAGGCAATGAAGACGAGTTGAAGTAGCTAGCAGAACGGGACTGCGATCAGGACTTGGACCGTGACTTGGACCGAGATTTGGACTGGGACTCGGACTTGGACCGGGGCCTGGATCGGGACCTCGACGGCGACCGGCCACGGTTGCGGGGTCCGGAATGCTCGGTTTGTTGCAGTTGCTGTGGCTGGGCGAGAGGCGGGTACGACCGCTCTTGGGACGGTGAGTGATTGGTGCGAAGGATTGGTGGGTGCTGCTGTTGTGGCTCTTCGTCGGGTGCTTGTGCCAGAGCGTAGCCGGATGGGGTAGGCTTCTTGACGAAACGGTATTTGCAGTTCGAACTGTTTGTTGCGTGACCACCATTACAATTGATGCAGCGGGCACGGCATGTCAGTTGGGTGCCCTGTGGGATCGGTGGGTGTTCCTCGCAACAACGGGCACAGCGATTGCGTTTTGGATGAGGGCAAACGCTAGTTCGATGACCCACCTTGTGGCAGTTAAAGCATGCTTCTACTGTTGGGTAAAAGGGGTAAAGGCAAATGTAGACGCTGTGATAGAAGATCCATCGTGGCAAACAACCTCCAAGCATGGTGACGAGTACGTGGTTGGTCTGTCCCATGCGACGGCCACCCACGACAGGCATAGTTGGGTTGCTCTCTTGCAAGTTTTTCAAGATTTTTGCGTCAGTAAAGCTGTCGTAGGCATTGAACACGATGCTACGAAATGCATTGTTGGATGGTGGGGCGTAAACGTGAAATTCGATGGTCCGGACTCCGATCTACAGTGACGTGATGCGAAGGTAGGCTTGTGCTCGAATGTATTCCCGCACACTAAGCGTGAAGGTGTTGTTTGTGGGGGGAACCCACTCTTTGTCGCGGGAAACTGGTGGCTAGTCTGGTAGCGACGCGGCCTTCAGCAGGGCTTCGTACAGTTGCCTTGGCGGCAGCTTCGTCAGGTCGACGGGAGTTTTTGACTGTCCCGCGATGTGGATGGCATCAGGCGGTATCCTAAGTAGTGGACCAGGTCGTCGTAGGGGCGGCAGGCGTGGTTTCACGTCGTTACGTGGGGGTGTCGCTTGCTGGGCGCCGTTCAGGCGCGGCGTTGCCTGGCGGAGGTCGAGGCGTCGCTTTTCCTGGGCGCGAAAATCGGGTGACGGCTGCCAAGAGCTGTCAGACCACTTTTCTGCCGAAATCCTGGTTCCTTCAACCATGTACTCCATGTCGGGGGCGGCCGGACGCGGCAGAAACGCGGGGGGGAACGAACGCTAAAGCACTGGCAAAAAGCCTATGCGAAAGAAAGCGGGAGCATTGCAAGAGATGCGAGAGCAAGAAACGCACATTCGCTCTTTTCAAAAGCTCGAGAGGGACCCGTTGATCAGAAGTTTTCCTCTATTCTTCACTTAACTAGAGTAGCGTAACCACGACCCTAAGCCATGGTATTCGTCTTGCGGAACTATATTGTGGCGAAATACCCACCTTATACCTTGTGCAGTTTCAGTGAATATTAACCCCCCCCCCTTTTTTTTCTTCAGTGCTGTCCCCCCTGCCTACACACTTGGGTGCATTTGGCTGAAACTATCTCGCAAAGGTCTGTAGGTCAGCGCAGCGCACATTTGTACACAATGAACTGTGTGCTGTGTGAACTGTGCGTGCGATAAACTGTTGTACAAGACGAACTGTGCAAAGAAAGATAAAATAGGCTTTTAAAAGCATTGGTTCGGGTAGCCAGCCAAAGCAGGCGATCCCACATAACCAAGGCAACGCCTCCCTGAATCATCAGGGATGCGACGATTCACTAAGTCGTTATTTTCAGCATTAATGCATTTAATCTTAAGCAATATTATAACACCATTCGTTTCAACATGCACTCTTAAAAAAAAGGCCTGCTTATTCACCTAAATAAACACTAACCGTTTACTTGTTTATAAAAATCATTAAGCTCCTATTAAGTGAAGGTAGTAAAATACTCATTAGTGAAACTTGCTAGTTTGTAAAGTAGTTCGTCAATAGTGCTGAGCCAAACAATTAATACATAACTGAACCTTTAGTTAACAGGCATCTATATGTGCATGTACATTACCACATCAAGATAATTCAGTCACAGAAGTACATAAAGGATAATAAGCAAAGTGTGATTATTAATTTTGAATAAATAGTTGCCACTAATTACACAGCAGCATACATAGAGACATGAACAAATCACAGACAAGGACATACACGCAAACACGCACACGGAATATCAAGACTTAGCCGGCATTGTGTTTTGTAGCAGCCGTATGAAAGCTATTTATGCTCCTACGTTAGAATAGCACACTGTTAGCCACCATAGCATTTTAAGAAATAATGGACGTTTTGTACGCATCATGGTCTGCCCTTCCATGTGTGGGATCACTTGGCACGAAATTTTTATTTCAATGTAATCGACAAAGTTAAGGTGGTATAAATTTTTCTTCATAGTGTCACGATTACGGCAGGATATACGTTGGTGTTTATGAGAGACCCAGCAGCGTATAGGGATTAGTATTTACCAAGTTAAAAAGAGCAAGAAAGCATTACTCGTTGGTAATGGCAAACTTTGCATTTGGTGGGACTTGGTGTAATCTCCTTTTTTATAAATAACAATCTTTTTGTGCAGATAATGTAATGTAATGAACATTAGCCTCCCATCATAGATCATATGACAAAATGACTGTTAGATACTCATGTTTGATGACATCAAAAAGTGTGGCTAAATTAGTGATGTAATTAATATTGGATGAACTTTTTTCTAGTTATGGATAAGAGCCAGAACTTTCTTTTTGTTGATTTGCATAATCTGTAGGGCATCAAGTAGTGATTGTGCATATTGAAACTTAATTGCAGTACATAACTCACCCCTAAACACTCTAGAACAGGGGCTCAAACACACGGACCGTAAACCTTGCATCTGCAACCCACGAATGACTGTTTTTGTCCCACATTAAAAAAAAAATTTTCAATAAGTATGTTACTGAGCTGCACAGGAATGATGTGTACACAATAGTTTTAGTGAGGAAGTTCATGCGGTCACCTTGTGTTGAAACATTACTGTGGGAAAAAAAACTATGTTTCAGAATTGGTGTACACAATTTTGGGCATGTTGCAATTGGCATCGTCATTTTCGTGAGATTCAATAAGGTCGAAAGCCGGAATAGCTGGTGACTGATCATTATACCGTAAGGTTCAGTAGTGTTGCGACTCCGGGTCCCGCGGGCCTCAGTTTGGTAGCGGGCGCCCGTCCTAGGACCCATCGTCGAACAACTCAGATGAGGCGCTCGTAAAAACGACAACAATTTGTTGAGACTCACACCGCGCTGGAATTAAACACACAAATAAAAGACACACTGAAGCACAGGTAGGACACACACGAGCGCGAACTAACAACTGTTTATTCGATGGAAATGTGACACACACATATATATGTTGAAAGGAGAGAAAAAGAAGAAAAAGAAAGAGCGTGAACATGCGCACTGCCCACCAAGATACAGCGCCAATACAGCGACAACAATTTATTTACATGGTTAGTAACTGAGAATTAGAATGAGAAGTGAGAAGTCAAAAACTGTACATGAGAGCTGTTAAACTGTAGAACTTAAATTGAAATACACGAAACTATTCGGCTTATATAGCGCCTTGTTGCCAACCCTGGCCACATTGTCCGCGGCTTCCGCCAATAAGGCGCTCCATGGTCTAGGTGCTCCGCCCACGAAGGAGAGGATTGATTGATTTGTGGGGTTTAACGTCCCAAAACCACCATTTGATTATGAGAGACGCCGTTGTGGAGGGCTCCGGAAATTTCGACCACCTGGGGTTCTTTAACGTGCACGCAAATCTGAGTTCACAGGCCTACAACATTTCCGCCTCCATCGGAAATGCAGCCGCCGCAGCCGGGAATCGAACCCGCGACCTGCGGGTCAGCAGCCGAGTACCTTAGCCACTAGACCACCGCGGCGGGGCAACGCGAAGGAGAGGAAAGACACCACACAATGCATGCGGAGAAGGCACAGTCCCTTTGGTGCCCAAATATGGCCACCAAAGCACTGCACCGACGTTACGTTTTCGTACACGTCACCAAGTTTCGCGCACGTTCGATGATTTTGGTTTCCAAGATTCTTCTGGCAGCTGGGTGAGGTTGGAAAAACCAGCTGCCAGTGCATGTGTCAAATTTGCCTGACTGTTTGGGTAGGACAATGTGGTGGGCCAGCATATGGTCAAAATATGCCACCCCATTCAGCCAATACTATGGAGAAAGGGGGAAGGAAGAGTGGTCAACTAATCCCTCGTCTTGGAGGCGGGCTCCTGCAAGGGCTGCAGCACATAGTGCCTTTTCCTTCCCTTCAACCCCACATTCCATTCCTAATTTGCTAGAAGGAGGGGCTTAGATGCAGCCACAACCAGTTTGGCTTTAGCTTTCAGCCCAAACTGCAAATACCACGCTGGTTCTGAGATTTCCAGAGCCTTGGTGAGCTTGAAAACGGGACGCTGCCTCTTTGTCTGCCTGGAAAGCCTTGCAAACACAATGGCTTTTCTTGAGTTGAGCTCACAATGACCTTTCTTGGCTGGTGGGTTTTCTTTGGACGAACCAGTCCCAAACCACTTGCTTGGAATGCCTCGAAATTTTAATTTTTTCGTCCTGTTCACAAAGGCTGAAAAACTTCAATAATTATGACAGTGGTAATAGTAGTGAACTTTTTACATGACTAACAGGGACAGTGTCCTGTCCTTCTTGTTCCTCTTGTTCATGAGAAAAAAAGTGATCTTACGGCATTATGGGATCCACATATGGTTTAATTTAGCGCACTATATCTCCTTCAAACTGACCCATATATAAAACAAAAAAAAGGTTTTCTCTCAGACCATGAAATTTCTTGGCAATGTGTACAGCCTACCTCCCGCCCCCCCCGTATCCTCCCCCTTTCACCTCTCATGTTCCAGCCTTCATGGTAGTAAATTGCACGAGAACAGCCTATTGACTGAGGTGAGTTTGAGACTCCCGCTCTAAACATATCACTTGTTAATAAAAGCACTGAACTGCTGCATCTGAAAGTAACTGCACACAATAAATTAGGGTCAATGATTGCTGGAAACCGTCTACGGAAAATATAATCAGAGTTGAAGCTGTAAGCGATTTGCCCTCTTGCTTCAGTTTTCGTAAACAGTTCACGTAGCTGTTTGCGATGATGAATAGGTTTGCATCCTGACTGCTGTGTGCTGCAGCATATGTAATCAACTAGTTGACGCAAAGAAAGAAATAGTCAGACGAACAGCACACTCCTATGGAAATGTATTCCACATGCTGTTTCCAGCAGTTATATGAGAAAGTATGCTTTGGTTTGTTAGCTTAAGACACCTTACTACACTTGCATCTGAAGTCATTCGATCACTGTGAAATAAGTGAAAAAAGAAAAACTGGAATAAAGCTGAATGAGTGAGCAGTAAGAGAGTGCTGCTCAAAGCTACGAATGCATGCTCCTGTAGACAGCAGTTTGGCATTTGAATCTGAAAATGATGTTCATGATTAAATGCAAGAAACAAAAACACATGATATTATCCATTTTACATGGCATGCCTAAAGCTCTGCATAGTGTATGGGGGAAGGGCAAAAGATGCAGGTGAGGATATAAATGTTTGGTTGGCTCAGGGCTGTTCAGTCAGTCAAGGTGCACATACCTGTCGGTTTGTGGACTTTCAACCTTGCAGACACCAAAAGGTCAAGAGGAGGGGCAGCTCCCTTTCCTTTCCTGCTCTCAGAATGCACACTTCCTGTGATACAAATAGAGATTATTAACCAATGATAATTTACTTTCAAACAAAGCAAAGAAGCACTAGCAGTATGAGCGCCAGGAACTTAATGGCTGTTTATTTAGGTCGCATGATCTTTCCCAATGTCTACACTTTGACTCATTTAGTCCGGTTAGAGACGTGCCTGGATAAAAATATTAGAAGTACTCCACCTAATGTCTTTTCATTAGTTCTCAAAGGTGTCGAGGAAGACCAGGAAAAAAGAGGAAGAAAAAAAGTGCTTTGTGAACTGTATTTCTCAAATATTGACACGGTGATTGCAGTGTGCTGTAAAGAACTCGAAGTCAATGGCATGAACGGCGGGCTTCTTTAAAATAGCTGGCTTCCCGCCGTCGTCCGCAGAGCCGATCTTAGCCAGTGAGGGGACGCGTAAAAAGAGATAGAACAAACGTTTATTTACATGATGTAAAGAGATGGAACTGTACAGTGAATCAGCAGAGATTCAGCATTATGTACAACAGAGATTCAGTTGTTCTTTACAAAAAGTCTTCAACTTTTGTAGCCCGTCCTTCCCTTAAATGAAGGTGCGAAGAAAGCGGTGACCACTCTTGTCACAAATCAGGTGACGAAGTCTCAGTGGTCTACCCACCAGAAAGGGTGCAGATTTTGGACCACTCGGCTGGTGAAAAAACAGGGGCAAAAAGGTCCAATGGTATAACGCCAGCGCACCGCACAATGACGCACCCAGTCCACGTCTTGAAGACGTCGAAAGGCGAGGAAGTAGAGTCAGGTGGATGGGGAAAGTTGAACTCCTCCGGGGAGATGGCCGCTGATACGAACCTCAGTAGTGGTCCAAGGCAGCGTTCTGCTACAGTGTTGCCAGAAGTTTCCCAAACTCGGCAGGCCAGGTGCTCAATCCCTGAGAACTGCAACTGCGACGCCTTCCAATGCTTTTGGACTCTCGGTGCTTTTGTGGCAATTTCACGTCGGCGACGACAGCCGAGTCGAGAGGTTGACTCCATGAGAACTATCACAGTGGCGCCGTCCCATGCTGTTCATTCGAACCGTTCAACAAAACGATTGTCTCGCGAAGCTTTCGTTGTGAACCGACCACTACCTGGAACCTCTACAGGAAAGCGTCCAGCTGACTGGGTGATGATGGGGTTGAAAGCATCTTAGCATACCGGCTTACGCACAATGATGCCTGCCCAGACGAACTGCCGGGCCAAATGTAACAGTGTGTTGCTCTTTCTTCAATAGTTGTTATTCATGCACAGTGTTTAAAAATTATTAGCTCACTCAAGTAAGAGTCTCGATTATTTATAAAATTACAGAATCAGTCCCTATGCATAAAGCTAATGAAAAATTATGAAGACTTAGCAGCTATGTGTACACTATAATACATTATTCTCATCTCCAAACCTTGAAGTAAAGCTTCTCTTCGAAAGGAAATTGTATGAGCAATGCTTGTAAAAGTATATATTGGAGGATATTTCAGCACAGCACAGCTGTAGAGATAACTGTATGTATTGTGACAGTAAGAAAATATCAAATGGAAAGCAGTAATACAAGAAAATAAATGAAGAACATAAACAGCCTCAAGTTCCCATTGTGTAGCAGAGAGTCAAGAAGTGAAACTAATAAAAGAATGACACTCCGAAATGTATATTGCATAGTCTGTTATTAAAATGAAGTATTTCCACTCACCTTCAAACAATGCTGCAGTTTCCTGGTTTAGCCAAGGGGTTGTGGTGCAGAAGCCAAAGTAGCTGCACATTAGAGAGCCACACAAAGTAAATGAATTTTTTTTTTTAAATATTGGATGGCAATAGCTAAAACTGTGTACGTCTGCTTCAGCATTTGATGTTATTTCTAAAGTGTTCACACTTGGTTAGAGTTGCGATTTCCACTGTCGAAATTCAAGTACCACAGTTGACAATATTATAGGCAATGAATTGCCAATGCTTGAACACGGAAAAATTAATGCACGCTGACATTTGAAACTACACCAGACTACCAGGAGACACAAGCCTTACACGGCCACCCTTCAGGACCTAATGGTTCTGCAGAATCACAAGGGACTCATTATGTGACAATGCAAGCTACCAGCAACATCAATTTCAAGCCTCAATTAGCTTGAGTCAGCCTAATGAGGAGCGTGTGTTGGTAAAGCCTGTCACTCTGGGGAGCTTGATCGAACGGAGTGCTTCAAGTGACCCTCTCTCCAAGTCTCGTCATTTGCTAATTAGAGCAGAATGTGCCATTGAGAGACGACCGAGTTTCTTTGAAGCTGGCTACATCAAAGACACTTTCTGTTCAGGCAATGAAACAAAGGAGCTCATGATTCATCTCCTCCACTCCGTTTTTACTTTTTACAAATTAAATTAGTAAGATGCAACGTGCGGCTGTGTATAGTGAAAGGAAAAACAATAAAAAAGTGTTAGAGAAACAACAGTTGATTTCATGAATTGAAAAAAGCCAAATCTGAAAACAACTGTGTTCATATAGATTTAAAGTAAGCTTTTCTAAGAAGGCAGCAACAGTATAAATGTTCCTGTAGACTACATAATTAGGTGCTTGCATAGGTAAATGATTATTTCACTTTCGTTTCATGCACATAGTGTACGTGTTTACAAAAGTGTCTAAATGATTCGGTGCATTTCATCGCAATAGTAGCTTATACAAGTGCTTAATATTTTGCAGACCTATCGGTGCTAAGTAAACTGGAGAAGCATGCCTCTGATTATTCAAATTAATTACTCGGTTATAAAAGCACTCTTAGTGAATGCAAAGAACATGAAAAGCTTGATGGTGCTCTCTCAAACATTACTCACCCAAATTCTGCAGTCAAGTGTAACTAGGTAGCGCATGTGCTTACTAATGTCTGTAGCAAAATACTGCATAGTGAATGGTGAGCGTTTTTCGGTAATCTTGTGGACTGCGAATTCAAAGGGCAACTGCATGCTTTATTGCAGAGCTACCTTTACTTCACCTTCAAGATTCGTAGAATAGAAGTGCCAGTTATATTTGGGTTAGTATGGCATGAGCAGAAACCGCAGGTGCCTAAAAGTTTCAGAGAGATCTGCAAAACGAGTGATTTGATCATTTGCAGATGAAGCATTTCGAGACAAAAAGGCAATGAATTGCAAGTTGCATAAATAGTATTTCACTAACATGTAACATTGCACATCTTGTAACCAGCATATTTTTGCATGGCTGTTTTTAGCTATACACAAAGCTGACTAAATGGAGCACATTGAGATTCTGCATTGTAATCAATTATATCTAATTTGTGATGTTAGAAAAGAACATGCATAATGTCTCAATGAAAAAGTTATATGTTTTTCAGTGCTGCCTGTAAATTTGCTATTAAGTAATACATTAAAATTTAACTTGATCACCATCATCTAACTTCATAAATTTGGTGAAACCTGAAAAGGCAACTGTAATATCTGCCTGATTGCAGATTAACCTTACTGCATTAATGTTGAGCCGTTTGTTCAGCCTTGATGTCTACTCTTGTACTCCTCAGTTACTGAAAGTTGGAAGAATGAACAACAATTTCATAAAAAACGTTTCCAAGTAAAGCACCTACTGCCCCAATCAACACAAGTCCCCTTGTTGAAATGGTGGTTCCAATGACACTTCCTGTTTGGCAATCTTGTCATTCATTCAAGCTACCCATTTACCTGTGAATTTATGTCTTATTAACTGTTTAAAGACAGCATTAGCTGAGGAAAAAAAAAAGACAAGTAACAACGGACACATAAAAATAAGGTGACAGTATGAAGCTGTATGATATCAAAGGAAGTTTCCCATGGAATAAGAAATATGTTGCAAGAATGTGGATAGTTAAGTTAGTTGGTGCCTAACTCTTGATGAAAAAAAAAAAAAAAGCAAGGAACATTTGACGCAGCAAAAGAAGGCAACAGTGTGGACCTTTTTTTTTTGCTGTGTCTGCTGTTCCTTGCTGGTTTTTTTCATCTGCTATCATGGTACCCCTTGCTTTACTACGTGCAATGTAGCAGCCTTAGCTGTTCATCCAATGAAGTAGACATAGCTTTTGCAAGTTTTCTGTCCTTTAGTCCCCCATATTCTTAAGGTTCTGCGCTAAATGTAAGCATATATTTAACCAAGGCGAGAAGTCAGCCCATGATTAAGTTGTTGCTCTTCGCTTGTGTCATACATGATTACAATCTTCGCTGAGGATTCATGACGCGCTAGTGTAACACGCTAGTTCAGGAGCACACCGCAATGGTGATTGAATGAGGTGCCACTTAGACTGATGCGAGAAGCATGTTCATAACTCACGCTAAGCTTTGTCAGCTTCCTGTTTCCTTTGTTTTTCCTACGAGGAAAGCTGGAGGCACGGCAGACAGCCCGACCTCTTGGAGGATGTTCTGTGTGAGATGTAGGCAACAGGCAAAGGGTAATTGTGACCGACGCCGGTAAATTTTGTTTGCGCACACTAACTGGGGGCAAAACAATGGGAACAATGCACAGCCCGCTAGGGCGCGTTTCGTATGGTCGCGGCAGGCGGTCGCAACGCAACAACTCGACCAGTCCGTTTGCACGCGGTGCCCACTAGTCCGCCGCCAGGGGGTGCCACAAGCCCACCGCGGGACCTTTTTTTATACGCCTCCGCTAGCGACCATATCTGGACCGTTTCGTTAATGAGCCGAGTCGTTCGTTTGTTAGAGGGGGTTCCAAGAGGGCGGCGGGTGCTCGGATTTGAGCTGTACAGCAGGCTTCCTTCCTCACGCGATCCGGGGCGCTGCCTGGTGATGAGTGCGCGCCGTGAGCTTTTATTAACTTCCCCGAAAACAATGCTGACGAGCGCGTTCGGGTAGCACAACCCGCGCACGCCACCTATGCGCTCATTGTGCGTGCACGGCCCCACATTGCATGGACGTAATATAACAACAAAACGAACAGGGAACGTGACGATGAGTTTTACTGGGTTGCCGTAATAACGGCTTTCGCTAGCAAAGGCAGGACGTAAAAAAAAATATCTATATATATACGGGAAAAGAAGGAGCTGCAGGCGCGAATGAAAAAAAAAAAAGCCACAAATTTCATTACGGAGCTGCCGAATCTTTTATTAAACTTTTTTTTCTTTTTTTTTTCATTCGCAGGCACTACTGGGCTATGCATCGTAAATTCGCGGTCGCTCACGCACGGTACAATAACGCTTCCCAGCTCGATACTTCGGCAAAAGCAATACTAATGGCGCGAGGGAATTTTTCGTGGTCATTAATTTGTTTCGGCCTCTAGAGCTCTTAAAACGACGTCTGCGCGGAATGGTGTGCCGGGGAAAAAAATTTTATCGCGACTGCGAAAGTTCGTGGTCTTCGTAATTATCGCTGGAGAGATTGTCTTTTTATATCGTACCGCACGGGCCATCCCGGGTACATTGCCGAGAAACGCGTAATAACGCGGAAAAATAATGTACAGAGCCCGCCGACCAAGCCACTGCATGACGCCTGGTGCGATTTCATCCGCGTCGCTTTTTTTTTTTTAAATTTCTTTTCGTCTGAAGAACGAACTGGTATTTACAAGACGTCTACAGCACTTTATAAAGCCGTATGTTTGAGAAAGACTCAATTTAAGTTACCACTAGTCGGAGCCATCCGTGTTTCCAGTGAAATCGAAAGCTGCGCCCAACTTCTGAAGGTGTATAGATCAGCATCAAGCCTAGGAGCGGCATTCTTGCACAATTCTTCAGCATTGCTCAGCCTCCTAGACAGGAAGAAAGAAAACGTGTGTTCTGTTGTTTGTCATCGTGTGAAATCTATCTATCTATCTATCTATCTATCTATCTATCTATCTATCTATCTATCTATCTATCTATCTATCTATCTATCTATCTATCTATCTATCCACCAACCCACCCACCCACCCACCCACCTACCTACCTACCTACCTACCTACCTACCTACCTACCTACCTACCTACCTACCTACCTACCTACCTTTTTCGTCGTCAGCGTTCGTGATTTTCTGACACCGTGGTGCTGGATGCTGCCATTCGTAGATGGCGTAGGTCATACACGAAACGTCGCGAAACCGGACGTGCTGGTCCGACAATACCGCTGTGAAACCGATTTATAGACGACGCTGTGCGTAGCGAATTTCAGTCATATAGCATATTTTTTTTTTTCGCTCGAAGGAGTACGTCTCGGCTCATCTTAGTTAGACCCAACTTATGCCGCGGTTATCACCTGATAGCAATCAGTAACGGACACTCGGAGAATGTTTTTTGTAGGTGGCATCTGTTACAGTTCAAGGGATCAGTTTGCCACTTCCTTCCTGCACAGGTGGCACGGAGCAAAGAATTCCTTCCTCCACGACAGGTGTTAACGTTCGTTCTTGAGCCTATGCTAAATGTTCACTTCGAACAATATGTTTATGAAGGCAACTTTTCACAATGGCCGTGCGATCACGATGATTCGACACACAAAACGTGAAACTTCCGAACCTGTTATTAAGAAAAAGGGGCTCAGAATAGTTTTCTTTTTATTTATTTACTGCACCTTACAGAGCCCTCGAGATGCTTGTGCAAAGGGGCGGTCAGGATATACGCGAGAGAAGTATATATACAGGCAAATATTGATTAATACAGAAAATACAATTCAACTCATGAACATATAACATTATGTAAGGTGTAATACAAAAGATCATTTAGCCGCAAATATTAACTAGCTACAGTGCGACATAAAATGAAAATTGACAAAAGAGTTTCCCGCAAATAAATGTACACAACACACAAAAAAACCAGGTAAACAAATGGTCAGCGTGATTCAGCAGTACGCGTTATGCGAATGCTAACGATGTAACCATACGTCGTCCGTCTGTTATTCGATATCGTTTCAAAATCACTACGCTTTGCGAACAATTATTTTGTGCGGCAAGAAGCGCGTCCTGGCTATCGCGCTGCACATGCAACACACCTTGCCTTTTTACGAGCACGGGAAACCGACCTCGACTTATCAAAGACCGAAGGGATTTCGCGTCCCCAAACTATTCCCCGACAAGACGGTGCACGCTGCGAGGTTACGGTCACTGCCGCCACGCGTTCCCCAGCGCCGTCATCATCCCCAGGCCGCGGCTACCCCAGAGTAGGCCTCGACCTCGCATGGGTCGCACGGGCCGTATCGCTCGCCTGTATCGGCGCTCCCCCAATGAGTTTGGTGTGCGAGGACACCTTGCCCGAGAGAATCGTCGAGGAGACGCCATCGGCAAGAGTGCGCGTCATCGTATATATGACCCTCGCGAGTCCGGCAGTGCTGAGAGCTTCGAGCGTGGAGGATCGGTGCACGCGCGGCGCCCGCGGTGGCGCTAATCAAAGAAGAACTTACCTCGCCTACAGAGCTCTTCTGGCCGAGGACATAAACTCCGACTGGGACGCCATTGACGCCGCCATAGAACGTTTCCGCGTCGAAGACCAGGTAAGCGCCGTGGTAGATTCTCTATTCGCCGTCGAGAAATATCCGTTAGGTTCCGCGCACGGACAAACGTTGCCGCCATTTTTCCGGCGGCACCGGTGTTCGAAGTGAGACCCCCTGTAACCCGTAGGAGTGTTGCCAGTCCTTCGCGCAGTCTTGTAGTAGTAGTAGTAGTCGTGGTGGTGCTTGCATGAAGCAAGAAGGCACCTAATTTCCGTCTACCTCTTCGGCGACACGGCGAAAACGTTGTCTGGTCCGTGTGGCGGGGCTGACGGAATCCCCTACTCAACCGCACAGTTTGGACTCGCCTGATCTCCGAGTTCACGGGCACGGCCGTCGCTGATTGGTTCGTCTGTAAAGAGTCTCGCGAAAGGAGCCGAATTTGCCTGTATTTTGCTCCCTCGTCGGAAAATCAGAGGTGCGCTTTGCAATAATAGTTTGAATGTTTGTGGTATTAGTAGCGAGTGAAATGCTAGAGCGTAGCGTAACTTGTGCGGGACGTCCATTGCTTTGCGGTGGAGTTCACTCCATCCTCCAAGGGTGGAGCTAATGAGCGAGCTCAAAAAACACGCGGTTTGTAACCGACTGGCAAGCTTGAGTAGGCTGGAAACGGCAATTCTGTAGGAACGGGCTGGTAAATATCCTCTCTCCGAAAAAAAAAAAAAGAGAGAAACGATTATCAAGTTAGCGTCCTTGTTGTGATCGCAGTATTGGTCGCATAGGAGTTCTCTCTGGTCTGATGCGATCGTATACGTATTGCGGAGATGCATGCTTCTTGTGTGCACTGAATATGTGCTAAGCCTCGTCGACTCGGTCGGTAAGTCCGTAAACTTGTAGTGACAAATACGTACTTGTATTTACGGTGTGCGCTTGTGTTGTGCTTTGTATGATTGGTTTGTTCGTTTTAGAAAACGTTTCTTTTCGTTGCGCTCTTTCAAATCTTCGATCGCCAAATGCCAACAAGAACGCTTGAGGGAACTAGCAAGCTTGTTAGACGCGGTTGATCATGTTCTGCGTTGTCGACATCATACAGCTCGTGCTCACGACCCCGAGCCTACTTTTGCCGATCAAGAACTAGTCGCTGGAGGTCAAAGGGGAGTGATGTGCTATAGTATACGGCGCATGATGCTTTGACAGTCCCCTTCATAGGCGCGCGCGAGGAAGGGGGGCGGGGCGGCTAGGTTGCCCCTGGCATTGGCCTAATGAAGAGGGGGGCGCTGCTACGAACCTTCGCCTGCCCCCCCCCCCTCCCACTGCCTTCGCTGAAGGGGAATCCTGCGCATCCTTTGCAGTACTCTTGATATATAAAAAAAGAAAACTGCGACAAATAGCAAAAAGAACCAATTGTATCGATGGACGGATGCTATGAACATCCCATTTATAACGGAGCGGTGACATCTGTGCCACCAGGCTCGATAAAAGAATTGTTGACCTGACGTCTTGTCTACTTTCGTTATAGCCATATTTCTACAGAAACGAAACATTAATTGCACGTGGCTGCGATTGTATGGTTTTGGATGGCGGCGTGCTGCTGTACAATCTCTTTTCTTGCTATACTTGCGTTGGAGACGTTAAGCAAGGATCAAGCGACTGTATCAGCAATGTCACACACCGCGAAAGACAAGACTGGACTATGACTGAGTGTGCGCGCGTGTGCTGCCGAATGTGCTGTGTTTCTCTCTTCCCTCTCTTTCATCTCCCCCATCCCTCTCCGATGCGCAGGGTAGCAAACCGGCTGCCTATAGGCTGGTTAACCTCCCTGCCTTTCTTTTCCCTCTATTTTTCTTCCTTCCTTAAGCAAGGAGGACGAATAGGAAGGAACTAAATGGTTGCAGACCACAGTGCGGTGAACGTTGCCAAAGGGGTAGAAAATCATTCGCTTGCTGTGTGTGTGTAGCGCAGGAACTTTGGGCATGTTAATATCTAGAGGATTTTGTATTGGGAAATGGGGGGGAAGGGGCGTCACACTTTTGTTTGCATCGCCGCGAAGGGGTGGATGCGTTTGTGTGTGGCTTGGTTGTGGGGCAGATTTTGGTGTGGGCTAATGGAGGGGCAGTGTGTGTGTGTGTGTGTGTGTGTGTGTGTGTGTGTGTGTGTGTGTGTGTGTGTGTGTGTGAGAGAAAGATTGAGAGACGCCTCGGGTAAGTTCTAGGGGCTTTAGCCTCGGGTCCTTGCTTCCCTTAAGGTACGTCGACACCTTCGAGAAAAATTACAGTTTTAGTCCAAAAGCTACGATTATAGTGTGCAGCGTCTGTGGCGCCCTCTTCGATGATTATAGGGAAGATGAGGGAAAGGGGGGGGGGGGGAACGCCCGCGCGCGTGCCTGTGGCCCATGGGCAACATTTTGTCAGTATACTGATCTGTCTGATCGCCCCTGCAGCATATCTCGCATGGAGGTTGGCCCATCAGTATGCATAAAGTATGGGAATGCTACTGGACATGACTACGTGAAAGCGGAAGGAGGTTGCAGCGCCCGAGCTCCTTTTCCCGCTCCACGTCCCGGTAAATTGAACACTTGTCGCCTGCACTTCTGGCGATGGTAACGATGATGAGAAATCTTTCTTCCCTCGCCTCCTGCGTCAACGCCTCACTTTCTTTCTTTCCTTTTTTCCTTCTTTCTTTCTTTCCCGTTCGACGAGCCATCGAAAGTTGCATATAGTACGAACGAGCGGGATCCAATCATGAGGCCCCCTCACAAGACCATACATATCTGTTGTCGGTGAACGGATCTGACGCGGTGGCCCTTGGGCGAATCCAGATCCATGTCAGACGCCTTGGAGTCCGAGGGCGATTTTTCCATTTTTCCCACTGAACGCTTTCTTTTTTTTTTCTTCTATCCTCTGCGAGATGCGTTCTTATTTCGCGAGTCGTCCGAGTTTGGGGCTACGTCGGCGTCTGACAGGCCCTTGTTGAGCGAAATCCCGTTCCAGGAGCGAGAGAGAGACGTGACTTCTTTTTGGGCTTCGCGCCGTCACACTGGTCGCGGCGCTAACGAGAAGCGACGTCACCGGTGGACGTCTCTTCACGCAGAAGTCTGAACAGAGTGGAAAGCGAGGTACAGCAAAAAAAAAAAAAAAACGATACTAAGGCCTGTCGCGGATGTCTGTCATGGAAACAGTGGATGGAGGGCGTCCGCGGAACTTTTTGAACGGGAATGCATCCGCAGCTGAGTGGACGGGCGCAGATGGGCATCCAGCGCAGACAGCCTGTCTTAGGGGCGAAGCTCCTGTTTATGGCGTGGCTTGTGCGTCCCTCGTAGTACGTAACCACCAGTGGCACATACCCGAAATAGCGGTCCTTACAATGTCTGCTGGATGGGGGCACTTGTATATGATGAATACATGATGAAAAGATGCGAGATGGCTGTGCTTGGAGTTTTCTCTAGACATGCGGACGGACGAACGGACTGACACACGCACGGACGGACAGACAGAGGGGCGCACGGACGGACGGACAGACAGAGGGATGGCCGCAAAAAGAGATGGACGGACAGACGGACGAATGAACAAACGGACGGATGCACCAAGGATCACACAGATAGGCGGACGCAAGAACGAATGGACAGACAGACTGACGAACGCTGCGCCCCACCAATCATCATTCACTCCGTGAATATGCTGTGATTTTTTTGTCACTGCACGGCGGTTTGATGAGAGAGTAACGTGCTGAGTTGGCTGGCAATCTTGCAGGCCGCCGCTTCGCGAGGATATGCGGAAACCCGAGTGGGCTCCGTTCGGCGTCGTAACTGAGAGCGACCGTTGCGGCGCGATTTGAACGAAGACGCGTTCGAAAAGGTTTATCAACCAGTATACCAACTAGCTCTAACCAAGGTTCCGTCCAGCTTATTGCTACGGCGTCGACGCGAGGGATGCGAAAAAAAAAAAAAACCACCACCACGTGATGACGTTTCAAGTCGCCAAAGTTTGTGTCGTCATCATGACGTCGCTATGACGTCATTGTAGATTGCTTCACACGGTGGCGTCACCTCACAAGCAGAGGGATGACCGCCGCTTGTTAGGTCATTGCATCGCAGTCGTCGATTCGAAGGTCGCACGTTCGTTCCCCGCGAGTGGCGTTATCTCTACGTCCAGTTTTCCTTCTTCGCATTTACGTGATAATAACATCCCCTAAGCATTTCTTGCCCATGATTGTCGATTAGTTACCAATAATACTGCGTCTAACAAAGAGAAATTTACCATTTCCGATGGAGGCGGAAATGTTGTAGGCCCGCGTGCTCAGATTTGGGTGCACGTTAAAGAACCCCAGGTGGTCGAAATTTCCGGAGCCCTCCACTACGGCGTCTCTCATAATCATATAGTGGTTTTGGGACGTTAAACCCCACAAATCTAATCGATATTGTTTATTTGACAATGATGATGATGACGACGACGACAATGATGATGATGATGATGATGCGGAGGAGGAATCAAGGTGTTGCCTACATTGACGCTGTTGTTCAAGCCCCGCCGCGGTGGTCTAGTGGCTAAGGTACTCGGCTGCTGACCTGCAGGTCGCGGGATCGAATCCCGGCTGATTTACGACGGAGGCGGAAATGTTGTAGGCCCGCGTGCTCAGATTTGGGTGCACGTTAAAGAACCCCAGGTGGTCGAAATTTCCGGAGCCCTCCACTACGGCGTCTCTCATAATCATGAAGGGGTTTTGGGACGTTAAACCCCACAAATCAATCAATCAAAGAGAAATTTACACGCCCTAATTGGTGTAGGCATTAATTGGAAATTTTGTTCTCTTCGATATTGAAATGTCGTGTCTACTAGACGAACGCGTCACGCTTTTGCACTGCGATTCATTAATATAGTCCGTGTTTTTTTTTCTTTTACATTTGTTTTCTCGCGTGGCTTTGACGGATACTCTGCGCTAATGTATACGGCGGATGCCGTTTTACGGCTGAAGCACCGCCGCACCACTTTATTGAGGTACGGATCTCCGGGGTATAGCGTGAGATAAGGGCTGCTAATTCTGGCCCCAACACGTCCGACTTTAATGTCATTGATCGATTGATCTGTGGGGTTTAACGTCCCAAAACCACCATACGATTATGAGAGACGCCGTAGTGGAGGGCTCCGGAAATTTCGACCACCTGGGGTTCTTTAACGTGCACCCGAATCTGGGCACACGGGCCTACAACATTTCCGCCTCCATCGGAAATGCAGCCGCCGCAGCCGGGATTCGAACCCGCGACCTGCGGGTCGGCAGCCGAGTACCTTAGCCACTAGACCACCGCGGACTTTCATGTCATCGATAGCTGCAGGCTCGGGACAACGAGATGAGACGTTGGGGTTTTCGTCGCCGCTCGGGATGTCCACGTGGCGCGCTGTTGTCTCTGCGAAACTAGGATTAACATTTCTTCCTTCCTTCCTTCCTTCCTTCCTTCCTTCCTTCCTTCCTTCCTTCCTTCCTTCCTTCCTTCCTTCCTTCCTTCCTTCCTTCCTTTCTTTCTTTCTTTCTTTCTTTCTTTCTTTCTTTCTTTCTTTCTTTCTTTATTTGTGGCATGCTTTCACTGTGACGATTTGTTCGCGTTTAGTTTGCTGTCCCTCGCGAAGTCGCTGGATTTTTTCTCTCTATTGTTGTCAGCCTTCCCCCTGAACGCCCTTTCAATCGAAGCCGCCATTTGTCGTCATGTTTTTTGTTATTATTATTTACAGAGCCACGCACGTTTTAAACGGGCCCTGCATCACTTTGTGAGCATGGGCTGAAAAGGCCGACACTCGGCAGTAGAGGCTTTCTGAGAACACGCGAGCCAAATAATATAGCGCAGAACGCGGCCTGCATTTCACAGTGAATTATCAAAGTCGGCCATAAATTGGTGTGTCTGCTCTCGACACACGATGGTAGACGCTCAAAAATCACTTGTTAATGTCCTTTCATCAGCCGCTGGCTGATTTGAACATGGCGTGCGCGCAGTGCTGCCAACCTGCGGAGCCACTTTTTCCCTCTCTGGAGTGAAAAAAATCCCTAGACTACCTTAGATTTTCATCAAGACTAATATGTGTTTGTGCTGTGGAAAATGATTTTCAAGTTCACTTTTGTGAACTATATTTGTGCATTTGCTTGAAAATATTCACTAAAATCACCGTGCTGAATGTGAAAAAAAAATGTTGCAGCACAAATTGAAAAGCTTTAAACAACATTTCATCCCATGAAATCCCATGAAGTTGTGATTTCATCCCATGAAACCACAAGGGTGAGCGGTCATAACATTTAGGGGGAGGGGGGACATGTAGTATCGCAGTACTTTGTACAAGTCACCAATTGATTGATTTGTGGGGTTTAACGTCCCAAAACCACCATATGATTATGAGAGACGCCGTCGTGGAGGGCTCCGGAGATTTTGACCACCTGGGGTTCTTTAACGTGCACCCAAATCTGAGTACACGGGCCTACAACATTTCCGCCTCTATCGGAAATGCAGCCGCCGCAGCCGGGATTCGATCCCGTGACCTGCGGGTTAGCAGCCGAGTACTTTAGCTACTAAACCACCGCGGCGGGGCTACAAGTCACCAAGAAAAAAAAAAAGGCATTGCATAAAGGTTGAAGAAGAAGTAAATTATCGAAATAACATTTAGGAACACTGCTAGCTGTCACTACAATTCAGTGCACTTGTAATAGTATGCAAGTTACAAATTAATAATATCAATAACAACAGTCATAATAATATAACTAATAATAATAACCAGAACGAGCATATGAAGTGCAGTACGTGAAATATTCCGTCGAGGTAGGTTTCAAAAATTAATCATCAATTCTGTTATTTTGCAACTCTCCCACAGAAAATGCTTGGTGGTGTTCGTATAAAACATGAATCACGCTTACTTAATGTATAAGCAATGTCTTGAAAAACGTCACTCTCAATCTTTTTCATATCCGATGCAGGATAGTGTGAGGAAACATGGTTTTAACCATGGAAGCATGTTGTGCCGTGTGGCAGTTCGTCCCTCGCAACCTGCTGAATGGTAACGAAAAGATATATATGTTTATAAGAAATGTTGACTGTCATATATTCGTTCCAAATATTTCTTTGCATTCTTCCACCAGCCAGGGCGGGATGTCCCTCCGTCCATAGAGTTACATACAGGTATTATGGTACGAAACTCTACGCCTCCGCCGATCTGCTCGGTCCACGTGGAAGCAAAAATTTTCTCTAGATGTTGACGAATTGTCCTTTTTCCCCTAAATGCAACGAAAATTCCCAGATCTAGGGAAATTTCTCTAGAACTGGCAGCACTGCGTGCGTGGTGGTTACTGGGATTGCCACGGGAGGCCGCGACTTGTGCACCCGTGAGGGCGCGATCACACTGAAAAAGCCGCCTATGCGAAGAGAAAAAAGAAAAGAGAAGTGCTCAAGGCCACGAGGAGCATGTGACGTATTTCTCTTGCCCATGCTACCCCTCCCTGCTTAGCTACCACCGTTTCCGTCGAGGCCAGAGAAAAGAAAATGATAAGAATATTGCAGCGTGTGACAAATATTTGTAACAACGCTATATATATATATATATATATATATATATATATATATATATATATATATATATAAGGAGAGGTAAGTGCTGACGCGTGGCGCTCCTCTTCTCTTGCACTACAGTGGACATCGCATATTAGATAACAAACACAAGGCACAAGGTTATACATAGGTGCATAGCACAACAGTTATGCACTGAGTCCAAGTTTTTCAATACAGAAATCTGAACACACCACACAGAGTCGGGGAAAAAACACACACAAGTAATCACGCAATTGAAATGTCCACACAAAGCATGAAAGTTCACTAAAAATGTCGAAGGTGATGATCACGTCTCTCGGGAGTGGTTTCTCAAATTTTGCACCGACTTGACAGAGGTTCTCACAAAGATTTCACTGCGGGTTCTCCTAATAGTGCGCTATGTTATGGCTCAGACGTCTTGCGAGACGAAACGAGCCGCTGAATGAGAGAAAGGCCCATAAAGTTACCTAAGTTAGCGTCCTCGGTTGATTGCACTTTTCCCTTCCCGCACTTCGCGTAGATAGTGTTTCACTGCCTCCGAAATCGTCGCGCAACCGACGTATCGTCATGTGGTGACGAACTCCTCAGCTTTCGGCCTTAACTGTGACGAAGATGAAGGCCCCAGGCAGCCTGGTTTCCCCCCATAGAAACTCTATAGATTTTCTAGATTAGGCTATTGACTTGCATTAACCACCGGCTTCTTGGCCAATCCCCCTTAGTGGGTGAGAGCCACAAAAGAAAGGAACAAGCAAGCAAGCAAGAAACTCTATGGCTCCGGCGACTCACGGAGCTTTGGCGCCGAAACGTTGATTTTGTGTGTGTGTGTGTGTGTGTGTGTGTGTGTGTGTGTGTGTGTGTGTGTGTGTGTGTGTGTGTGTGTGTGTTTTAGTGTGCGAGTGTACGTTTTCTTCAACCGTGTTTTTTTTTTCCCTTGCCAGACGAATTTTCGTCAAACCCTACACTTCACCGAGCTTTGACCATGCGCGCTCCGAGTTTCGCAGATAACCACGTGACCCTACCGTCAGATCCGCACTGTCGTCACCCGCTTGACTGTTCATGTGACCCGGCCCGATCTCGATAGACCGTACGAGCTTCGGAGTGGTCGGGCGACTGGCGTTTTTCTCCTTTCTAGTGTGGGTAAGGCGAACAAGAATATTGCCCCGCCGCGGTGGTCTAGTGGCTAAGGTACTCGGCTGCTGACCCGCAGGTCGCGGGATCGAATCCCGGCTGCGGCGGCTGCATTTCCGATGGAGGCGGAAATGTTGTAGGCCCGTGTGCTCAGATTCGGGTGCACGTTAAAGAACCCCAGGTGGTCGGAAATACCGAAGCCTTCCACTACGGCGTCTCTCATAATCATATAGTGGTTTTGGGACGTTAAACCCCACAAATCAATCAATCAACAAGAATATGGGGGTGACAGCTTAAAGTGCGCGAGATGGCGTGCGCAAAAGGGCTCGATTCACGCGTGGCCGTGCTATACAGTGTAGCCACGCAAAGGCGAGTGTTTGTGTTTGCGCGCGCCAGTGTGTTGCCGGACGGACAGCGTCGCCCTCCGTGCAACAATGGCGGCGTCCGCGAGAAAATTGTCTCATCTGTTTTGTGTGTCCATTTTTCCGTGAACGTTGTCATGTCAGTGTCACGTTACGCATGCAATAATGAGATTTACTTCCTTTCTCTTCTTTGCAGGTGAGTTGTTCTCAGCGCATGCGCCGCCCGTGAGCGTCCGTGTGGTCACGTGAGTGAGTTAAACAACTTTATTGTTGAGCTCCTGCCAGTCCCTGGTCGGGACCGGCAGTCACGTCCGTGCTTGCCGCACAGCCAGAATTTGCTTGCCCGTGGCGGAACTACGCAGAAACGTCTTTTGCGGAACATGGGGTATTTCGACCAGGCCCGTAGCCAGGAGTTTCTTTCTTTTTTCCGGAGGAGGGGAGGGGGCTTGTTGAATCATTAAAAAACTCAATTTTTGTTATTTTTCCTTGGCAAAACACCCCCCTTTAGCAATTTTCTTTTTTTTTTGGGGGGGGGGGGGGGGTGTTATCGGCCTACCCCCTGAGCTACCGGCCCGATTTTGACCCGTACTCCCAGAGCATATGGGATTAAAATGTTGCTAAAGAAAAAAAGCAGTTTTTTTTCTTTTTGTTAGCATATTAAGCTTTCACAGTATCAGTATCATCGCGCTCGCTGCGAGAAGACGCTTGGTAGACGAGAAAACAGGAAAAAAAAAAGCGGCTGGCGACGCCACTTTGAAATTCCTGCACCAAACGCCTTGGCGTCATGAATTTTGACGCTACTTAGTAAGGCCTACGTAGTTTCTATTATGTAAAATTACAGCGCATTGCCGGCTGATAGGGCCAGAGTCAACATACGAAGCTACAGATAATTTCTTCGAGACGATGTCGGCAAAAAACAGCAAAGTACACTTAGTGTGCGCAATGCGTGCAGATTTAGGCGCGAAATTCACAAATGGCGATTTGACATTGATTTCCTCTTCTATTAATGAATTTTTTAGGGTAAGATTAACGACATTTAGAGTTCACAGCGAACACTTCATCAACCTAAACCAACTCATTTTTTTTTACTTTTAGTGTTCCTTGAGTGCAATCAGACAGGCGTGAAGGCTTTACACGTCGGGCTAAACTTTCTGCAGAAGGGTCGGACACGGATATGTACGGAGAAAAAAAGGTTTACAGCCCTGTGTGAGCACTCACCGATGGCTCACTTTTCGTCGCCATTTTCGTTAATATTTCATAACCGATTCTGGCTTGGCGTAAATCCCACGAACAAACTTAGCCTAGGAGGTCTGGAGGACAAACTATACGTGGAGTGGATAATATATAGCCTACTAGCTAGGTAAGTCTAAAAAACGAGAGAAGGGAAGTTGGAAGACGTTGCAACTTTGTTGCGTGTCAGTGGTAGTTGTGACGGCTACACTTCTCAGCAGCTACAATTACAAAAATAAAACAAAAGCAAAGCGCTCAAGCTCATAGGCACGCGCATGAGGGGGGCAGAGGGGGCGGCCGTCGCCCCCCCCCCTTAGTGACCTAAGAGGGCGTGCGAAATATGCCCAATACATTGGCTTAATAGGGAAGAGGGCACAAAATCCGGCCTGTACATTGACTTGATGAGGAGGCGGGGATAAAGGATATGGTCCCTACGGGACCAGAGCAGCGCATAGGTCCGTCATCTTGCCTGGTTACAACCAGCTTTATTTATTTATTTATTTGTTTGTTTATTTATTTATTTATTTATTTATTTATTTATTTATTTATTTATTTATTTATTTATTTATGTATTTATTTATTTACAAATACTGCTGTCCCATGCCTGGGACATTGCAGGAGCGGGTACAGAAAAATCAACGAAAGCACAGAAACAAACAATAGTGCGCACAAATTTATGGGACTAACACATAAAATTTTTCCCGAACTCTACAGTGTTCAGTCCATGCAATGCACCATCAAGCTTGTTCCAAACTTCTACCACACGCGGAAAAAAAGAGAATTTGAAACAATCCAAACGAGACCTGAAGGGTACAAGGTTCAAAGCGTCTGTACTACGTGTTCTTTGCGGCGAAATCGCCCCCTGTTTTTGCAGACAACATCCCTGCCGTGTGTGTTTGTGTGTGTGTGTGTTTTTTGCCGTGATGCATATTGCCATAATTACCTTGCGTCCTTCACGCACTGTTTCCATTGATTGAAGGCTGCTTTTTTGCCCGATTGCCAACAAAGTGCAACGTGAGAGCTGACTAAATATAGCGCGGCAAAAAAAAAAAAAAAAAAAAAAACGAAACGACGTTTTTTTCAGCGTGTGGTGAAAAGTGCAGAGCGAAAATTCCCAAATTCTTCTGTCTTTCTACATTCACATTTTTCAATTTCTTTGGAATTTTTAATGCGGCTAACGAGCGGGAACAACCAGTATTCACGTTACGCTGGCGAAATGCGACATTCGATGACCTAGACGGTACATGAACTTACCCGATTAATCTTAGTGAACATAACTGATTGATTGATTGATTGATTTGTTGGGTTTAACGTCCCAAAACCACTATATGATTATGAGAGACGCCGTAGTGGAGGGCTCCGGAAATTTAGACCACCTGGGGTTCTTTAACGTGCACCCAAATCTGAGCACACTGGCCTACAACATTTCCACCTCCATCGTAAATGCAGCCACCGCAGCCGGGAATCGAACCCGCGACCTGCGGGTCAGCAGCCGAGTACCTTAGCCACTAGACCACCGCGGCGGGGCTCGGTGAACATAACTCAATGAAGAGTTATGCCTTGGGCTTCTGAAGCGCGTAAGAGCATAACGGCGTGCTCTTTTGCACAATTCGCGTGGTGTGACGCACGGTTGTTACTTAACTGTTCTGAAACAATTTCTATTTCACACGTAAACGCAAATTCTTACCCGATATGCAGCCTACATAAAGTCAGTTTAGAGTTTGCTGCTAGATTTGGTGAAGCCTTGCGGTAGAGTATTGGACTACCACTAAAAAAATCTCGAGTTCGATATTCAAAAGCGTCATTGTTTTACTTAGGTTTTTGTCTTTTTCTAATTTCGTGCGATAGTGGTCGCGGACATCGGCTGTGGGGGACATCTACGGCGCTGGAATCGGCCCTTGTAATCTCAATGGCTTTCGCTGTAAAATTCAGCGAATTCGACAACCGCGCTCTTGTAGCTACGTCAGTGGCAAATAAATATATTTCCTTTTCATGAAGACATATGTGATCAGTCTCCATTCGAACAGATGTGAATGCGCAACAAAGAACAGCGCAGTTCCCTTTTAGCATGTACGCTACAAACGAAGGAGCACTCAGCAGCTGGTAAAACTGACAAAATGTCTTTTACCAGTTTACCCAGTCATTGTGACATTCCGATGGCAGTGATGGTAGAACTGCAGACTTGGTGCGCACATAGAGCTGATCCACAGCCACCCGCGCGCATCCATGAGCCGCGTTCAGAAAATGCGCGAAGACCAGCTGGGTTTGTTTTGAACTTTACTAGCGATGATTCGCGCCAATGCGAAATTGGCCTGAGTGTCAGCTTCTTTGCAATGCATGGTTGCTGGCGGCGTTGCAAAACAGTCGCGCTACTCTGGTCCCGTAGAGACCATATACAGTTACTCTAGGCGGGGGTGAAGCTTCGCCCCCTCTGTTTGGGGAACCTGCGCAAGCTTATATTCTCGAGCTAACTATAAGTGAAACAGGGCAATGTATGGCAAAATATACTCAAGAACATACATAGACATGCCCAGGGTTCCCGTTCAGGGGAATGCGGGAATAAGAGGGGGGGGGGGGTGAAGGCTTGTCGCAGCGCTGCCTTCCCCATTAAAGGGGTCCTGAAACACTTTTTTCAAGTAACCATGGAATGAATTCACTGGAATAGCTAATTACCTCGAGAATTCAATGCCGCAAATTTTATAAGAATCCGTGCAGGGTGAGTGGAGTTACAAAAGGTTCGTCGGATGCTGCAATTGCATTCCCTCTTCTCTCGTCCTGACGAAAGCGCTGGAAGCTAAGCAGGTAGAGGTGACAGGGGCAAAGTAACTACCGAGCCTCGTGACCTTGGGCACTTTTTCTTCTCTTCGAATGCGGGGCTTTTTCAGTGTGACTAGGCACACATATATAGTGTGATCGCGCTTGCACGCGTTGACAAGTAGCGACCTCCAGCGGCGATCTTTGTAATGAGCGAGCGCGCCTTGTTTAAATCATCCCAACGGCTGATAGATGGGCTTGCTACGTGTGATTTTTGGACACATTCCGTGATTTGTCGAGAGGAGAGGAAGCAATGTGCTGCTGCCTTCTTTTTGATCAGTTTACGCTGCAGTCGAGTGCGATGTTACAGTTCCGCGGCATTCCCTGAACGAAGGTGGATTCACACTATAGGGTGCACCAACGGGCGTGCACTTCAAATGGACGTCATGAGCCGGACGGATGGTGTTCGCGCCTTTTCGTAAAACATTGCCGAGTCCACGAGCAGGTGCATTTCTCCTGCAGTGGACGTTTGAGGTCATTTGTGAGGGGTCTCTGTGGACTTCTCTCTCTTTTTTTTTTATCTATATATGATAATATGGGGAAAGATAGACTACGTTTGCGCCGGCGTATAGTATTCAACACACTCGCGAAGACCAGAAAATTAGGAAGACGAAAAGAATAAGAACAATGACATCAGAAGCACTATGTACAGTGCCGTCCATGGTTAAAGGGAACACTCGAATGTGCACCGTCAATGAACATCTAACAGCAAGTGGATATGAAAACAATGTGCATGCACATCATCAGTGTATCAAGAGGAGTCGGGAACTTTCAACCACCAGTGGTCCTATGCACAATCAAAGCTACTATGTTTCTGTTAGATAGCAAAGGCTAAACTTGCTGTGCACTCGGGTGCTTCCGTTAAGGGTGGTCGCGTCTGTACATATACGCAATATAGAGCGTATGTAAAACATGGGCACAGCTTAGGGACATAGTCCAGTACATACAGCTTGGCCACGTCGCGAAAATGGTTTGTGCGGATAATTCTTTTTGCGCAGTCACACGTATCTCGGCTGCGAGATATTTGCTAATTTGTATTTGACTTCAGCGCTGTGGGACAAGCGTCCTTCGTTAGCCGCTCTCATTCGACGCTGTCGAGAACAAGCGGAGGCTGTTAGGCACAGACTGCTTCCGCAGTGGCTGTGGAAAGGTCTTGTAGCCACAACAGTAGCAAAACCTGCAGCAGATACGCAACAAGAAAAGAAGGCGAAAAAGAAGTGAGTTTGGGACACTCTTGGGGGGATACTCTTGGGGAAATATTGCTGCAACAACGACAACCAGAGGACAGCGACGCAAAGCACTCTTTTTGCATGCACGCCGTGGCGGGCGGGCGCCTTGATTTAAGCGAAGACGCGGCGCACCGTCCCCATTCCCGGGAGATTTCCTTTTGTTGTCCCGATATTCCCTGGATACTGCGGCGAGCCTCTTCCAGTGATTCGTGTCGTCGCTATACCCGCGGCACAAGGACAACAATCAGGGCTCTTCTTTCTCTTTTGCGGCGAAAGAAAAGCCGAGGGGCCGACCGCAAACTTAGCGGTCGCGTGTAGTGGTTGTGGAATAAGCTGGAGTTTATTGACCCCGTGGAGAAAAAAAATGAAGGCAGGGTGTCCTCTACAGAATATGTAATGACGTGAGGGCCTCTGTGTATAAAAACTGCGAGTATACGTTTAGACTATCTTACGCGTTGGTTTTGTCGCTACCATATTTGTGTCTTGTGTCGTTAGAAACTTATAGTTTACCGTCAGCGTGATAGCGGGTGTTAAGGGAATGACGTTACCGTGAAGCAAACGGTCGTTGCGAACAGCGTCTTATAGTTTAGCGGGATAGCGTATGCGTAGTTTGCGTGCCTTAGCCGGGATGGTGGCGCCACCTATCGGAGGGTTGATAGGTTAAGTAACAGTGAAAAGGAAAAGGAAACAAGAATGTTTGCATATGTCGGCGTGCAAAGCATTGTTAGAAGTTTGCTTTAGTAACTATAAGAGTAAATGAATACGTACCACCCACCAATCGCGAAAACATATTGCCGATTTGTTTTCGTCGATATTCTACTTAGGCATAGAGACGTTCGAAATGGGGAGCTATCTGAAAAAACTACGCTAGCTTATCTGCAATACTCGGTCATCGAAGCTAGCTGAAGGCAAGCGAAGCCACTTTAAACAGCCGTTTGCTGCGGAAGAAGTGAATCTTTCAAGAATTAGGCGAAAATCACTCCGAAGCGGGCGTCCGAATGCGCCGCCATGTTTACGTACACTACGTAGGCCACGCGAACACGGTTACGTTAGATCTAAAAAAAAAAAAAAATAGCGTGCGTATGGTGGCGGTACGGGTAACGTACGTATCGGCGCATGCGCACTTCGATCCCGCTATCACGGTAAGCCCGCTATCCCGCTAAACCCGGCATACTATAACTGACTATTGACGAGCGAATGAAATGCGTTGCATACCCATGAAAAGGGTTGGGTTGGTGGAGCATGCAATATTTCAGGGTCTTAGTTCATGCTGCGATTTACGACAGCAAGAAAAAGAGTGGCTTAACAGCCCGAGAATGCGGCGCCCGTATTTCTTACGGAAAGTAGCCTATAGGGAAGAAGCTCATTAGGTGACTTAGCTTTATGCCTGGGCACGTTATCTTGGCAGTGGAACGAAGGCTTCGTAGGCGGGGCTTCCGCACATTCGCGTTGTCCCACAAGTGGTACGGCAGTCTGCGGCTTATTTTTCGGTTTTTCTCGCTCGAATCGCTAACGCGCTAAAAAAAATAATAAGCGTCATATACACGAAAAGCGTGAGTGGGAGAGATGTTTCGATTTTTTTTTTTTCAGTGTACATTTTAGTGTCATATTACGAGCACATATTCCACTGGGGAGTTACAGCACGCTTGCCACCACAACACAATGACTCACCCGCTCACGACAGCAGAAACACACAACAATCGCTGCCAGCCCCGCCACGGTGGTCTAGTGGCTAAGGTACTCGGCTGCTGCCCCGCAGGTCGCGGGTTCGAATCTCGGCCGCGGCGGCTGCATTTCCGATGGAGGCGGAAACGTTGTAGGCCCGTGTACTCAGATTTGGGTGCACGTTAAAGAACCCCAGGTGGTCTGAATTTCCGGAGCCCTTCACTACGGCGTCTCTCACAATCAAATGGTGGTTTTGGGACGTTAAACCCCACATATCAATCAATCAATCAACAATCGCTGCCAGACGTGTGGAAGCACGCCACGTTTCTTTGAGACTAAAGTGCTGTTTATTCATAAGAATCGGACTGCCAATAGCGGCGTTTTGCATCAGCGAAGCTAAGGAGTCATGTCCAAGCCAAACGTCGATCTGGTTACACGAGAAACTTCCGGCTGATCTCCACTGCATTTACCTGGATTGCGGGCATTTGCACTGACACGCCTTTGTTTATTTGTACGAAACGTTATGCCGTCCTTTCGCGATTTTTCTTTTTTATTTTGTGTCGCACACGTCATCGCCACTTGCTCTTCGCCTGTCCAAACTTTTCGCGTGTACGTATATGTTCTCACCATTTAATCTCCTCTTGAGTGTATGCAGTGCCTCCTGTGTTGTGTTCCTTCCGCTATATACGTCCCATTCGTTTCAGCGCTGCATACTTCGCGTTTATTTGCACGCATACTGCAAACGAGGAAAGACGCAGCCACCGAAAAGAACAAATGGTTCACTGATGTTTTGACTCGAAACTAGAGCGTTTCTTGTAGCTTCCGTGTTGGTAAACCGGTAGCCTTAAGACGTCAGTTCGCCAAACGTATCAATTCTGACGCAAAGGTAAAGACACGAAAAAAAAGGGGGGGGGGGGAGCGAGAGAGAAACAGAAATGGAAAGCAGGGAGGTTAACCAAGCTTTGACTCGGTCGGCTATCCTACGAGAGGAGGGGGGAGGACAGAGCAGAAAGAAAAAAAAGTAAGAAAAGGAAGTCCGAACAGTTAGTTCGAGCATGCACAGCATGAGCTCGCGCTGTTAGTTCACGGGCGTTGGCGAAGTCCGGTCGTCCTCAAGAAGCGCAACGGGGTTTTCGTAGCCTTGCGCATGCGCAAAACCGCAGGCCGACATCCCAATAACTTCTTTTCTAGGAAGGAGGCAGGGCAACGACAAACTTTCGAGCGTTTATTGCCGACAAAGGCTATCGATAAAACTTTCGCGCATGTACAGTGACGTGAAAGGGGACACCAGCAAAATAGGCAGTAGCAGCTTGTTGACACGCCGACATCACTCTTTCACGCCACTGCTCATGCGTGGAAATGGTATAGCAGTTGGTATATAGTGTAGCGCTCCTCCGCTCTTTTTTTTTTGTTTCTTGCATTGCGCCCGAAGTTATACTGCAGTTTACCAAACTCGGGCACACAAACTCTGCCAAGTTCTCCTTATCGAACTCGAGTTTCCGTTTATTTTTTCGTATGCCACGGTTTAGAGAACCTTGCTGCCTCCTAAGCTTCGAAGGCGCACCCCTAAATGACGCCTCGTGACCGTCGTTTCCGCGGTATACAGTCCGAACGATCGCAGCAGTATCGACGTTCCTTGTTTCCCCGGCGAGTTCGATATTTGTTGGCGTGTTTTTCGAAGACGCACACTGATTGGCGCTTCTCGAGGAAAGCTGCTCGAGTTGCTCGTTCGAGCTCGGTGTCGCGGTGCTTGGCGAGTAATTAGCGCGCTGAGGAGTGCCTTCCTCCCTCTGAGGCACTTTGAAGCGATCCCGTGTGAGCTTGCCTCTGCCGTTCGGCGTTTGATCGAAGGCGTTTGGAGCAGCGCGAGCTGGGAGCAAAGAGTTTCTCGTTGCTCGAAGCACCCCCCCCCCCTCCCTTTCCCGAGCGGCTTTTGTTTGCTCTTTCTACCTAGGCGTCGGTGTTTAGCGGCAGGTCGGTAAGTGGCAGGCTCTAAAACGAAGTTTTTCACGCCGGCGCCTTCGGCGCGTTTCGCTGCTCGTCTAACACCGACCAAGTATCGACAGGTCGCTGCAGCTTTGCCGGCGCTTTTAGACTTTCTTGCACCGAAAGTAGATGCAAGACTTTAGTGCAACGAGGTGTTTGCCGATTTCTGTCGATGATGTCGTTCGGCTTTTACAGCTTTATGCAACCTTATCCGGATCAGCAGTCGCGCCCAGTTTGCAACGTGGCAGCTGCGGCTGAACCGGCCCAAGTCTGAGTGGTAGCACCCAACGTTACTATATAGGTAGCACCGACAAACGTTAGATCGGTCCAGAGTACCAGTAATCGTGGCAGTCCTTATACTTCACTAATTTCTGGTATGTAGATGTCGCTGTGTGGTGCAGGCGCCCCATTGAGCGCGGACGACTTGTTGCAACTCATATTGGTAGTGTCTGTAACGCGCACAACGAAACGGATCCGACAGGCAGTGAGGCGAGGGAACCCATAAGGGGACGCATTAAAGGATCACTGACACGATTTTGAGGCATCGCGAAAGGAGCAAAAATGTTTTCTCGTTATGCAGCGCTAACGGTCTGCACACGCCGAAGCCGCAAAACACGTATAAAATAAGTTACCTGCACTTTTAAAATTTCGGTCACACGGCATCTGCAAGCCAGCCCCACCGCAACGGTAAGTATCACGACGAGTCAACACGATCATTCGCCGTTGTTCACGTGCACCACGTGTGATGGACTATAGTTGCTGTTATTACGCCGCGAGTTGCTGTCTTTCCTGTGACGTCAGACATTGCTTAAATTCCTCTAGAGCGTACAAAACTCTGATGTTACTGCCAAACCCCTCTACTCGATATGTAACTTTAGTGCAATTTTTAATGCAGCTGTATTAAATACATTTAATGCATTCCCAGGCACCATCATAAGCTTTTAGGATGTTCGACAGCGGGGTTTCGCTTTAAAACTATGATTCGAAATTATTTAAAATGCGTGTCAGTTCTCCTCCAATCAGGAGTGCAGGAGATGCGCATAAATAAAACGCGGCACGTGTGCGCCATCAACACCACTCGATAAATAAAGGAAACGAAAATCGGCAGTGGGCATCTAGCTACTTATCTTGATGCAGTATTTGTCTCCGTCAAAAACTTCTCTCCCAACTTTTGCTTGCGCTGTTGAAAATTAGCGACGAACGCAGTCGTGTTTGCCTTATTTGAGAAGTCTTACACCTACTTGACAGCCTCAATTATGGCACCGTTATTCGATTATATTCATCTCATTTCCGTGACGGAAGTGACGTCATTTTAGTTTACCTGCACTAAACGATTTCGTATGAAAATCAAATTTCCCACTTGAGTCGTGTAATTCGTTTCATTATCGTCTCGTTTTCTCACTTCCTTTCTGACATTCGAGGTTTATGACGTATACTATTATATAGCGAGTTGTGCGAAACCAATTAGGTGCTATCGCTTTTCATCTCGCTCGAGGATGATACGGTCGCGGTGTTCTGGGTCGCAGTGCTCATTTCTCTGAATTTTTTTTCGTCAGCTTCTTACTGGTGGCCCGTTTGTCTCCCTTTTTGAACATTTTTTTTTCCTCGTGAGGCTACCCTATTGTCCCTTTGTTTTCTGTTTTCAGTGTTGGCTCGCTCATGGTCGTCTTGTTTGCTCACTACAGTGATATTTTAGTTCGGATAATTACGAAGAGAGATTGACAGAGAAGAAGAAAAAAAATTACATTTGTGCTATATATAGATGAAGGCAGCGGACGCGTATCTGGTTTGTCACCCCACGCTGCGGATGGGAGAAAGGACTGATACCTGTGTACAAACACGTCGTTTCCGTGACGGAAGTGACGTAGTTATATTCTCCCTACATTAAACACTTTCTTGTGAAAGTAATCTCCCACTGGGGTCGTGTAATCTTTTCTTTCACTGGAGCAGTTCAGAATGAATGCCTCAAGTACGCGCAATGTGGCGGGGCGCCGGGACCAAAAGGAGCGGACCCGATAAGGCACTTCCGAGCACGATAACGATGTAATTACGTGCGTAACGTTGCGTCTATAGTTCTCTCCTCGTCGTGATGCTACCAGCCTCCGCTTTTATTATGGGACGCAATACGCGCGCCCAGTTCGGTTCCTTCGTACTAAGCTTTCCTCGGGATTTCTGTCATAGCGAGAAGGAAATGGGGATCGGAATCCCTTTTTATTCGCCGTAGTTCCTGATTATTAAGGCTAAATCAATATAATCTAAGCAATTTGTGATTTAGTGCCTTGTTAATAATAATTTGGATAAACACTTAGTGAAATTTAATTGTATGATAGTCATCATGAGAAATGAGGTCGGAAGCGAGCTCGTTAGTAACAAGGAAATAGTAAAGCATACATCAATGAAAGTTACTTGGTTACCTGCTTTTTCAAAATATGTACCCCGTCACTGATTCAATATGCAAAATACGTTTTGTTGCCCCGCCGCGGTGGTGTAGTTGCTAAGGTGCTCGGCTGCTGACCCGCAGGTCGCGGGATCTAATCCCGGCTGTGGCGGCTGCATTTTCGATGGAAGCGAAAACGCTGTAGGCCCGTGTGCTCAGATTCGGGTGCAAGTTAAAGAAGACCAGCTGGTCGAAATTTCCGGAGCCCTCCACTACGGCGTCTCTCATAATAAATTGTTGGTTTTGGGACGTCAAACCACAGATACTATTATTAATAACAGGTTTATTGAAGCATGGAGCTATTGGTATGCAGGAACAACAATTATCGCCCCGCCATGGTGGTCTAGTGGTTAAGGTACTCGGCTGTTGATCCGCAGGTCTCGGGATCAAATCCCGGCTGTGGCGGCTGCATTTCCGTTGGAGGCGGGAATGTGTTAGGCCCGTTTGCTCAGATTTGGGTGCACGTTAAAGAACCCCAGGTGGTCTAAATTTCCGGAGCCCTCCACTACGGCGTCGCTCATAATCATAGGGTGGTTTTGGGACGTTAAACCCCACAAATCAATCAATCAACCAACCATCATCGATGGCTTCTCTACAATTTGGTGTCCTTCAGGCTGAACGATTCGCAACACTCACTTGCGTTTTCAGTAGCACGTGTATGCGCACATGGCTCCCACTTTCACCGCACCAAGGTTGTCGGGAAATGTTAGACCTAGATTGTATTAAAGAATCGCGTTTGTAAAGATAATTAAGAACGACTTCTTTGACGTGCGTGCTACGTTGGAAACGATCTCTTCGCTTTTGTTCTTGCGATCCTACTCGACACCATGAAAAAAAAAAGAAAAGAAAAAGGAAGTGACTCGAAGAACGAGTCTATAGCGCCTCTTACAAGTGTCTCGTCGGAGCGTCTCATTAGGGGAAGCGCCTCGAATACTTCCAGCGCTTTAAAAGACGGTGGCGTGCACATTAGCGGCTCTCGTCGCAGACGGCGACGCAGTTATCATCAGCCCCCTTTGCCTTTATAGGTGCGCGCGCCTCTTATTACGGAAACGAGGCTGTGTTGGGCGACGGGAGAGCGCGTGTGCAACAGGCCCACTTGTTAGGCAGGCCCGCCGTCTTCATTAGGCTTTTTCTCGTCTCGCACAAAGTGCGAGGCTATATGCTCTCCGTTGCAGACGCCGTCGCTTTTCTCTTCTGTCTGTCCTAACGCTGTCGTACTATTACACAGGCATACGTTTATAGGTGTGTGTGTGTGTGTGTGTGTGTGTGTGTGTGTGTGTGTGTGTGTGTGTGTGTGTGTTTGCGAAACGCCCTGTGAAGACCCGGAAGCGCGTTTTCTCTTCTCCCGTGCGCATCCTCCGGCAGTGTATAGTGCTCTAATGGACTCGTCGTCACCGACTTGTGCGACAGCTGCTCGCCTGAAAAAACAAAAAAGCATTACAGGTGCGAAGGCGCCGTGGCCAAACGTCTGCACGCGTGCCGCTCTTTCTGATGGCGAGGCAAATTGGCATAATCCTCCGTTAGGTGCTGCGTCGTGAAAGATTTCTTTTTCTTACTTTACCTTAGAGGTGTGTACCCCCGTCCTCATCTCCACTTTTGTTGCTGGCCTCTTTTGTTTAGTTTAGCGGCTTCTCTCTCACCTCAACACCGCTGCAGCGTGTGGCCGCGGCCACCTTGCGCAGCCGCAGTTGCATTTGCTCGCGTCACTCGGAATTGTTATAAAAACGTTAGGATTCCTGATGCGTGTGGTCGACGGCATTTCCGTGTTGACCGTGCGTGAAGCGAGGGAGTGATTAAGACAGTTTTGCCGCACAGTGGTGCCAAGCCTGAAAAAAGTGTGGAGCTGGGCAACCTCCATAACTTCCTCTCGGTCTTCTCTTTCTTTCCTCCCATATTTTCTTCTTCTTCACTTTACAGTTTCTCTATTTCTATTCATTTTTCTTGTGATCTCTTTCCGTTTTTTTTTCTATCTTCGATTCTGTCTCCTTCTTTGTCTATCTCTCTTCCTCGTTCTTTTTTTTCTTGCTATCTTTACTGTATCTATTTGTGGCTGCATTTCTTTTTTGTATATTTTTGGTCTCTTAAAAGTTTGTTTTTATGGCGTTTCTTCAATTTAGCTCGTTTCTTTTTTTTTTACCTTCCTTCCCCCGCCTTTCTCTCTGTACTCGTCGTGTCGCCCATCAGAGTTAGTGCATCCCACGCCGGACAAATCTGTGCACGTGTTCTATGATGATGATTCGTGGGGTTTAACGTCCCAAAACCACCATACGATTACGAGAGACGCCGTAGTGGAGGGCTCCGGAAATGTCGACCACCTGGAGTTCTTTAACGCTCGCCGCATGCACATCGCAATCGGACTACACGTATGAAACATTTCGCCCCGATTTTTAAAAGTTTTCGTCACTGAGCATCAGCAAGTGAGCCCTATATACCGCAATGGACATTACCCTGACGAGTGAACACATTTACACCGAGTTTGCGAAGAACTCTGCGTCCTGTACACGCACCAGTCGGAATCGCAGAAACTGATGTCGCGGTCACTGGACAAAAATGACCCCATCGTCGTTTACGTGCAACAGGAGTTAATTGCTGCCTCCCCGTGACGTCACACTACAACGATACGTCGCCGAGAAGCCGCCCCCTCGATAACGAAACTAAAGGTGTTCTTCTAAATTTTAGTGGCATTAAAAATATATCTGATGGATTCTCAGATACCACAATGCTCTTTTTTTTTTTTTACGGTTCTCAACACCAGTGCTTTTGTTTGAAGCAGCGATCAGAAAGTATTCAGTATTCATGTCAGTACTCCTTTAGCTGCGACTGCGTCCAATGCGTGGGGCTCTTAACGAGGTTCCGCGAAGAATGCGATGGCAGTGTCGGCGCTGTTTGATGCAGCTCTTATACGGCAGTCGTGATGACTTTTGGCCGAGCGCTCCCATTACAGGCGCCCAGGAATCTGTCTCACTTAGATCCCCGGCCAAAAAAAGAGGCTCGTCTTTCCGCTAAGATTACGGCTTCGCGGCAACCGCCCTTTCTTTATGCCGATGCCATTTATAAATGACTATCGCATACGCGCTTTTCGTTTCGTTCTTATTTAATTTAGGAAAAGAAATCTATCCATTGGAAAGAATGTTGTCATTGTGTGTATCGCATATACCCCCCCCCCCCTTTTTTTTTTCGTTGTTCATAAGTTGTAGTGTAGATGGCGTGTGGTTATGATGGGGCTGATTCGCTGAGCGTCGCAATTTCTTAGTTTCGCTCAGTGAAGGCCGCTCTCGTATCGTCATATACTGGAAGACAACGGCGGAACGTAATGGATATTGAGTACTGGAAGCTCAATTGAGTACAGGACGAAGAACGACGGAAAGAGGGAGGGAGAGAAAGGAAACCGCGGAGCAGTGAAGTATGCGGTGTTTTTGGGAGAGATTCATTTGACGAGGCACTCTCACGTGATGCCGAGTCTGAAACCGGCATGCTGTATAGGAAAGGGTGTTTCCGCACCACGATAACGACATCGCGAAGTTTCGTCAGAATGCAGCATGATGACGATGCCTCCACTGTGGCTCTTACGCAAGGCTCTTCTTTTTTCTTTTTCTCTACATTCCCGGTCTACGGCACGTCGGGAAGGGTTGTGGCACCGGTCGTCGTCGGCTATTTGTTGGCCGAACCGTTGCCTTCTTACGTTTTAGTGGACCGATTGTTTGTTTGCTGTGCCATTTACTCACTGTGCTGCATATCCGTCTTTATTGCACGATCGTGACTACATGTACACCGTGACGTAAGGAGGCCTCGGCAAGCCTGGGCCCCAAGGTCGTCTAACAGTGGCCGGGGTTAGGCACTCCAGAATTGCGTTCTAATTGGGAGGTAGCGGGGTACTGCGGATTAATTTTGACCATCTGGGCCACCTGTTGTAAGGCCCACCTCGATAAACAGCTCACGGGCGCTCTTTGCACTTCGCCCCCGTCGAAATGCGACCGTCAATGGAACACCACCTGTGTCCCCCGACTCTGCTGCGCTGAGCGGCCATGGCGGGTAAAATAGGCGCGTGGGGAAATTGAGAAGAATGTAAAAATGATGAAAGAGCGAAGTTTGATTCGAGAAAATCACGGCTCATCAATGCTTACCCAGAGGCAAGCACCGATTGCACAAAGCGTGATCTAGAGAATCAGCATCCGCCGGGCTGAAACTAATGAAACACAGCTGTATACCGTAGGCTGGCCGCTGTTCCCAGGAAATAATTACAATAAAATAATATAATATGGTAGTGTAACGAAGGGCTGTTTTGATTGTCAACGTAACTCGGTGAATGCTATTCAAAAAGAATGCAAATAAAGGTATATAGGCTCGTTAGCGAAACGCCCCTACTGAAACGTTCCGTATGCGATGCCCAATAATTCCGTATGTTTCCGTATTAATCTTACGGAAATGCATGGGAAATATATGGGAAACATATGTATTCTGTATGGAAACATATGGAATTATTGGACCCGCATACGGAACGCTTCAGTAGGGGCATGCAGCTTGATAAAAAAAAAAAAAGAGCGGAACATTGACATTCGGAGATACAAGCCTTAGTTGTGTGAGCAGGCTCCCATCCTCGAGGGCAGTGGAGCAGGCGAAGGGTGCAGGAAAGGCATCCATTGAGGTTTTTTTTTTTTTTTTTCGAGTGCACTCGTGTTTGCTGCAGGAAATACAGATGGGTTCCGTATAACAGAGGTTGCCATCCGATGGCGGCCTGTTTTTCTCAGCATTGGCCGTGTACAGGATACACTCGTCTGGCGGGGGGAAGCGTTCCACTGCGCTGCCTCCGCCACCGGGTGCCAACGAACAACATCGATTGATCGCAGTCGAATACGAACGGGAAATGGTTGCCGCGCTTCGATACGTCGTTCGCCTCGCTTTCATCGAACGGACTTTCCTTACTCGCAGCTGTTTCGTTGTGTCACTACCCTATCGCGATGTACTTGGACTGCCAAGTGAACTTCGCTTTGCTATCTGATGTTGTCGTATCTCCCCTTTTACGCGCGCGGTTATGCTGTTCGACTGCATACCACTGGGAACGAATCCCGGCCGCGTTTTTGCTGGGGTCCAAAGATTCTTGAAGCTCATGTGCTTAGATTAGATTAAATTGGCCGAGTTGGGTTTGTTACATTATTCTGGCACACTGCAGTGCAAGAAACGCACAACGGATGGAACGTGTCGTTGTCGTTTTTGTTCTGTACGTTGTGTCTTTTTCGCGCTGTAGTGTGCAAGGGTCGAACCTATGGGCAAGAACGTGCTTGGATTTGTGTGCACCTTGAAGAACCACGCGTAGTAGAGTTCTCTTGTTATTGGGGCACCGTTGTCATATTGAAACAGGCTAGATGCGACGTGATTATGCCGTCTTTACGTCATCGAGGCTGTCATGTTTGTGATTCCGTTCGTTAAGAAACTGCGCCCACGACGCCACTTGCAAGCTATAGCTATATACCTCGCGTCGAAGTGCATTTTCGTCTCACGGACAACGCGGCCTATATACGCCGGCGCCGTATGTTCCGCGACTCGCTATCTCGCGAAAAGTGCAGATTTATTCCGCGTGAAGAGGTGGTGACGATGTCTGCTGCCAGTAAGGCTGATTGATGCCTGCACCTTGCCGAAATGCATCTTATCCGGTGACAACCTGTGAAGGCCGCGTTTTCGCCCTGATAGCGCAGAGGGCCTGCCAGATGTTAGCGTAAGCAAACAGTTACAAACGCGTGCCCACGGAAGAGCGGGGCTTTTCGAAAAAGAGCGGTATATATTGCCTTGACTCGCACGCTGGTGCCAGAGGGCTCGTATTCTTGTGGCCGGGTCTTTACTGCGGGCCTTTCGGACGAAACAGTCATCGCTACGCACACACACACTCACACGTGCGCGAACAACTTATTTAAAAAAAAAGAGAAAATGATAGGACGTTTACGGCCCTAGATTTCCTCTAAAAATGGGATGGAAACCCGGACATACTTATAAAATATATCTGCTTTGCAACGAATATCGTCGCGCTCTCTGCATTTTACGTCTTTCTAAAACAGTGCATCGTTGTGACGCCCCCTGGGAGTCGTGAGGGTTCGCACCTCAACAGTTCGGGGTGCTGAGTATAGTATTGAAAACTGGGCAAAGTGGTAACGATTCATTGTAAGAGGTAAACAGCGCGTAAAACGAGGACGCAGAAATAGAAAGACACAATACGAGCGCTTGTCTTGTGTCTTTCTATGTCTCTGTCCTCGTTTTTTCGCGCTGTTTGCCTCTTACAAAGTTCGGGGCACGTCATACCACCGCCGCGTAATTTTGAATCGGAGGGAGTGGTTGCGCTTCTTATGCTGGCGCTTGCTTCGACCCCCACTAAAGAATGCGCGATCCAACTATAGGCGGATCGTCGAGAACGAGATAGCAGTATATACCGGCAGTAACGCCGTTAGGAATCCTTTTTGGGAGGATGAGGGATTCAACTCTTCCTTACGTATGTTCGTGCATGCGTTTTTATGTAGGGGTGTATATATGCACGCCATGCCAAGTAGCACCCCCCCCCCCCCCCCACCTCCCATCTTTTGGCTAGACCACTGTGAGTCGGAGAGCCAATGTCGGAACGTTTTGATGGCCTGTTTTCAATGAACACCTTTTGCGAGCTTGGAAATCGAAACGAGAACTGGGTGTAGGAAAGTTGTTAATCACTGAATTGTTGATTGCGTTGTCAATCTTGCCAACATGTCGAACTTTGAGCGCTATCACTTCCGTACATCGTGATAAATTAAAAAAATAAACAAACACTATAGCAGTTTCGCCGCAAAGCGAAAGCAGTAAATGTGATAGGGACAAATTGGCATATTGTACGAAATCAGGTTAGCAGCTAACACTTTCGGGTTCTACCGCGCGTAGCCCTACAAAACGCTGGTGTAAGAGCGTATATACGTACGCTCCAAGAAGGGAAGAATTTTCGTACAGTCGTCTCCTCCCATGGCGGCGCAGCACATTGAGGGGCGCACGGGTGGTTTATCGAGGTTTTTTTAGAGACAGCGCGCGCCAGCGATCGCTACCGTACCTTTGTGATCAAAGTTCACAGTGGCTGTTCGAGCAGCACAGCCCCCCCCTCCCCCTTCCCTCTTCCGGCGACCCGTCATGTTCCTTCAGGACGAGCGGGGCTTTTTTTTTAGGGACGAAGCTCCTTAGGGCGTGGGCTGTGCGTCCCCTGTAGCCTGTATGTAGCCACCTCTAGTTTAGTTCTTGCAGTGTTCACTAGATGGCGGTACCGTCCCCTGTATGTAGCCACCTCTAGTTTAGTTCTTGCAGTGTTCACTAGATGGCGGTACCGTCTCCTGTATGTAGCCACCTCTCGTTTAGTTCTTGTAGTGTTTACTAGATGGTGGTACTTGTAGCTGATGATGAAAAGATGCAAGATGTTATAAACTAGAAAGCGGTACATGTAGTTGATGAAAGACGCGAGATCTTATAAAATAGGAATGATGTCACATATGGCGCGTGTCATTAGCTGAAGGCAATCGTTCGATTTAGTGCGGCGACGTACGCTAGGGGGAGCATTGTAATAAAATCGAGTAGGCAAAATGTACGGAAGATTCATGGTTTACCAGGTTTTCCTCCAGAGCTTCGCCCACTCATCATCATTCACTTCGTGGATATGGCGGCACTTTTTTTTTCATGCTTGGGCAGCAATCTGTGTGCAGGTTTCGCTCTCCGGGTGATGCCGCACTAATATGGCCGGCTTGTTTCATATCTGCTTCAGCCGCGTCCGTTGCCAGCGCTCGCGCTCTTTTACTCGTAGGTAGAACATACTATGAGCCGGATGATCGACGCTATTGATTTAGATTTCATGCGGAACATGATGGTGATAGCAAAAACCCGCCGAGAACTTCCCGTTATCATTGCGATAGCAGTCTCGTGTAGTGGAAGATATCGTAAATGATGCCTTTGATTAGTTGTACGAGAAGTTGGGTATTGCGTTTGGTCGTCCTCTTTCCATTCCATTTGCATGTAGCATCGTCTCTGCAACCTGAGACGACATCGTGACCCTACTGCGTGCAACGAAGCAGCATGCCGTTTCGAACGCCGCGCTTCTTCGGTTTGGTTCCCTACAACATCCCCGTTCACACTATCGACGCAAAGCTAGTGCGTATATATACGCTCTTTATCGCTCGAAACTTTCCCGCTTCAGTGCTCTTTTTACTGCCTCCATTCTGCGTAATCAAAGGAGAAGAGCTCGTGCGAAAAAGGAACGATAAAAAAAGAAAATAATGAGGTAAAGGTGGGAGTTGTGTGCACGAAGAGTTGCGTGCGTCGTATAAGTTTTTATCTCCTTCTCTCCCGCGTTTTCGGGCCAGAAGTTTGGGTGGCGCCCCAGTCCTTCTAATCTCGTTTCTTTCTTTTCTTTTTTTTTTGGAAACTTCCGCTCTATTAGCGATGTGCTGTTTACGCGGCTAGCTACTTCCGGCGCTTAACTAGTTCGGGTGTGCAGTATCCATGCAGTGCGGCTGCTCTACACCGTTGTGCGCTCGTATCTGTCGTTGATGTGTAACACTCTGTGCAGCCATTGACACATTCGGAAGGTGACAAACTTTAATTTTAAACGCGTGTCTCGTCTTGCGGCACGTCTTGTTGCCACGCTTTCTTCTGGAAAGAAGTCTTCGAAACACAGCTGCACAATATCCACGAAACAAGCGTGGTGGCTTTCATTTTTAAAGGCGTAGAAAGGATAGAGAGAAGAAAATGAGGGAAAGGCAGGGAAGTTAGCCAGAAATTGGAGCCTCCGGTTTCCTACCCTGCACCAAGGGAAGGGAGAATGGGGAAGAAAGATGAAAAAAAAGTGAAGAACAAAATAGACGCGCAAAAATGAGAAAAAAATTGAAATGGGTTGATATAGCCTATACAATAGGCTACTACCACGCAGGTTTCTTAGCTACTTTCGGACCGAGCAACGTCACAAACACACGCGAGTGGCGTCAGTGTAGCTCATATGTACACAGGGTAGACCTTGTTATGAATGCTTAAGCATCTGTAGTGCCGAAGCACAATACTCGTCCTCTAACCGCTGCTATCTTATGGGAGAGCGTATGCACATCTACACTGGTATACGGTTCACTGGACCTCAACAGATATGTCACATATGCCGTATTATCACCATCAATGACGTCATTGGGGAAGTTTGCAAGTGACCACGGAGTGCTGAGGTGTGAATGGACTCTCCCTCCTGCGTTATGGGCACGTGCGTAGGCATCATCAGTGGGTATACAACCTGAAAGAAATGTTCCGCGTTGCGTAACACTGCTGTGGGATTTTCTTGGAGTCGCCGACCGTTCAGTCGAATGTTAATGCAGATAAAGATAAAACAACAACTAAAACACCGATTCAGTGACATTGTTGCATATACGCTGATTAGTGGCAGTGTCTTGTTGACACTAATCCTATTTTTGAAGGCGTCACGGCTGCACTAACCCTTTGGAGCTAAACCTCCTCTCGGCGAGTAAGTCCACCCGCAAGATCATGAGAGTTCGCGTGGTGCGCCGAAGAGTTTCCTTGTGAACGTCCGCAGTGTCCAAAGGTATACAACAGGAGCAGAAGTATTCGGGGTACATGATGGCTGCAGGATAACAAGCGGGATCTTCCGCGGCATGAGCAAGGACACAGGATCGGCGAATCCAGCACACTCAGAACTGAGCATGGATAAGCTGCAGCACAACGGTGGAATAATCTTTGATTTGTATGTCATTTTGTAATTCCGGCTTTTTCTTGTGTTTTCCTTCATTATGACTTTGTGTAAACAAATATTCGCTTTCATATGCCCTCCCTGTTATAATCTCTGAGGAGATTGGCATTATTGTTAAAAAAAATTGCACTGCTGCACCCACAGAACGGTGAGCGCGATGGAGTGCGCGGACAACTTGCATCGAGTTCTGTGTAAAGGATGACACTTTTTGGGTGCTGCATCTTGACGAGTGGTTGAAGTGCCGCAAGACCATCGCAGAGAGCAACTAGTATGCGGATGCAATGGGATCTCTAATGCATGAGAACAAGTCTGGTCGACATGTGAATGAGAAAGACACTAAGGAAGTGTGCAGTACGGATGGTGTTAACCCGGCATCGACATATGCTCCCATTTACAGCTTCTGACATTCCGAAATTCATCAATTGATTGATTGATATGTGGGGTTTAACGTCCCAAAACCACCATATGAATATGAGAGACGCCGTAGTGGAGGGCTCCGGAATTTTCGACCACCTGTGGTTCTTTAACGTGCACCCAAATCTGAGCAGACGGGCCTACAACATTTCCGCCACCATCGGAAATGCAGCCGCCGCAGCCGGGATTCCATCCCGTGACATGCGGGTCAGCAGCCCAGTACCTTAGCCACTAGACCACCGCGGCGGGGCTCCGAAATTCTTCAGTGCAACTGGGTATATTAAGACGGATTCACCCCTCGGCGGATACATGGGAGAGACTTGGTTGTAGGTTCGTCGAGTGGGGCTCTATAGTAGGTTCGTCGAGCGGGGCTCTATAGGGTCCATATAATGCGCCAAGGCAGCAGCTGTGCTTTGTCATCCTTGCCTTGCGCCTCTGATGAATGAGCTCGTCCAGCGTATTGAGCTGTGCTTCTGCCTAGAGTGTCGGAATCGGATTCTTTCTTTCTTTCCTTCTTTCTTTCCTTCCTTCTTTCCTTCCTTCTTTCTTTCCTTCTTTCTTTCGTTCTTTCTTTCTTTTTTCTTTCTTCCTTTCTTTCTTTCTTTCTTTCTTTCTTTCTTTCTTTCTTTCTTTCTTTCTTTCTTTCTTTCTTTCTTTCTTTCTTTCTTTCTTTCTTTCTTTCTTTCTTTCTTTCTTTCTTTCTTTCTAAGGCAGCCCCGTGTCACCTCACCGCGGTATCACCCTGCTCGAATTTTTCAATTTAAGCGACACCGAGGAGATGCCTTGCTCGCTTATTTGTTCCCGTTGCAATGCAATCCGGTTTCGCAATTTTCGACTCGCAGGCTCCGCGCTGTGGAATCCCCATTCCCCGGCTGTATACGCGCTGTAGCTTCCTCTCTGTTTACGGGCTGCGGGATTCCTCAATTCGTGTCCTGTCTGCTCGCGGGGAATTTCGTTTCTTTATTGAAAAAAAAAAAAACACTAAATGAGAAAGTGTCGTGATACAAGGTAAACGATATTTTCTTTCGTATTAGGTCTCTAGCACTTCTATACATCGTGCCGCTTCTTTCGCCGTGTTACATTACTGCTATATGGCCAAAGGAACAATCTTGTCGGACAAGTTGCTGGGTGTAGATAGATTTATGTTCGTTCTCGTTTATTTTTCCTGTGTGCAAAGTCTATTGCGAAAAGTGCAAAAGAAGCAGAAAACAAATGTCAGATCAGAAGCAAAAAAAAAAAAAAAAACGGACGAAAACTGTGTGAGCCGGCCATCGATACTTCTTTGGACCAATTTCAATTGCTTTAGCAATGATAATTGTTAGGGTTTCATGTCCCAAAACAACGATATTTATTTATTTATTATTTATAGAAAGATATAGTTATGAGAGACGACGTAGTGGAGGGCTCCGAAAATTTCCTCCGCACACTGCAGGGTTCTTTAGCGTGCACCTAAGTACGCGGCCCTCAAGCATTTGAGGCCCGCGTACTCAAACCGGGCGGTGCGATTGCCTGCAAATTTCGCAAAGCTTGATCCGCCGGTAATCTACAAAATCCTAATTCTAATCGCTGTGGAATGTTTTTATATAGCAATTACCGAGTTAATATACCCTTTTAGTTCAACCGGTTTCAGCTATGTATAGGGGCTTGTAACGCCGTCCGTGACTGCTGTATCCACTGCATCGAAGCTGGAAGAGAAAGATAACTGCTGGGCGTCTGCTTCCTTAAATCCTTTCTTGTAGTAAAAGCATCAACGTTCGTATAGGCGCTCTATTTCGTTCCTTCGGAAGATCGGGGAGGTCTTAAAATTCGTTTCGCTACTGTATCTTCACTCGTCAGTGATCAAAGCCGGGCGCCGCCGCTACATCCAGGCTTAGCCCCCGACTTGGTTCGATTCTCGTGCCTCGGAAGATTTGCGGCGACACCTTTTGTGTAATCACACTTTCGGTTCCCTGCGCGTCTTTCACTTTTCCCGTTCTCCGCAATCTTCTTCTTCTTTTTGAGGTACGGGCGGGGATTAGACGGCGATTGCCTCGTCGATACCAGTAGCCTGATCGCTCGAACCGGCGAATCCGGATTTTCCTTCGAAGCGTCGATTCCGTGCCCCTTTCATTTTTCTCTCGATGCCGCTCGCTTACAGAAAAGAGAAGCGAACACATTCGCGCGCTTTTTAATCCGGCTTATAGCGGGCCAGTCAAGGACAACGCGTTGTGGCCTTATTTCGCCGTGTCGAATACTTCGATTTTTTTTCAAGGCCATGGTTCGCGTGGTTTTCTTTTTTTTTTAAATGCCTATTTCGATGAGCTTTGTCTCCTCTTGCTGTTGCTTTAACATTAACGCCACCTTTTCCCTCATTGGCGGCGCAGCGACTGGTTCGATCAACATGGTACGCTACCGTTATTTGGGAACTAGTCAAAGTTGGGACGTGAACGTCTGTTGGTAGCCGCTTTCACGGCCAACCTTTTTTTGTGTGCTTATTTTCATGATCAGACAGTTGCGTGGACTGTTTAATTCCGATGCTTTTGTGGGTGTGTGTGTGCACGTCCAGTGTTGACACACTGGCACACACGCAGCCACACGCCCAAGCACAAAAATTAGGAGACGAAGAAAGTAGGTAATAAGCATGTGCTCCAGAAGGTCGCAGTTTCTCCGAGGGTGAAGCAATGAATGCGATAGCAACAGATCGGGATTTAACGCGAAGAAAGTCTAGCAGTTCACCCCTGAATGCTTGAAACGCGGCCGCTAGATCGAGTGAAATGACGTTCGTGCTGTGTGTACGGCTTCAGCACAAACTGCGATGAGAGGCCAACACGTACAAAAGTATGAGCCCTCTGTCTTATCCCTTCCAAACATACGACGCCCCGAACAGTGTTGTCCGTTTAAGAGAGTAACGTGTGCTGTCGTGCTGCTTGGGGCTTAACTAGGGGAAAAAAAAAATTATGAGGCGTAGTACAGGGTCACGCACGAGAAAAGAAAGAGACGGACTTGTGCATCCTCACTACCGAATTTCATTTTTCCGACGCCTCGGTTCATTAACACTGACGTATGCGAGTAATACCACAACAGAAGAACTTTAGACGAGACGTGACGGCGACGGCGAAAATGGGCTTGGCATATCCACGTGGAACCGAGCGAAACGTCGAAAGTTTAGTAGTTTTTTTTTTTTTTGAAGCACGTACTCGTGGTAAACACCATTAACTCACCTAGATAATTCCACACGCACCCCCAATTCGCCTTCCCGGAATCAAGATTACGGATACATACATACCTGCGCAGGAACGCCAGCCGCGCGCCGGGAATCGTTGCGTGCATAGTGCTCGCGCGTTGTCGATTGACGGTCTCGAAGAAATTCCGGGTCTTTCTTATACGGTATTGCGCCGGAAACAGCGTGTAATTTTACGAAGAACGAGAACATGAAAAAAGGGTGTGTTTTTCGCTACGCATTTCGTGCCCGTTTTTTTTTTCCTTCTTTTTTCTTCTGGAGCCATCCGCGAGACTGGTCGGGCTGTTGCGAGGTCGTCGGTGTTTATCTTTCGGCTCAGCGGAGTGATGGTGCGAACAGCCTTCATCTGGTGGCGCGCGTGGGCTTTTATTTAAGTTATAAAAAAAAAGATAACGAAAAATGAATGTTAGCTCGCGCTAGTTTATTGAACGCAGCGACACGTGAAATTCTCAGAAATCGAAGTGGGACTTTTCGCGATAAAAAAAAAAGAAAAAAAGGGAGTACGGAAGTTAGATGGTTCACGTTTAAAATGCAAAAAAAAAATATGCCGCGATTCATCGTGTGTGTGTGTGCGGGCTAAAATTCGGAATAACACAGTCGGAGCTGAAGCAGCCCCCCCCTTTTTTTTGACGGCGTTGGAAAATGATCCGATCTCTTCGAGCGATCAAGGAGTGTGTACCTTTTGGAGATTTTTCATTTCTTACTGTCCTGCTTTTTGTCAGCTCTCGGCGGACACGGCTTTGAGACGTCGCTGTGCCCCACCGCTCTTGTGCGTAAACACGTTTTAACGAAGGCCGGCTACAGCTCACTTCGCGCCGCCATTCGCGCTTTTATCGTGTTAACGCTGCATCAATTTTTGTTTCGTTCTGCTGCCGCTTGGCGTGCACGCTATGATTACATGTCTGCCGTTGACGAGTAGTTTCTTATATTGCGGGTGACTCGGTTTTTATCTATCTATCTATCTATCTATCTATCTATCTATCTATCTATCTATCTATCTATCTATCTATCTATCTATCTATCTATCTATCTATCTATCTATCTATCTATCTATCTATCTATCTATCTATCTGTCTGTCTGTCTGTCTGTCTGTCTGTCTGTCTGTCTGTCTGTCTGTCTGTCTGTCTGTCTGTCTGTCTGTCTGTCTGTCTGTCTGTCTGTCTGTCTGTCTGTCTGTCTGTCTGTCTGTCTATCTATCTATCTATCTATCTATCTATCTATCTATCTATCTATCTATCTATCTATCTATCTATCTATCTATCTATCTATCTATCTATCTGTCTGTCTGTCTGTCTGTCTGTCTGTCTGTCTGTCTGTCTGTCTGTCTGTCTGTCTGTCTGTCTGTCTGTCTGTCTGTCTGTCTGTCTGTCTGTCTGTCTGTCTGTCTGTCTGTCTGTCTGTCTGTCTGTCTGTCTGTCTGTCTGTCTGTCTGTCTGTCTGTCTGTCTGTCTGTCTGTCTGTCTGTCTGTCTGTCTGTCTGTCTGTCTGTCTGTCTGTCTGTCTGTCTGTCTGTCTGTCTGTCTGTCTGTCTGTCTGTCTGTCTGTCTGTCTGTCTGTCTGTCTGTCTGTCTGTCTGTCTGTCTGTCTGTCTGTCTGTCTGTCTGTCTGTCTGTCTGTCTGTCTGTCTGTCTGTCTGTCTGTCTGTCTGTCTGTCTGTCTGTCTGTCTGTCTGTCTGTCTGTCTGTCTGTCTGTCTGTCTGTCTAATATAATCTCGTGCTCTTTTTGCCTCAGTACATACACTGTCATGCTTTCTCGTCGTTTTCGTCTCTTCGCGTATGTCGAGTCGTTTCGGGGGAAGTGTACACAACAGATCGCCAGCCCTTACTGCCACTGATCGATACTTGCACCGCCGTCCTGTCACCGTCACTCGTGGCGTGACGTAGGTGCGCTGAGCGGGATAGATGTTTTTTTTTTCCCCCGCGGTGGTTTTTCTTTTATTTCTGTTTTCGTTGTGCAGATCGCGTAGTACAGGAAATTGTGTTCACGCTTTTGTTGACCGATGGGAGCCGGCCACGTTGTATCGCACACGCAGGCGGCCGCTACTCAAGTTTGCCTTATAGTTATCAGTCTGCTGCCGTTGTTGAAAGTCTCTTTTTATTGTGGATTGTTCCGGCCACATTCTTTCCCGCTGCTTTTCTGACCTTTCGCTTGATGCTAGCGGTGCTTCCGTAAAAATTGCGTCTATTTGAATGGCGTCGAATAATAATAATAATAATAATAATAATAATAATAATAATAATAATAATAATAATAATAATAATAATAATAATAATAATAATAATGGTCGGGGTTTAGCGTCCCGAAACCACGATACGATTATGAGAGACGCCGTTGTGGAGGGATCTCGAATTTCTGCATCGATCGAAAATTTGGCCTCCGTGGCCGGGATTCGATCTCGCGACATGCGTACCAGCAGTCGAGCACCTTAACCACTAGACAACAGTGGATGGTTTACACGTCGATTCTTCGTTTGTGGCGTGTCTATACTAGCTTTACAATAAACAAACAAACAAGCAAACCAATAAATAAGTAGTCGATGAATAAACCAAGCTGTTAATATGGAAAGGAATTCGCAACCACATTTCGATCGACACTTAATACGACTACAAATGTATTAATAAGAACATGCTTCTGGGCCAGTTGCACTTCGCGACATTTTCATTTTAGCGCTAAATAGACAAGCACGGGGCAAACATGTGAGATACAGCAATACAAGAGTGTGTCCTCTTGTGTTTATGTGACTTGAGAGAGACTGTCAAAGCGAGGTCGTTGGTACGTTGGTACGGTTTATTGTGCGTTAACATATTGTGGCGATGAAAGATTTTCATTCAAAGATGGGCTGATGGAAAAGGGCTGAGCGGTTGCCCCGCAGCACTGATGCGCTCGCAAGACAATCTCTGTTCGTTGTCCTCTTCTCTTTTTCGTGCTTGTCGGGTTAGCGTAGCAGTCCTCCCTCCACAGACAAAGCCCACCAGGCGAGTGACGGCTACGTGAGCTCGGATGACAGCGCTTTAGGCGCGTGACGTGAACAAGTTGCGACTGCCGAGAACGGTAGCCGTGATTTATGAGACGAGCTATCGAGTACGTCCGGTCTCTGAGGCGATCGACGATGACCGAGGGACCGGTGTAACGTGCCAGAAACTTTTGACACTGGCCTCGCTTGCGAAGAGGCGTCCTGAGCCAGAGTATGTCTCCTCTGCCGTAAGACAGGTCCTTGTGCCGTGAGTCGTATACGTGATCTTGGAACGGTCCTGGTGGGCCACCGTACCAACCTGAGCTACGCGCCGTGCTTCCTCTGCGCGGCACAGAGAGTGTGCGATAGGATGGTCTGCGTCAGTATATGAAAAGGCAAAATGGTGTCAAGGAAGCGGCGGGCAGGTAGAATGTAAAAGAGATAGAAGGGGCTTTAAAAAAAGGGAACATATGCGCTTGGGTGTTACGATGACATTAGAGCTGGATGGTTCCGATTATTGTTCGAGATATTCCTTGCCACTTAATGTGAGCGGAGGAGCACTGACACATTCGGTGCCTTTGCACATCATCGTGTGCGTTTCAAAATGTGCCGTGCCACACTGTCCTTATATCTGCGCACACTTTTGTTTGCTTTTTTTTCAGCATTGTCACACCCATGCGCGTATGTTCCCCTTCTTCGGTCCCGTCTCTTATTTTTTTTTCGCTCTCTTTGCGTGTGTTAACGTGTTAACGCACAATCAACCGAGTGTTGCCCGTCAGCGCACGTCTTCGTTCTTGTCTCACGTGTTTTGGGTTCCTTAAGCGCTGCGTTTTCTTACGGATGTGTTTACGTATTCGCCTTTTCTCGGCTAAATTGATGACGGGCATGTATTGTGCGATGTTAACGGCAAGAGGTAAGGACCGCTTTCAGCTTTGTACTGCTGTACTTCGGCCCAAACGATATCGCTGAACTCAGAGCCATCATTTGGTGGTAGCAGCGCTGCGAAGGAAAAACGACTCGCAAAGGCGCAGCAGCTGCGCCAATTTCATACGATTCAGTATTTTTTTCGCCGAGCTGCGCCGCAAACACGAAATTTGTCGAAATTGCGCCACGCTGCGCCAAAATGCCCGACCAGCCTCAAAATTTTCTCAGTTGCGCTAATTTCAGCGATTAATGGAAGCCACATTGGCCATTTGTAGTTTGCGTCGTCAATAAATTCAGGGATCCGGGCGCGAAGTCCCTAACTGTAAACTACGGTGTAAGATATATACTCATTAGGCCAGCAAACTCGATAAACGCGATCGACCAGTTGAAGTAAGGACACCGTGCAGCAACTGGTCCACTGACCATAGCGGAAGCAGGACGGTGCAACGTCATGACATGGAATGTTATGAATGTTATTACGTTATGGAATGTTAGGAAATAAAGTTGCAGCCGTAGGCCGCTGTTACAACGCTGGCGTTGCCGTCGGCCACGTTGTCATAGCAACGGCAGATACGATAGATATCCGGTCGTCGCTGGGTTGATGGGCGCGTGTCTTTGTTACACCATGTAGTCGAACTCGCCTTGCAAGTTGGCCAAGAACTTGTGCCATAAACCTAACTCCATCGTAAAAAAAAAAAAAGGTGGGGAGGTTGCTGGGATTCGAAAAATTTTTTGGCGTTGTACAATTCGCGCAGAACGCCGCTTAAGCTACCTTCGCCGCAGATCACCGGTGGCCTGCGGAAAAGCGTTTTAACATATGGAAGGGGCCATTAGCAATAGTCACGGGGCACAGCACAACTTGTTCAATTACTCATGCGTGATTATGTCGGACAATTATGAGTATAATATGATTGATCACGTCTGAAAAATGTTACTGGCAATCACCTGGCGCCTTGTATGCCATTTCTGTAGTCCTAAAAATGTCAAACACGGTGCGCCTGTTTTTTTTTTCTCGCCAACTGAACTTGGTTTTAGTGATCAGCCGAAACTCAAGGTCGCCGATAGTTATAGCGCGAGAACAGAACGGCGACAAAGAGACAAGAAGGACACGAGCGCTAACTTCCAACTGAGTTTATTACACAGAGTGCGAAAACATATAGAGAAGACAGTAAACCATGTGACAAAAAACCATGTGGCACAAAAAGCAATACATGACTAAGGGAAAAAAAACAAAAGTCATGTCTAAAGAGAAAAAGTAAAAAAAAACAAATACTTATGTATTGCTCTTTGTGCCACATGGTTTTTGTCACATGGGTTATAGTCTCCTCTGTATGTGTTCGTGCTCTGCGCAATAATTTCAGTTGAAAAATAGCGCTCGAGTCCTTCTTGTCTCTTTGTCGTCGTTCAGTTCTCGCGCTATAACTATCGTCATGTCATACAAACTAGCTCAAGCTGCCGCACATCTAAGTCAAGGTGGACTTCTTGGCAGATTCACATTTGAATCTTCAGAGTCTGTCAAAAGATTTGACGGGCTTTGCAAATGCTTCTGTCGTCTTCATCATTGTTTGCTGAGTGGAGTGGTTCAGAACACTACTTTTATTCAAATAGCAATGCCCCCCATTCACCATGCATGACTTAGGGGATGTTGAATGTTTCTACACGTATTTGTTTCTAAATGTAAGCTTTCCTTTTCATGCTCGTCCAAGTTTAGTTTTTCGCGATAAAAATTGAATGTTTTCGCCCGTAAGCTGCTCCAAATTTCGATTTTAGTGCTCCAAAAGTAACATTTTTCTGCGCCTAAAATTGCTCCGAAGTGTATATTTCGGATGTTGCCCCCGAGAACTCAGAAATGCAGACAGGAACCATCTCACTATCACGCTCGACGTTAATAAAAGATGTGTTTGAGCAACGTAGCGACGCATGAACTCGCATGAACCCTGTATTGGCAGCCGGTATCCTCTCCCCCTCTCTTTAAACGCGTTTTACCTTGTGGCTGGATGCTCACAAACCACATGCAACATATGTTTCATTTGCGCGTCCTCCGAGACTCGCAAGAAAGCAGTTTTACGCTAACATCTGGCAACGACGCCTCGCTGCTCGCGAGATATGCCGGGGTGGTCATATTACCCGCGAAGTTCGAGCTTTCTGCACATAAGCTGAATTAGTGAAGTACGCAGGGTTTTGAAGAAATTTTAGGCTTGCTGCGTGCAATTAGGCAGTTTTCGAATACAGCGTACGCTAAGTTTGCGGGCATAGCGCTATCGTTCGTCTCGTAACTAGAGCTCGCAAGAGGTGAACGTACGAGGCATACGCAACGTACAGGCAAAGCTTTGCGTACGCTATGCGAAAAATCCCCATTAAAAGGAATTCTGCAACACTTCTTTTTTAAGGGGCCCCTTAGCACTTTTTCAACGTGGTCGGAAAACGCCGGTGATCGGTAGTCGAGGTGTCTGAAAACTCGAGAGCCAAACATTATAGCGTAGCACATGGCCTGACATTTACAGATAATTCTGAGTGAGCCAGAAATCGTTGCCTCTTCTTTCTGCAAATGATGCTGCATACTCAATTATTTGTCCGCGCCTTTTACCCGAATTCGCTTCCATTGGGTGAATTGAGCACCGTTGGTTGCATAGTGAACGTGACCGCCGCGGGAGGCCGCCACGTGCCCGGCTTCACGCCGTAGTGGACTGACACCGTAATAATTTGGACCGCCTAGGGGGAGGGAGAGGGCTTTTGCATTAATCTGAATTATTTTGGGAAGAAGCAGCGCAGAGAAGGCTACAAAAACACGCATACATAAAGGACGCAAACACAAGCGCTTGTGTTTTCATCCTTTATGTGAGCGTGCTTTATGTGAGCGTGAGAGTACATATGAAGCACCGAAATGAATTAGGGCTCTTATGTGTTTTTATCATTTCGGCCATTTCTATTTCCGTAAGACGTCTGGGCGCAGCCACCTTGCGCTGTCAACTTGATGTTTTCTTCTTTTTAATATATCACAGCGTGAATGTATCAGGCAACGAAAGATCGTAAGCACCGACCCAAGCGTTTTTATGCCTATGTATATACCGTAACATTGTTCGTTCAGTTATTAAAGATAAAAAAAAAACGTTAGCAGCACAGTATGGCTGCACTCAAAGCCATCCGTAAAATAGTCTATATCGGCCTGCGAACGCAATTCGGTATTCTTCGCATGACTCCGGCCTAGTGCGCAGCCATACGCTTTGACAAAATGCGGCTCAATGCTGCGGCTGGGCAGAGCCGGGAGGCGCCATCCTTCGCCGTTCTGCACGTTTCCAGGAGCAACCGAATGTTCGGGACTCCCCCGGCTGCGGTTTTCTGCCTGCGAGTGCGGTTTTCTTCGCAGCGCGTGCGTGCAAGGTTGTAATTTTCGCGGATGCACGCTCGACGGAGCAGCCAACTCGCGGTGTCGCCTGGCGGCCGTGTTGCGGCAGCCCCAACCGGCTGAGCTGCGGCCGTGTTTTGGCCCAGTTGTGGATGCCAGCGCCGAAGTTGACTTTTAACGGTGGTGTGAATATAGTTCATGCTTCTGGTTATTTATTTATTTATTTATTTATTTACAACATACTGCAGGCCCACATGGGCCCAGGCAGGAGGGGTAAATTGCAAAACACACAGCATTTCAAAAGGCGAAAAACAAACAAAATAAACGCTTACATTTCAATTTCAACGTTAGGTTATGAGATCAGGTCAGTTGACTCAACTGAATCAATCAATGATAATCGCAGTGAGTTCCATTCGTTAATAGTGCGAGGAAAAAAAGAAAATTTGAAGGTGTTAGTTCTTGTATGATATGGAGTTAAAGATTGAGGATGATGATGTCTGGTTAATCTAGTTGATAACGGGCGTAGATATGGTCCAGGATGAGAAGAGAGTTTGTTATTCTTCAGAAGAAAAAGAAATTTGAGCCTGAGTATTTTACGTCTTGATTTCAATGTTTGTATTCCATGAGTTTGCATGAGCACTGTTGGCGAATCGGTGTAACGGAATTTAGAAAAATTTAGAATTTTGTTAACCTCGGTCGACTTTTGATCTTGCCAAGTCAGCGCTTAGCTTTTGTAGATGTTTCGCGTTTTCTCGCAATTTACGTTTAAGGAGAATTAGGCGGGTTAAAAAAAGAAAACAGTACAGTTTCCGTACTGGCTGAGTCTTCCACAACGGCACTGAGCCATAAATGGCCGTTGTATGTTTTTTTTAGATTGGCCGTCGTCTGTTTTTTTTATTATTTAATCGGAACTTCTGGAGAAAGAGCTGCTCATTGCTTAGAATCTTTGTTACTTTACTTTGCATGCGCATCGTGGCCTCGGTTTAGGAGAATTACTGGACTGTGTCCCGAGCTTCCAAACTAGAACCTCTTTATACGCACCAATGAACCGCTTCTAAATTCTCTTATTTTGTTCTTCTTTTATTTGGAGATAATTCTTGTTCTATCTAACTTTTCATCGATCCCTTCTTTGAATTTGCTAACACATAGATACGTGGTCGCCAGTTTGCAGTTTCTAAGGTTTGGGAGAGTCATTTTTCACAAACGCTGACTAAGCCTTCAAACGCTAATGAGTTTCGGGTGAAAAGTAATACAGCTTTCGTTGCTCCCGCGCGCATGCGTGTTCGTACGTGCGCGTTCGTGCGAGTGTGCACGGTTTAGGAGCGGTATCGCGAGTGTGACAGATATTTTTTTTTTTTTTTGCTGGCTAGTAGAGAACCGTCGTTAGTAGGCGGTCAGCTCACAGACTGACGCGTGGCCTATAGGCCTTGCTTTGTGGCTGTACCGCTTGTTTGGGTGAGTATTACTTAGTTAAATAACCAAATAATAATAATTGTCGGTCGTTACGTCCTAAAACCGTGACATTATGGGCAGATGCCGTAATTGAGAGCTTAACTTTCTGCCACGTGCGGTTCTTTTACGTGCACCGGTATCTAGCATGATGCATTCATGGAAATGGAGGCGCCGCAGCTGGGATTCGATACCACCGTGGTTTGCAAGCAGCCAGAAGACTCAGGTTACATGCATGTTAGTTTTTATTCGGGGTACAGGTACGAGATCTGCGAATGTATCAATAAACTTAGCTAAGGATCACGATGAACGGACATTAGTGCTCCGTTGTCCTCGCACTGTAGCTGTATACTCCCCCGTTCCTGACGCGGAGCCTTTGGCTTAGTTCTATCAGCATTATTTTTTCCTTGCCGCCGTACAGGGGTAACCATTTGAATATCTGCAGTTTGCGTTTAGTTAGGGCATATAAATAAGCCCGCCAGCGCATCCGGGCCTGGTTCGTTCGGATGTTCATGCCTAATAGTCGGTCCAAGAAGAGTAACAGCTGTGCTCGGCTGCGGGACGAATTTGCGCAGGGCCCCCCGCCGAGCTCGTTCGAGTTTCGTCTTTGCTCGCTCTCGGCAGCGCGTCAAACCGTCGTGACAGTGCGGGATGTCTTGTACGACGTCGCGCGCGTGGCTTTGCCAACAGCGACCCGAGTGTGCTCAACAAAACAACGCCAGCCTTTGGCGTGGGCGACGCGGAGTTGCCGGGGGAGCGCTGTTCAAGCTGCAGACCACTTGCGCTTCGTGTCCGCTAGGACGTCCGCAGATACTAGTATTGCTATATGATCGTTAACACCAGGCTGGCTTCCTTTTGCCCAGTCTCGAGTCTTCACTTGCCACAGAGGTTCCTAAAATTAACTAGAGGGCACTCTGTCGCTGCGATCGTTCGGCGACCATGGGAATGATGGGTAGTACACACGTTTGCCTAGTCTTCGTACTTGCGGATGGCGAATCGTACTTGCGGCTTCGTTTATTGCTCTGTTTCGGTTTAGTCTTGAAAGGAAAATTCAACCCTTTTGAACTTCGTGACCGATTTGGAAAAGTAAGCCTAAAAGAATAACGTGGGGAAGCGCAACCGCTGAACATTTCCCGATTTTTGTTTCGTGAGAAAACAGCTCCAAGCCATGCAAACACACACGGAGCCAAAAGCAGTCTAGAAGTACGAAGATTAGACAAATGTCTGTACTACCCATCATTCCCATGCTCGCTGAAGCGCCGTGCGTTGCAACTCCCATAGCCACTAGCGCCAGAGTTCCCTATAGTGTATATTACGGAACTCTGTGTTTGGTGCCTTAAGAAAAGCGGAATATACCGTTGGCGTTATCCCGAATGATGCAAAAGAATCATACCGTGGTGACGTGGCCACATGACGTCATCATTGACGAATTAAAACAAGCACTCGCCTTGTCCGAAGGAAAAAAAAAACATAAGTTGATGTTTAGGGGCTGCTACGGTTCCTTGGTTCACAATTGGTTAACCTCCCTGCCTTCCTTTTTTCTCGTTTCTCTCTTGGTTCACAATCAAGTTGATCAAAGAGGACGGGACTAATTATGTGTTGGGTGGCGCAGAGCACGTCTGTATATCTTGGCGACTTTACCCCGCGTCTTCAACGAATCCTCCCTCCTTGCCTGATCGAGTTCTCGTCGAACCATGGACTATGTCGTCGTCTTGACGTCACATATCGCCAAACTTTGTAACATCCCATTGTCATCAGTTTGACATCAGCAAAGGTGACGTCATATGAGTATGTCGCCACATCACATTGTCGCTTGGTCAAAGGTATGCTGATCACGGAGGCCGTACAGAACCGCGTGAGGTGGAGACATGTTGGAGTGCCTCTGATCACGGGGGCCGTACACAACAACGTTAGGCGCAGAAAGTTTTCGGAGTACTTAGTAAAGTGTACTTCGTTCATGTAAATGTACCCCACTCCTCAATAGTCCTGCATAGGGCCTGAGGCTCTGAAAATAAATAAGCGTGAATATGTATATTTTTTTTGGACCGACCATGCGGCCTTCGAATAAGGCGTCTGATACTGAGAGTTATCTTTTAGTTAACTTGCCCATTTTTCACATTTACATTGAAATTGCTTCTAATAACATCATCTATACTTTCCTTGGCGTAATTATCTGTCAGTCCTCATTAGTATTGTGTCTAGCATAAAACCGAGTCTTTAAACTAACGTCGTCCGACGTGCCGTTGGAGTATATCGCAAGGCGCATCGTTTCAATTGCATATATTGTGCATGTAAATGAAGTGCCAACGTGTGTTTCTATTTTTGCTGTTTACTTCTCTTTTGCTAGTCCTGCAGAGCTTTGAATTCACCAAATGGACGTTAGGTTTTTTGCGCGGGGACGGCCAGGCCCTCCCTCACCGCTGCCTCGCGGGCCTGTTATACGATAAATAAAAAAAGTTGGTCGCCAAGGCTCGGGCTGTCTCTGTCATTAAATTTCTCTCCGTCTCTCCGTGAAGCTCTCTAAGTAGTATACTTGCTTGTAAATTTTATCCGGTAGCACTTGCCGGCACATCTTTCCTTTCGACGATACTTCAAACCGTTATCTAATCCCGTAAGAGCGATGGAGCGCTTTCCTGCTAGCTGCGTTAATGTGAACCTCACTTCGTTGCGCTAAAAAGCGAACGCCGCTCTCTAATTGGGTAATACTATGTGCGCAACCAGGGAGCGGTTAGCAGATGCCCGAGTTAATTAAAATGCTTTTGGCCGTCGCGTCGGCTGTCTCATTCATTGTCGTGTACCTCTCTCTCTCTCTCTCTCTCTCTCTCTCTCTCTCTCTCTCTCTCTCTCTCTCTCTCTCTCTCTCTCTCTCTCTCTCTCTCTCTCTCATCTTTACACCCTCCCCCTTTCCCAAGCGTAGGGTAGCAAACCGGACATGTGCCTGGTTAACCTCCCTGCCTTCTCTCTCGTTGTTCTTGTCCTTCCTTCCTATCCTGCTGAAGCTGTTGTTTGTAGCTGTTCTATTCTTCTCGCACATTATCACCACTTGCAAGGCCTGGCGCATTAACTATAGTTAATGCCCCAGGCCTTGCTTGCCACTTACGCGATATATCGCGTAAGTGGCTGCGATAACTTGTTAGAATGGCTGATTGGGTGGAGCTGGTGATTCATGATGCTTGATATACGAGATCAAGGAACAAGCGCGTATGTGTGCTTATCCCTGTTTTGTGTATGCCCTTGTCCGTGTGTTGTTGTGTGTTGGTGTAGTTAGGCGCCCCAATAATAATAATAATAATAATAATAATAATAATAATAATAATAATAATAATAGGTCGTGGGAGACGCCCTAGTAGAGGGCTGGGAAAGTTTTGTTCCATCTGGTGTTTTTTAAACGTATACACTGACACCGCACAGTATTCACGGGCCTCCATGCGTTTCGCCTCCTCCGAAGTGTGACCGCCACGCCGGGGATCGTACCCGCGACCTGTGGGTCAGCAGCCGCGCACCGCAACCTAAGTATGGGCCATCGTAAACTAAGCATCATGCCTATCGCAGTTGACCCTTAAGTATAGCCCGCGATTTGCAGAAAAACACGGCCACCCCGATTGCACCGTTGGCTGCGCGGCTGCAACGACGCTGCACAGTTCAAGAAGGGCCTGGCAACAACAGCGCCAGCTTGATGCACGCCGGGGGGGGATAAAGGCCACGAGTAGGGACTTAAGTCGTCCGAGAAGGCCATTAAGAAGTCGTTAAGACCGAGAGACTCCGTGCGGTCACTCTGAGAACGCCCCGTTGCACCCGTCGCGTACCTTTTTTTTCTTTTTTGCTCCTTTCTTCCCTTTGCCTGAGAAGCCGCGGAGATTGGACGTCTAGATCCTTGCCGCCATGACGGCGCATAGTTGCAGAGGGTGTGGCGTTGTATTTTTTTTTTTTGCGTGCTTCTGGGCTCACTTCCCAGCTTTGAGCTCTGGTCCCGTGGCCTGCTTTGCTCTCTACTTTGTTCTATCACCTTCTGTTGTTGAGTGTTTGCAGCCACCGCTTCCTTGGTCATTTGGCTTTGTTTCCTTCGACACGGCTCTGGCGTTTTCATCGGCGCCACCTTTCGTTCCTTTGGAAATGCACGATGGTATAGAGTTGATTTTGTTTCTTTGTCATCGACTACATTTTATTTCTTTCTGGGTGTGCTGCTCTGGCGGCTGCATCTCTAAGCTCTTGCGGGCGCTGCTTTCGGTTTTCGTCGCGAGTCTCGCCTTCTAGATAATAAGCCGGTATCGTAGAAAGTGGCGAAGCAACAAAGAAGGAAATGCGAAGTTGTCACGCATTCATTTTTCATTCAACGATGAAAAGAAACCTTTTTTTTTTTCGCAACGGCGAAAAAAGCAATGCCTCCGATGCCAACAAATTGGAACGCTAAGCGAACGCTAGCAGAAGGGTGTCCTTAAAGGGCCACTAATGTGAAACACTGGACAGGTTTAAACTGATTCGAAATTCGCGGGCTCGATCCCGGCAGCGCCACTCGTATTTCGATGGAGGCGAAATGTTAAGAGGCCCGTGTACTGGGCCATGTCGGTGCTCGCTCTAAGAGAACGCCCGATGGTCGAAATTTCCGGCGCCAGGCCTCCATTACGGCGTCTCTCATGCGCTTAGAGCAGCAGTTTGGAGCTAGTTGCTAATTCATAACTCCGCACAAGTGAATAAGTAAATAAACAAATAAAAGTGGCCAAGAAAGACGCTCTCAGTGCTTGGTGTATCTTCTTGGGTGCCCGCGTTTTCGATGTTTTTTTTTATTTTTGCGCACTGGAGTCGTATTGCAATTAGGATGTGTAAAGCCGGTATTATTATTATTATTATTATTATTATTATTAGCGAAAGGTCGTGGGAACGAATGCCGGCTGTAACGACTGCATTTCCGACGGAGGCGGAAATGTTGTAGGCCCGTACGTGTGCTCAGATTTGAGTGCACGTTAAAGAACCCCAGGTGGTCGAAATTTTCGGAGCCCTCCGTGGGCTACGGCGTCTCTCATAATCATACGTTTGTTGTTGGACGTTGAACCCAGCATGTCGATCACCATTAGCGAAGCCCTGGCTCATCAGTTACTCTTTATACGGAACGGTTGTTCGGAGTGTTTTTTCTGTCTCCCACGCGACCGTTTCGTGGTACGGCAGCGGGGCGGGGGGGGGGGGTGCCAGAATTTCTCCGTGCACAAAGGGCTCTCGAATTCCGATAGACAGAAAGAGAGAAAACAGTCTGCATCGCGCTTTCGAGTAACGCAGCTTACCACTGCGGCAGTAAGTACGCGAAATATTCAGCCCGTGCAACTGGCGCACTCAATTATTCACGCACGTTCGATGTTACGCCGTGCGTACGTGCGCGGCCTGGAAGGATTATTTGTTTATTTATTTTTGGGTAGTTAAGCGGCTGAATATGCCGAGGAACGTAATCATAAGTAAAGTTTGGGTGAATGTATATGTTACGGCTAAACTCGGCGCCATTGGTGATTAAATGCTTATCGCGGTCGAACAGCCGCATTCTTGGCGGGCGGATGCACGGCCTCCGAGAGCTTCGTTATTAATGCATGACGCGACTCGGGACGCGCGCCATACTTAATCGGAAGCTACGTGTCGCCCGTGTTCGCAGCCGGGTAAATTTGGTGCAGCACCTGTGACAACTGTTAGGCTGTTACGACACACACACACACACACACACACACACACACACACACACACACACACACACATATATATATATATATATATATATATATATATATATATATATATATATATATATATATATATATATATATATATATATATATATATATATATATATATATATATATATATATATATATAACCTTGCGAGCGTCTATAATTTTTCGTGGTTTACGTCCCGAAGATGTCTGCGTGTATTGATCCACAGTTTTACCTGCGCCAACTTAGCTTTTTCTTCTTTTTAATGAAAAAACAGATAAACAGCGCAGTAAAACTGGAATGGAAGGCGTACTGATTATTATGTTTTTTTTTTGCCGCAGTGCATGAGATGTATATACGAAAAAGAAAAAAGCTGTTCAACGATATCTTGCACTTCTCCCTGGTTGTATACTAGCGCTGTATTTGTTTTTACAATGCTGCCAGTCGGACTAACCCAGCGACAAGCAATAACTAATTTTATATACTTTATTTATTTATTTTAACTACGTGTGTATTTAGGCAAGGCTAGAATCGTGGAGGGTGTCGTTTTCTTTTCTTCTATGCTCTCAAAGCACAGCAAGGAATGTTCTTCAAACCGTGAATGAAGACAGGTGCTGTGCGCATCATTCGTTTTTTTTTTCCCTTTCTCTCTTGCTGTTGTTTTTGCGTCTGCGGATCAGTCCGCATATCGTGCATCCGCGTCTTTGCGCGAGTGTTCGCACGGTGCCTAGAAAATACTCACAATTCACGCGCCGCACCGTCCGTAACCCTCCCCTGCTGGCTTTCCGGTCTACTGGGTCACGAAGCCTGTGACGAACGCCACCCGCTGATGGCCGCCCGAGCAGACGAAGCCAATGGTATACACGCAGTGGTTATGTCGTCGAGCCCTTACTCTCCGCAGCGTAACGAAACGCGCGTGCAGCCGGACTACGTTCGCGCGAGGGTGCGCGTGCCCCGCCCGCGTAGCGTTTCCTGCATTGCCAAGGAAGAAGTGTTCTTCCTCCCATTTTCTTCTTCTTGCCTTTTATCATTCCCCTCGTTCATTTTCTTCCTTCTCTTCGTGTTCCTCTTTGTTTTTCACATCTTTGCACATCGCGACATGCATTGGTAAGGCCAGGAAACGTGGAATGCACCAACCCAACCGTCGTCATGCTTATTCATCCGCCGCAGAAATTCGTTTTGTTGATAAATTTCCGCCATGACAAGATCCACAGCCCATTGTGGAAGCAGCGAAACTCACCCTAAAAAAAAAAGTGCTGCAAATACTTTGAAATGGAGCATGTGGTAGACAAACCAGGAACGCTTAACCGTATGGCAGTCATTCATATTTGCCCCGCCGTGGTGGTGTAATGGCTAAGGTATACCGGCTGCTGACACGCAGGTCGCGGGATCAAATCCCGGCTGCGGCGGCTGCATTTCCGATGGAGGCGGAAATGTTGTAGGCCCGTGTGCTCAGATTTGGGTGCACGTTAAAGAACCGCAGGTGGTCGAAATTTCCGGAACCCTCCACTACGGCGTCTCTCATAATTATATGGTGGTTTTGGGGACGTTAAACCCCACATATCAATCAGTCATTCAAAATTCTCGGCAGCAAACATCAAGGGCTGCTGTGCGTCCATGCAGAAACGACAAGTTGAGACAGCCGGTGGAATGACATCGGCGATAGCAATCAGACGCTGACGCCTGCGAAAGTGGTTAACTATACCGGCGCACGATATCCGTTTCAGCGCAGCTGAGGAGAATGTGTTTTTTAAGAAAAATAAATTACACGCGACACGGAGTTCGTGGAAGACAGTCAAACGTGATTTTCGCCATGCGGGGAAGTGCGGATTATGACGGAACTGCTTTCACACCACGGAAGTACATTTTCGTGTACTCCTCAGCAGAAGGGTTTTCCATTTTTTTACCCCTTTCTTTCGAGTGGCTTGCGAGTTCGTCCACCTCACGATTTCGCTCCGCGCCATTTTTCATTGCGACCGCAGTTTATTTCATCGCGTGACAGTCGTTTTCTTCTGCCGCTTGAAAGGATTAGACTCGGCATGTGCCTGCATTTCGAATTATTTACCTTCGCTACCAGACACGTTGGTGATTGACGGTGTCAGCGGAAGAGAGGCATGTTTCTTGCAGTTGAAAAGCTTTTGAATTCATTGGCTGGTTTGAAGAACATGGCGATGCGAAGAACTTTTAGTGTTTGTGTTCACTAGGTGTGTTTTAAATCTCGTGGGCATGCACGGTTACACAGGACGTTGGGTAAGCGGTCGCTGAGTTTCCGTTAAACCTATTACTGCTTAACTTTAGTTTCAGCGAGGAATAGCTGCTCTCCTCTGTCCTTTTTTTTCTAATTTTTATGGCTTGATTAGCTGTCGCACTCACGCAACGTACTATACAGGGTGCTTCAACAACTTCCTGAAATTCCCCGTAATTACATTAGAATCGGTACCTTTAGCACTACTTTTTTTTCGTTGGCGAGATACACCGGAAAATGGTTGAAGATGCTAATTACAGAAAGTGGAATGACTAAATTCTTTTATAAGAAAGTATATACAGGCGGCGGCTTGTATTGGAGCATTGAATTAATTCCCGCCAAGTGTCCGATGTTTCTCTGGGATCTCCCAGGAGGAGCCGCCGCCGGCAATTTATTGTGGATTGATGGAATTCTGCCCAAAGCGAAGCACCGCAGCGGGTAACTGCTATATCGTGGCGTAACCCCGGCAGCACGAGGAAAATACACACAGAAGCTATATTTTATGGTTGAGGCGTGCAACGCTGCAGCATGCAGGGCTCGGGGGGTTTCTACGCGATATGGCCACATCATCTCCCGAGTAGCGACCACATAATCGCTGCACGTGATTTCAGCACGCTACGATGTGTCGCAACCGACGCAATAAAGCAGTTACCGAGGTTGCTGCGAATGTTAGCGCGTACGACGACCCTTGCATAAAGCGATGCCAGTTTTTCCAGAATACGATCGAATGTTGCGCGACAAAAGGAAACACAAGACAGTGCGCAGCTGTTTATGGATCGTAAAGCTGCGGTCCATCCACGCAGTGGCTGCTTGCGCGCGCGGGCCTTGCTCCGTGATTATCCTAATCCAGATCCGGGCTTTGCGTCGCTGCCCCGTAACGTTGCCGTCGGCGATAGTGCATTCAACGCGCGGCTCGGACTATCCATCAGCTCGGCGCATAATCTGTCCCCCCCTCTACCGCGATTACGAACTTCCGGTCACGAATTCGGTGCTTAGTCCCGGTGGCACGTAGCTCGCAGGCGATGAGAAAGAACACCAAAATGTGACTGAGAAAAGAAAAAAAGAAAACAGAAACGGTGCGGATAGTGCCGGGTAAGATTCATCGATCTCTGTTCTTCCGGCCATGAGCCCACTCCGCAATGCGGATATCGCACGAGCAGTATAGGCGTCTGGCAACAATTGGTGCCACGCCAGAGGTTGATCTTGCGTCGATCCTCTGCAAGATCTACTGCGCGCGCCTATAGCTTATCTTTCTGCTGATCCGCGCCTCACGTACTATTTATTGTGTATAGCGCCACGTGCTCGGATTTACCTCTCATTCGTTGTTTCACGTTCGTACACATAAAGCGGTGCCTCTGGCGTCCCGCGGCTTTGTTTTATCTTCTGGCGTGTGGTAGGCAATGGCTCGTTTGTCCAGATTAACTGGCATTGCAGTCCGTGGCGCAAAGCGTGTTTGCTGGTTTTGAGGATTAGGACAGCAGTTTCCTGTCGGACACTGCAACGCACGAGCTGACTTACGCGACCGTTAAGGTGGACACTAACTGCTTCCTCGGCCCTGGTTGCGAGTATTTCTTTTTGGAAGAACAAAGCGTGGTGTTGATTATAGTAGATTAGGCGTGCCTAATAGCGTTTCTTGACACTAACGACCTCTTGTTTGTTCTGGGGAGGTGATGGAACTAGAGGCAGTTAGCTACCTTCTGCTTCGGCTTAGGTATAAGCTTTTAATGCTTTATTGCCGGGTCAGCTTACTTTCCAGTCTGCCCCGCCGTGGTGGTCTAGTAGCTAAAGTACTCGGCTGCTGACCCTCAGGTCGCGGGATCGAATCCCGGCTGGGGCGTCTGCATTTTCGATGGAGGCGAAAATGCTGTAGGCTCGTGTGCTAAGATTTGTGTGCACGTTAAAGAACCCCAGGTGGTCAAAATTTCCGGAGCCCTCCACTACGGTGTTGCTCATAATCATATGGTGGTTTTGGGACGTTAAACCCTACGTATGAATCTATCAATCAATCAACCAATCAATCAATCAATCAATCAATCAACCAACCAACTTCCTACTCGCGCGTTTCTGATACCAGCAATGTCGTGTTGGGCAAAGAAAGGACACCTTTGTCATAGTTATACGTATGACTACCACGTTATGGTTGCTTAAGTGTTCGTTGTGGCGCCTCACCGTCGGGGTGGTGCTTTCTTGCAATGATGCTATTTTCGCAGTGAAGTACCCTCTACAGGGGCTTCTTCAGCACAATTGCTTTTTCACTCAAATAGAGTGAGAAATGAATGATAGGCGAGAAATACGTCAGAACGTCTTTTCATCGGTTGCATCCGTGCCTGCTTTGCTGACTTCGGTAATCTTCGGAAGTGTGTCGCACGTACAGATATGCACACATATGCACGCACTTGTACGGACACACGCGCGCGTAACATTTTTATTTATTTTGGTCCATCTAGAAGGCAACGCCTGCGAAATAATGAAGCACGCAGTTATGAAAAAAATGCAAATGAAGAAAAAAAACAGGATTTCTTTGTCTTCATATTTCCCCATCTCTCAACGTTTCCGCTTATTACTGTACATTTTTTCTGCGTATTTTTCTGGCTTTGCATCATAGGTGGGTGCAAAGTGAGTAAGAAAATGGTAGGTTTTTACAGCATGAGAAGCGAAAATGGTAGGTTTTTACAGCATGAGAAGTGAAACAACAATGCAATGACTAGTAAAGTACCAACTGCGAATTTTGCTCGTAGGCCTTACAAGTTTGCCTATGTTGTTAGGAAGAGTATGATTGGTGCTGTGGATGTGATTACAGTACTATATTCAAAATTTTGTAACTCGCCTGAAAGAACCGCACTAGTAGAATGTCAGACTGTCATTTATGGTGCTACACATATCTACTCTGGGCTTTTTTTCTTGAAGGGGGTTTATTTTTGGTGGCCTTAGAAGCACTAACGTCTTGTTTCTTTATATATCGTATTTTCACTTGCCCTCTCGTAAAATATTCAGGTGTGTTCTCTTTGAAATACATTAGTTTTTCTATTCAGTGGTACCTGTGTAGCGAATGCAGCGAATAAGCCCGAATGTAGAATAAGCGAAACAAAATAAGAAAAAAGTGTCGTGATCACATGTGCGAGGCTCTCGGAGCATCGCGAAAGGTTTCCGCTCTGCGAGTCTCAGCGTAAGAGCTCACGGAAGGGAATTCGAAAGTAAACACTCGTATCTGGAAGAGTACCAGGAGGCGAGATTTTAGTGAAGATTAATATTTCAAAAAAAAAAAATGCGGTAACAAAGGTGGGCAAAAGGTTACCTTGAATATCGTACCGGCATGCTCGTTTGGGGAACGCCTCCGCAATAATCGTAACCGGAATCGCCCTTTCCTTTTCTTGGCGTGTCCTTTCAATGGCGAACGAGACGAACGTGTGCGACTATAGCCGAAAAATATAGCATGTAATTAACGTTTACTAAAATGAATGACACTAAAGGAAGAATACCGAAAAGAACGACACCGAACGAATAGTACTGAAAGGAAGAACAGTGAATGAACAACGTGAAATGAGCCACACTAAAGTGAGCGGCACTCAACGAGGGATGGGAAAATGAACAACACCAAAAGAACAATACCGAAAATAATAGTACCCACAGGAACAACATGAAATGAATTACACGAAAGGAAAATAAAAAAAAAGTCTAAACGGAATGCTTTTTCGGTTTCGTAGAATAAAAAGTGGTGACGCTAAAATGAATATCTCCAGAAAGAAGAACATGAAATGAACTGTACTAAAACGAATGACATTAAAGGAAAGATGCAAAAAAATATCAACACGAAAGAAGTAACGTGAAATGTACAACTTTGCATGTAATGCTTCCTCGTTTCTCAGGATAAAAGGGGTGATGCATGCTTGAACGAACAACACCGAAAGGAACCCCACGAAAGGATAACACTGAAATGTACGCAAAAAAACACGTTCTGCAGGTAGCGTCGTCCTGGTTTGTTGCGGTGATTCTTTGTTGCGTGGCCATCGCGTGTATAGCGTTGCGCAGTTTCTTCGCCGCTTGCGTTCGGAGGCGGTCGTGTTCTCGTCGACGTCGTAAAGCCCCGCGGAATCGCAACGACGTGGCCTCATAACCGCTCCCGCCACGTTACTGCGTGTTGTTGTTGTTAGCGTCGGACTGAATCCGCGCGTGTACGTGCTTCGTTCGCCCTCGCCAAACTCTGAACGTCGTGTCTTTCTTAAGTGTCGGAGGAAATTTAATTCAATAATACATTCTTTGTAGCCGTGTTCGAAGGAGAAGGTGAATTTAAGCTATAGCGACGGGCGTGTTTTTTTTCTATTATTATTTCTTGCTTCACAAGAAACAAGTACTTGGCGTACCTGGCTGCCTGATATCACGATGAGGCTGAGTGTGGTACGTGCGCCGTTGCATTAATAACGCTATTGGTGCCAAAATGTGCGAGACGCTTGTGAACCACGCCGAAGCACTGCCTGTTGTGGAAGTGTATCTAGCATTCACACCGAGGCATAATTTCACTTGCTTCACAAACGACCACCCATGCAGTGAAGTGTTGCCCTACATTTTCATTGGCGACTGTATATTTGTACACCCTCACCCTCTGACCTATAATAATAATAATAATAATAATAATAATAATAATAATAATAATAATAATAATAATAATAATAATAATAATAATAATAATTCCCACTAAAACAATTATTCCATGTTGGCACCAAGTCGAGCTATATCTCGTGAGAGAAGCGATTTGTTAGTGAGTGGAAACGAAAGAGAACTTTTCGAATCGAACCAAGGAAACGGGGACAGTACACAAAAGGTGTTTTGGCTGGGAGATTTTGCATTTTTTTATATTTTTCGGCGAGCTTTTCTCATTTCGCACTGCAGTCGCCGTGCCGACTTCAATCCATTCCAGCTGCTGACCTGTTTTTCCCCCACTGAATGCTCTGCGTTTCCTCCAGCCTTTGTGTAACCTCCGGCAAGCGCGCGTAAGAGTTTGTCACGACAGCGACTTTTCCGTCTCGCCTGCTTCGATGCGCTCATCGTTGTACCGGTGTCGAGAGAAATAATAATGCGGGATGGATCTTGAACACCTTGGCTTTGTTTCGCTTTGTGCTGGAACCAGCTTGTTTTGTTTTATTCAGGCCCGTGTTGAGCCAACAAGAGTGTTATGTACTTTGGCTCGAAGGTGCATGCAATAACTGTGCCCCCCGACCCATCTTTGTGCTCTGTTCAAACGCTTTGCTGTCTCTCCAAATCCTGGTGATCCGATTTCGGAGGCGTGTTGCTGAGAAGAAAGAAATTCGGCTACCACATTTTATCATTTTATTTTTTCTCACGCTGCGTCTACATGGTCTGTCCTTGTTTCAGAGATAGAAAAAAAAAGGAATTGAAATTTGCACGCATACGTTTGCATCAGGAAGGCACGAAAAATCTGTGCAGACTTCGAACAGAAAACTTCATGCTTGCCGAAAAGTTTGTTCTTGCCTGGAAGCCAGCAAGTGGCGCCGCGAGAGTAAATCATTCGACAACTCGAGGCACATGGGCGCATATTAATGCAAATCGGTCGATGGCAGAAGGGTCAAGCAGAGGGAATCGAAAACGCTTTCTTGCAGTAATCCCAAGGAAAATTACGTGGTGTGAGTCCTTACTGCATGCAGGCTAACAAAAGTATTCTCGTCAGAAAATGTCAAACATCACATAGAATGTATGTTTTCATAAGTATTAGCGAATTTCGTTTTAAAAAAAGAAAAACGTTTTGGTTTAATTGAATAGCAAGTATTCACCTATCGAGCGGAATATCACCGACGCCCTCGGAGTCGCCGGGCTGGTTTGCACAAAGTGTGTACGGGAGAGGGTGCTATCAAGTGTCGCTTTCGTATAAGCTCGAGGTGTCGCGTTCGATTTCCGGCAAGGGCGGTCGCATTTAAACTCGGATTAAATACACAAGAACACCCGTGCGATGGGTCAGGTTTACTTGAAATAACCGCAGACGGTCGAAATTTTCGCACGTCACTTTGCGGTCATCATTAATAGATTGCTCTTGCTGTTTGTGTATGATCTTTTGGACGTCGTAAGCTCGTAAGTAACGGAGCTTAAGTTTGAATGAAGTGATGTTGACGCAAATGTGGGTGGCCTTATACGTGAGTTTGTTGAGCTGCGCTTACTGCGTTGCGGTTTGAGGGCTTGCTTAACTTGAGAGCTAGGTCATCATCATCTTTCCTTCAGCTGGCGCGTCGTTTCGGCCTGCCGCGCTCGGTGGTTTACCAAGTCGTTCACTTGAACCCCGCAGGTTGATGATTCATTCGTTCGCCGCCGTTCACTACTTATTCAGGACGACGTTCGCTCGCTCCCGTCTCGTATGCCGAGGCATTACTAATTCACGCGCCCATTTAATCACGAAACGCTCCACCTAGGCGCGACACCGTGCGCTCGATGACCGTAAAGTACTGTTGCCGACACGCACGATGCGTTCCTACTATACGCTCTCTCTGGCGCGATAGAGCATGACGAACACGATGAAACATGTAAAAACGCGGTCGCGACAAATAAATAAGTAAATAAAAGGCCGACGGCATCCTAATGGAAACCAACAGACAATGAAACTGAAGAAAAGTATATGGGCCGTCATTCGCATAGTAGTGACGTTATGAATGTGAAGAAACCGAAGTAGGCGGAAAGAGCTTACCGCCGGCAGGGAATCAAACCTTGCCCTCCTTCGGATAACGCGTCCGATGCTCCACCATTACAGCTACGACAGCGGGCGTCCCTCTGTGCACTCTGTCAGGTATATAGTATACGTGCACCGCAAAGGGGGAGTGTTAGGCAGCGCCGCTCGTGGCCACGGCGGGGAAGGTGGTACACACTTTACCCTGATGGCGTGAGCATAGGACGCGTTACTCGGGAGGTTGAAGGTCCAGTACCTGCCGGCGGCTATATGTTTTGTTGATCCACTTTAAATTCTTCACATTCGTATCAAGATTGCCACCAGTAACGTACGCTATTTACTCTGCTCGGTTCTCGTCCGGTTGGTTCAGACAAAAAAAAAAAGAAACCATGAAGGAAAAAAAGTGAAAATTTATGGGCTCGTTTTTCTTTAAGAGCACGGAAGCTTGGGGGGAGTTTTGTGTGACATCACGGAACAACTTCACAGCCCTGAAAACAGGGACAGACGCAAAAGAGCGGACACCACGAGTGCTGACTTGAAACCGAATTTATTGCAAAGAAGATAACGGAGAATAAAATAAAAAAAACACGTTACATGAGGGTGGAGCGCACGAGCGCGCAAACATATCACGAGTCACGAAAACACACGAAAGACACCATCAAAGTCACTAGTATGACACCAGATTTCTGCAATTGATTAAATTTGGTATCAAGCATACTCAGAGATAGTTGACTGACTCGTGCCCCGTCTTTCTTGTTTATTATTAGAAATGTTTGGGCAATATTCCGTGTTAGTATATTTGCGTGGCTGAAGGTGACAGAAGTGTCAGATCCGCCATGACGGCAATGCATAGCGTGAACTGGAAGTAGGCGGTGCCTTTACATTATATGCAAAGAGCCTTACATTATTGGTCAGACACAATATTCACGAGAACCAACAGACAATGTTGCCAAGTGTATGGGGGTGGCCACCGCTGTAGCTCAGTTGGTAGGGCAGATGATTCGAAAGTCACGGATTCGGTCCCTGCAGCGGAAAGTGATATTTTGGTCTATTTTTCTTTCTTGGCATTTACACTGCACTTCCTACTAATAGCAGTTGGTATTATTTACTTGGCATCATTGTCCTTTGGTTCTCATCAAAGGGAGCACGAGCCCTTCCATTCCCCATCTGTCGTTCACACCATAGACAGATGGACGGTTACCCAAAATGAATTTGAAGGGATTCTGGCGCTGCGATCGTTGAGCTCCCGTGGGAATGATGGGTAGTACACAAATTTACTTGTAGTCTTCTAGCTTTGTTCATTGTTGCACTATGGTTCTGTTTCCAATAAAGGAACGGGCCGTTGCGAACTTCCTGAGGCGGTTTGAAGTGGTCAGCCTAAAGAAAAGTTAACATGGTGAAGCTTAACTGCTTAACCTTTGCTGAACTTCGTCTCGCGGCAAACCGGATTCGGGCCACACCGAGCCAAACAGAGCCGGAAAAAACGAAGATCGGGCAAATTTTTTGCACTACCCATCGTCTCCGCGCAGTCTGAAGTGCCATGCGTTAGCCCCATAGGAACGAGAGAGCAGGCGGTCAATATTTTTGTCCCCCCTCGTCAGGTGTCGCTGAAGCAGGAGTCCCCGTGAAGGCGGCGTTGCTGTTATCTTCGGCGCCACGCGTGACCGCCGCCGCACTCGCGCCGTGCAGCGTTGTGTGTCGCGAGCAATTATTGCATTCCGCGCCATCCAATATGCATTACTCGACGGCGGGGGGCGCTCGCATCACCTGACCGATGGCGCTATACATTCATTTCCTGCCCGGAGGTTTGTTTTCTTTCTCGCTGCCGCCACGATTCCCGGTCGCCGCCGATGCGGCTCCGCTTTCTGTTCGCACCTGCTTCATTTTGTTGTTTGTTGTGTTTCGTATTGTGATCGTGCAGGAGGCCCGCGTCAGATTCGGTTTTCCGGTTTGTTCTCCCTAATGGGGATGAGAGGAGGTAATGCTCCGCTATCGCTTCTTTCCGCCATCTTTCCCCTCGCGTTTGCCTTGCCTGTCGCGCATTGTTTCGCTGTGCGCGTACTTTTGCTTTTGCTTGTTTTTGGAACACACCTATTTTGTCATCTTGCAGAGTTCCCCCGTGGTGGCATTTCGGGTTTGTTTTCACACGAAGTAACGGAAAGAAGCGCGTGATTATGCTAGCATCTCTTGTTGAAAATCGAACAATTATCCATTTTTTTTTCTTATCTGCGATTCACCTTCGCACGATGCAGAATCACTGAGTTCTCTGTCACTCGTTTTGATGCCCCTAAAAAATAAAAGATAAAGCTGCACTAGTGCAACTCCTGGTTGCAGTCACGTGTGAGATGTCACGTTACCCTCTGCCACGTAGGACGTCAATGTAGCGGCGCCACTTCGCGCTCGACTAGAGTTGGCGCAGTTGGGATGGTGGAAAAGAAAACAGTGACAAACGCGATTAGGGCACGGCGTAGGTTGCTGAGAGCCCCGTGGTCCGGACTAACCACTCGACAGCGGCAAAACAGCGATGCTACTAGCTAGAACCACTTTCTTTTATTCGAATTTCGCGGCGCTGGTATGACGTCGCACATGACGTTCGTGTTCGAGTATACGTGACTGTCACATGTGACGGTGACCGGAAGCGTCCCTATACTGCGCTATGCGGTAGCGAAGCCGCGCTTCTTCTCACCTTGCGTGCATCTCAGTAGTCGCGATTGTTGGCGCTCTGACGTCTCAAAACCTCGATGTGATCGTTACGGATGCCGTACAGGCTCCACAAATTTCGACGACCTGGGGGTTTCTTTGACGCGCGCCTCTTATATCATTCCGCGCCCACCGAAAAGAGACCGCCACGTTCGGGATTCGATCCAGCGACCTTTGCGCTCGGCTCGGCGTGCAGCACCCCGCATCGAAAAGTCGCCATCTTCCTCTCTCCAGCGTTTATCAATCATTTTCGTCTGCTCTTGTCATCTTGTGCTCGTCCGTTCTTCCTAATGGGTAACGCAGGTGAGCGCTCGTTTATCATCCAGTCTAAGCACGCTCTTCCGCTTAATGAATTACTTCACCTGCAGCCCTCTTCACGCCTTCTCTGAAAGATGCGACTCGGAGAAACGCTGGCCGGTACACGCGGTTTATTCTTTGTTGCCGCCCGTATAGCCGCTCACGCTAACGACGACCACAGGCAGCCCCGCTCGTAACCAAGTTTCATGTTCTCGGTCTTGTGTACACATTTGTTTATGTGAAGTTGGGGTGCAGGTAGAGCGGCAGGTACGAGAGCGATGAATGATGACGGTCTTTAGAGCCGAGGAGGGCGCGCCATGAGCTCGAGCAGTGAAATAAAAGACAAACAACAAAAAAAGGAAACCAAATCAAAACGACTGAAACGTATATAATGACGCAAAGGGGATTAGAGTGAACCAACGGAAGCGGCAGTTTTTTTTTTTGAAGAGAAAATTAGCGGGTCCTGAATGCTCTGAGCTGAATATTATGATAAACTGATGTGTGTGTGTGTGTGTGTGTGTGTGTGTGTTTATGGGGGGGGGGGTTACATAGCTTTGCCCAAGCACGTAAATTAAGAGAGGGTGGCGATGCGGACTTGTCCGTGTCCTTTCGTGCCCTCAACTGGCACAAGTTTAACGAGGCACTGTGCATACTGGCCACGACGGAGGTTGACTGTAACTGATAGTGCGCGCAATGTTTCGCGTATATCCTAATGAAGCGTGGTATCTATAATACGGCGAGTGCGTCTGAAATGTTTTGTGTACGCCGCGAACGGAACAATCTGTTTGTGACTCGCGTGCTGTTTGGGATTGTAATCTGCTTGCTCATATTGTGTCCTAGTGTGTCACATATTTTTGTGCCCCCTTCATTACTTCCTTCGTATTGTTAACCACGTTTTGATAACCGAGAAGGACTCGTTGCTGCCATGAAATCACCAATCTCTTGTAACCATCGTTTCGGTAAAAAAAATGAAAAAGAAAAACCAGGAAGATTTGATTACACGCTGCGTCGTTTGTGCTCTGGTGTTTCCGTTTCGTTAGCGCTGAAAGTGAAAACGCAGCTGCATTTCGCATTTGTGCATTTTCGCTGTTAGTAACAATCTTCCGAGGTTTTTTTAGCAAATAATCATTTAATTTTTGTAAAAAGTTTTGCCTGGTGCTTATTGAGAACCTTCGACCCAGTAACTGCCCACTTCCGGGCCGACAATAATTAATTAAGTAATAATGCTGAGTACTGAGTGTGTCTGTACAACTTCAGTGCGATGCTAAGGCGTCAAGTTCATCTTCGTCTAGTCTTCTTGGCGAATGCACCAGAGATACGGTGATCTATTGTTTGTTTGATTGTTGGTTATTACCAGCTGCAGCGAGTGAGTATCGACATCTTGGCCTCTGTACTGATCCTATACGCGATTCTGATATCCGCGCAGCTTTTTTTTTTTGGCAGTGTTGTTGTGTGTTTGGTGGGGTTTAACCCAAAGATTACGAATTGAATGGGAGCACTGAAAGGACGCGAGATTAATGACGCCCCTTTTCTTTATCTTTCTCTTTCGTCGCGCTTTTGTTTGGGATGAATATGATGTGGGAAAACATGTAGTTGTCAGGGCTGATGGTTTCTCCCTGTTGGACGCCTTTGCATGGATTCCCTCTAACGATGCACTGGCGTCCTGATCGTCAGCGTGGAAGGAGACAAATAAATAAACAATGAAAAAGATGTGGTGTGGGAGAGCCTTTGTATGTGTGCCGAATATGTGGGGTAGGGCTTCATTCACTTCATTGCACATGTGAAACGGAAATGTAATTATGTGAAGCGAAGATGAAACATTAAAACAGCTTAAATAGGGGAAAATATGCTCTAGAGTGTGTAACTGTCGCACAGTAGATAGCGTGCCCGGTACTTGCTATCGCAAAACGAGAGGGCGCCAGTCTAACTCGCGTTGGTGAAACATCTTTTTTAGTCATCTGATCATGCGCATTTTTAGACGTAATTTCCGTGACGGAAATACGTCACTCAAATTTTGGTATACTCGGCGTAACACACCTTCGTGTTAAACTGGAATGGAGCATCACGTGAAACTTTTTGATGTCTAGCCATAATAAATAAACCAGGATTATTATGATTCGCGGATGGAAAATGTGGAAGGGGGGGGGGGGGGGACGGACGTAAGTGGAGGTTGGCTTGTGACCGCTTGGTGCGTCCCCTCTTCTTTTTTTTCTCTCCATGGTTGTAACACGTAATTTATTGAGTCATAACGAGAACTACATTTTCAATATATTCACCACCATAGCTTAGTAGAATGACAATTTGAAGGTCAAAGTTTTACGTTTGAATTTCGCGCTGGAACTTCAGCAACGTACATTAGTGTGACGTCACGATATTCAACGTTTTTTTTTTTTTTCAAACGTGTTTTGTCCGCATTTGTTGAATAAATTCTTTTGTAATTCGCTCTGCGGGGGAGCCTGCTAAACCATTTTCGGGTTTTGTTTCTCTGCGTTTGCCCGTTTGTCGCGTGCGTAGGGAAACTAAAAAAAAAAAAGTTCTGCGGCGTTATAATAAACTCGGCCAGTTAGATTTCGCGAGGCTAACCACCGCAGCGTACATTTCATTTCCTAATCGAGTTCAGTTCGCCGTCACGTTTCAAACAGCGCACGATGGTGCAAACGCTCTTTGTTTTTGTTTTTTTTTTTGCTGGTGACGGTGTACATCGTGCGCTGACCCGCCACCTGTGCTCTGCGCACGCGTAATAAAAAAAAAAGAAAAATCGAAACTTGTAAGGATGGAGCTCGCCGTCCATCACGTTCGCCCTGGTAGCTGTCCTGTTGGGAAAGCTGCGTCGTACGTGCAAAAACTATACGCTCGGCTTTCCAGCTGAAATCTTTAGCGTTACTGTATAAGGTAACTGTTGTAACTGAAAAGGGCAACGCTTATAAACTGCATTGCGTATCGTTACAAGCTCTTGAGACGACAAGACAAGCACGTGTGCGTGCAGGGGGTTTAGGGACTGCGCTGCAGTCGTCTCATGCCCCGGTTTGGTGTCAAACCGTCTTAGTTCTCGCGTTGGCCTCACTGAGCTCGGACGTATGATACACGTGAAAGCTTGACTGTACGTGCGTGTAGCAGCGCTTCAGCGGGTGGATTTTCGACATAAGGATTTTGAGAGATTTTGAGGGATTTTCTCCCTCTCTCTCAGTAGAGAGACAGAGAACGCGGGGCCAGGCGAGTCGGCGCACCCTCGCTCTTTTTAGGAAGAGGGCGTGGCGCCATGTCAGAAGCCATGCGCTGCGACGCGTATCGTGTGGTCAGGCCTGGGGCTCTTCCAGGCGCTTCCGCGCAGCCGCAACGCACGTGCCAGCACCCCTACCGCGCGCAAGCAGAGGACAAATAAGCCAATTGGCGACGCTCTTTCACTCTACGCAGCGTCGCCAATCGGCTTATTTGTCCGCCGCTTGCGTGCGGCAGGGGTCCCGGAACGTGCGTTGCGGCTGTGCGGGAAGCGCCTGGAATGGCCTTTACGGCCGTTCCACGCGCTTCCCGCATCTAGCAGCGCTTGTGTACCGGCCATAACTCGTTATTATTATTATTTTTCGGCAACAGATGACGCTGGCAGCGAACGTGTTTTCTTTTGCTGTCGGTTGATGGTGCTCTAAGCAGCCGCCAGCGCAGGCCACGCGTTCGCGTGTTCCCTTTCATAGAAGACTACAGTGTACATGCTTGCAGTCAGTTGAGCGAATGGTCTCGCATTGCTTCGTGAGCTGCTTAAGGAAAACGAGCACTGCTGGCGCAGCGTTAGGGTGAAGATACGAGGCTCGGCGGCTATACCGCGCGGGTCGTCGCCATTAATCGGGTCCCGTTTCCGGCGGAGGCGCGCGGAACCCCATCGATCTTGCGGCTCCCTCGGCCGACGGCAATGACTCTGCTCCTCCCGAGGATAGCTGTGGTGCGAGTGGGTGACGACCAGAAAGAACACAAGCGGTGCTGCTCTCCGGCCGACACGCTGAAAGGACAGATGACGAACGCGGATCGCGCTCGGTTTTCTTGAAGGTGGCTGACGACGAAGCAGCAATCCGAGCTCGAATCTGTTTTGGGCCGCCTGGATGCTGACGTTCCCCCGCGTAACAGGGTCTGACTGTCGCTTATCAAGCGCCACTGTGGATCAGTCTATCAACGACGCAAATTGAGGGGCCGCCCCGTCGTCGCGTCATGTCTCGCTTGGTGGTAACGTCTGATAACGCACAAGCCTAGCAGGCTGCACGTTTTGGGATGCCGAAGCGCTAATTCCGAAGGGCGAAATCAGTCAGTTGCCGGCAGGCGCCGATCGGTTGCCGAATTCGTCCCTCGGTTGCCGAGGGGCTAATTCGCCTGTCCGAGCCAGCGAAGCGACGAGCAAACGCCAGCCTCGAGAGTTGTGAAGACACGTCAACGGAACAGAAGAGTGGCGTCGAAGAGCTACGGTCGGGATTTAGACATACCGTGCTCGGAACAGCAAACGGTGGAAAAAAAAAAAAAAAGGCTGTGGCTAAACTCGGTTGTGCCTGGGCGTCCGCGCATGGGCAATCTAATGGTTTAGCTTGGCTCTTTCGGTGGTTACGAATCTCGAGGCGTGTGGCTCGTTCTTCCTCCATCTTCTCTGCTCGCCGGCTCCTCTTGGTTTCATTCCGACGACTAAGCCTGGCGTCTTTCAGCCTCTCCGACTCACTTATTGTATCCACCGACAAATCCCGCCGAGACACCCACATCCACGATGGAACGCTGGCTCCCCATGTGTAGTTGGAACGCGATTTCACCGGCTCCTTCTCTGACGTCATTCCAGGTGGCGCTGCCAGCTGTGGTGGTTTCTGTGGTCGCACTGCCCCGTGAAATCCTTACATACGCTTGATATTGACAACACAAGTTCAGGGGCAACATAAGTTCGGAGCGAATGCCGCAGGAACCGCGCAGGCGGAATCGGCGGTGAATCGCGTCTCATTTCCGCTCTATTCGCGTGGGCAGTGACTGGTACGTGCAGGGCACGGTCCCAGCTGCGACCGGGCACAAAAAGGGGAGACGCGCGTAGAGTGCCAACGTTTTGGTCCGCCCGCGTTTCGGCACGAGGTCCGTTCGATTCGCCTGCACCACGTGAACCAGTTCATGGGGTGCTGCACTTTGCCATTCGTTTCAGTGGTGCAGCATCGACGACCTCTGAATTCTGTCATTCGTTTCAAAAGGTGCAGAAGAGGTGCAGCACTGGTTCACGATTTTCGTGCACCACCTATTATGATGGTGCCGGCTTGGTGCAGCCGTGCATGCAACTGAGCAGACGACGCAGCACTTGGGCGTATGCGCCGTATCTGCCTCTACCAACGCTGTGTGTTTTGCCACGATGTTTGCGCCTCATAAATTGTCCGCATGTGCGGTTCGTCATCGTTCAGTGTTAGCTGAACGGTGTAAATTAAGCGAAAAGAAATAAGGCCTGCACCTTGTCGGCACATCGTCATTCGTTTCGGGTGTAGTGCTGTGCCTGCACCGTTGAACTCACGCTGCACAATTCCTGAACTTCGCGTGCACAGCCGTGAACCAGTTCCAACTGGTGCAGATGAATCGAACGGACCTACGGTCTCGTATAGCGCAGCGCACCAAGCGGCTGACAACGGCAGGCATCACTCTCCGTGCACCCACGCCCGGCCGGCACACTAGTGAGTAGTCCTTTGTCCGTTGGGCTAGTGTGCGCCATTTATCGAAGTGCGTTGTGTTCTCTCTGAAGACTTGCCAGGCGGGAAGTGCAAGTTTCGGCCTCCGTGGCTGCATCATACGGAATATCGTGACCAGGTGCGACCGTAACTAAGATATCCTTATCCAGCCAAGTGCGCAATATGCCAAAAGACGGTCGACATTGCAACGATGGTGGAATCTGCCTTGAAAAAGTCACCAAAAAAAGGCGCGAAGCCCCGATCCAAAACGGCAGCAGGTGAGGGCTGGTCATCCGTCGCAATTTTCATGCAAACGGCAAAACTGACGTCCGAGGTGACCTGTCAGCGTGAAAGAACGGTAACTTTTTCTCGAACAGCTACACATGACGAAGAATGCAGGAAATACGATTCCGTGATCGAAGCACAGGTATTGTGGTGAACGGTGAAAGCTGTGTCGTCCCTCTACTCCTATAAATCCACTGCGCGATTTCGCAGCTATTTTTTTGAAAGATGTTTCCAGACAGTGAAATTGCGCGCAGCTTCAGCTGTTTTAAAGAAAAAAAAAATTAGCACGAAAGTAGAGGCCCTTTCTTAGGTCGTGTGAGAAAATTACATTAAGTTAACACTCCTTTAAAAGTCCTTGAATTTTGATTCAAATGATATGTACGAACCGTGCTTTTTCTCCGCAACTGCTCTCCCGAATCGGGACATTGCATGTGCGGTGTCGTACCATAAACCGCGGGGTTGATCGCATGATCTTCCGGAGCGGCCGTTCTCGATCGTATACGAGCACTGCGGAGATTCGCCGACACACGCAGTTTGCGGGCGGCGTGGCAACATCCACTCGAGCCAAAGTGGTTGGGGGTCGGCGGGCTGCTTATATCCCGCGGCGCTGATGGCGGGAAAGCGACGTTTAGGGATACGAGGAAGCGGCCGCGTTAAGTGCGCCTCTGTGAATAGGGACACTCGCGTTTCGCGGCACTTACACGCCGAGTACCTGTGCCCCCTCCCCCCGCCTTGTTTGGCTGGGAAGCGCACTTCTCTCGGTAAACGAGGCGCAACGTGCTTGCTTGCGGCTGTCGGCACATCGCCTGGTGTACACGCCAAATAAGAGATTCGGTTTCTGCGCTTCATCTCGTCGTGTCTTGATTGGGGCAAATTGGGGTCTTTTGGCAGTGCCGGTTTTAGCGTGTGAGGTAAGTACCGTGCTGCCGTGGTAGGGCACGTCGATGTTTTAATCCGCAAGACACGTAATCGGCACTATAGCCACCTCGCGACGTTAGAGCCCAGTTTTTGCAATCGTCTACATACCAGCAACTCGCGCAACTATGTTTTGGTCATCATCTGGCTAAATCCTTTTGTGATCGTGGTCCACTTAACGCGGAACGATGATAGCGTAGCGTAAAAGGTAAGTAGCACCCTGTTGTCGCATTCGTGGTTTCCATGTTCGAGAAAATGAGGGCGTAGCGAATACAAAGACATTGTTTTGCCAGAACACCAGTCGGACGTTTCTCAATCGGCCACAAAATATTTCATTTTTTTAATTATTAATTTACCTTCTTCCGGTGACTAAGTGACAGGGCACACAAAATTGCGCAATTTTTTGTTGTGCAGTAAATAATTCACAAGGGCTGAATTTCGTGTTTTTAGTATAGCTGAGACACAGTGCTAAATTTTGCAAGTGTAGTCTGCGCATTGCTTTCTTTGTAAATTGTATTGATCCTTGCGATGGTTATTTGGTGTATTTATTTTGGAACGAGTGTTGTCTTAGCAACCGCGGAATGTGTCGTTTAGGTGCGCTTGTTCCTTGATGCAACACATTGTTATCACCGACTCCACAATGCCAAGTTCGAGATAATATGTTATTATTCACTACTATATTGAGATAACTCATAATTATTGCTAAATGTTTGGCAGCTTGTAAGCGGTTTTTTTTTTCGTCATATTGCAACATGAACGTGTTCAAGGCTGGGGCTTGACTGGCATATTTCCGTCACGGAAATACACTAGTAAAATAGAGTTGCCAAGGGAAAAGTTTCATTGAATCAGATGACCTGGTGGTCGAACCCACGACCTCTCTCTCTCTCTGTCTGCGACGATAGGTACCGGGCGCTCTGCCCACAGTGCTACTAATGCTCATGCATGAGGCCTCACAAAACACTCTCCTTTTCAAGTGACGTTTGTGGGCGGGGTATCGGGGGTAGCTGCCGTCTGGGATAGGTAAAGTGAAGTATACTGTACCATGGCCGTGGCCTCCGCGATTAGATCCGGAAACGCGCCGTGACTCGTCTTACGCCAAAGCCTATAAGGGACCCTGTGAGTCCTCTTGCGCATGATGGGGAAAATGGAAATGAGAATTGCGTTAGTGACTGTATATTCAGTTACGAGGAAATATACAGCGTGACCATGCAATGCGCGAAATGAATCGTTGCAGCTTCTCTTTAGGTGTTCGTTGATAAGACGTTGATGCAGACATGCGAGGGAGAACTTGCGGTCGCCATCTTGATGGTGATGGAGAGCTTATAATGATGGAAAACATTACGGCTGGAACCGATAACACGTCCGATAGCAGTGCCCAGAGTTGCCTAAAACGCGCTGGAAGTGTTGTTTAGTAGCTGTGAAAGTATCAGAGTTCGACAATAGTCAGCAGGCTGTTGAAGTCTCATAACTATAAGGACACAACGTACGTATGGAACAGAGAGGGCAGAAAGAAAAAAAAATGACTGAAGAGTTTACCTCCAAAATTGTGGAAGAAGGTTTACATTGATTCGTATATACATAAGCATGAATTCAAAGGCGTCCACGACTTAATGTCCCGGGGTGAGTGGAGCAGTGCACTTATTAAGAAAAGTTGGTAAATATTTAACTGCAAACAAATAGGTAGTAACTTTCTTGGACCGTTACTAACCATTGCTACCTCTTTACCACATACGTTAGTACATAGGTAAGTAGTAACTGCAGCCGTCAGTAACTTTCTTAGACTGTTACTATACCCTGTTGCTTTCCGGTAGTTATATATCTAGTTAATCTGAAATTGCTGTTAATGCTTACTGTATCAATTTATAACAGCGGTCGTCTGGACATATTATCAGCAATTGAAAATTGACGAAGAAAATGTGCATTGAAGAGAACAAAGATTTTCTTTTAAAATTCGCAGCCGAGATATTTCTAAGAAACGAGTTTTTTTTTTTCCTGTTCTCTTTTTATTTTCAGTACTTTTAAAGCCTTCTAAGCTGTCAGGCACCTCTGTGCCGAGTGATCACGAGTAGTTCCTCAGTGCGAAACGGGCACGTGCGCTTTTCGTTGCGAACAGAATTATCCGGCATATTAATCTACGTCATTAAAGTGAATGTCTTGCTAAAATTCAAGCTTCATGCATACGTTTGGGCGTTAATGAATAGGACAGTCGGAATGTGTAGTGCATTGAAATTCAGCGCCGCAGTTTATAAAAGACTGCCGATATCGATTCCTATACGGATTCAGAGACTGAGTGATGCTCTAGAACCGGAACAATTGTGGTGGCGCTCTTCGGTTATCTCAAGTGACTGTGTTGAGTTAGGTAATGGTTATTAGACGGAACCGTCATTCGAGTTATGCTCTCTCCTCCGATCCCGCGAAATCAAATCTGTTTTCGCGATCTGTATTCGCGAAATTAGGTCCGCGCCTACTCGCGACCAAAGAGCTCGTGGGCAGGCGCCAATTCTGACGCCGTCGGCGCGCCTTCGTTAGATCGGTGCAGGGCAGTGACAGGTATACGGTCGCGCGCAATGTGAGAAGGAACACCGACTTTGTGTTTAATGAACGACCATTTGTGTGAGAGAGAGAGATAAATAGAGAGGAAAGGCAAGGAGGTTAACCAAGCTTGGCTCGGTTGGAAATGCCGGTTAGAATGTAAGGGTGGGATTAGGCTAGTTGGTATTCCATTAGGAAACTCGCACCCGCAGGTCGCGGGTTCGAATCCCGGCTGCGGCGGCTGCATTTCCGGTGGAGGCGGAAATGTTGTAGGCCCGTGCGCTCAGATTTGGGCGCACGTTCGTTGAAGAACCCCTTCAGGTGGTCGAAATTCCCGGAGCCCTCCACTATACGGCGTCTCTCATAATCATATGGTGGTTTTGGGACGTTAAACTCCACATATCAATCAATTAGTAAACTCGCAAAAATTTAGACAAACAACAGAGACAAGAGAGAAGGACCAGCGCAGACCCTTATTTCCAAACAGGATTGCGAGATTTCAGTGCGGATAATCGCGTCTGATTGTTACGCCCGTCTTCGACGTGCCGGGTCCTTCCTGTCGTGGCATGCTGCATTGAGATGTTAGAAAAATGCGAAAAACAACCGTGCCCTTATTGCGCTGGCGTTAAAGAGCACCCGAGGTGGCCGGAATTAATCGGAACTACGGCGTACATCATTCATATTGATTTTCTAATTGTGGCTTGTGAAAACTCAGCTATGATACTCAATATTTTTCTCTCCTTAGCCGGCAGATTTCAGTGATCGAAGTCTGTGCGCATGAATTTTTAGAGGGTATAAGCTTGGATTGGTTAGGGAAAGTTCATACTGCTCGTGAGAAGATATACAGGATGCGAAAGATGACGCGATTGATGCGTCTGTCCCCATCTCATTACACGATGGCCTCGGTTTCGAGCCCTCCATTCGTTATCCGCCGACCGTCTTTTTGTCCACTCGGCTGTTTCCCGTCTCCCACGTATTGGCCTTAAATTGTCTAGTATTTCGAGTGCTGAATATTTAGCTAATGAACGTCCACATTCGGCCCTCATTTGCGCGTGGTAATTAATCTCGCGACGGTGCACCTCCCGAGGCCTCCTCTTGGATCACCTGCGCTAATATTGTTCGTGCTGCATGAAAAAATATATATATAAAAGGGCCTTGCGTTTTTATGTGATGAGTTTCCTAACAATAAGTACTGCTTTTGCCTAACTGTCGCCTACATGAGTATTCGTCTAATGTGAAGTGCACTATAATTGCTCAATTTGCGACTTTCTGTGTGGATGAAAGATTTTTGAAAGGAAAGGTCAAGCCTTTTATTTTTTTGTACGCTACGGGACACAGCTGCATGAAATAGCAACGAAATTGTGGCTGTAGAAATTTGTTATCGCTGAAATAATTAATCATTTTTAATTGGCTGTTTGGATTATCCACTACAAAAAGTATAGCTGCAACCGACCGAAGGCTGAACGTATGTGCAAAGTTCAAAGGTTAACAGCTTGTCAGTGCTTCCTGAGAGGTTGAGTTGGATGACTGATGTTGAATGGGGGCTTCGTCAAGATTTTGTCTTGGAGGGTGCAAGCACAGGATGCATCGCGGCTGGTAGAGCTGGAAACGCTGGTGTCGTTTTTGGTAGGCCCGGGCGGGAGGAGGAGGGACGCACCCGCTTCCAACTCGCCTTCCGATGCATATGACCGACAGATAATCGGTGTCCAAACCATCGAAGAAGTTCGATGAGAATAGAAGTTTGGAGTACGGAGCTTAGTTAGCCTAAAATGCTCGATACGTTGCCTATTTCGACTCACTACTTCGGTTTGACGGAGCTACTGCTTGTGCTGGTAGCTTCGGCGGTGCTGCATGGTTTTATAGTGGTCAAGCACAGAAGGCCGATGGATCGGTCGCGTGAATGGGGACCGTCGCAAACATGCGGGGTCCACTGTGTTTACTCTTCCAGTCCGTTAGTGCGCTCTGGTTATGTGAGGGACGACGACTGTGTGTGTGTGTGTACCCAACGATGAAGACCAGTGTACACTGCCTTTTCGTCGAATCGGTCAATGCCAGAGTGCGAACCCCTGCTGTTTTCGTGCTTGCGTGTGTGTGTGTGCGAGTGCGTTTCAATATTTGCGATCATTGCGGTTTACCACTATAACGCCAACGTCGCGTCGCTGTTTTTTCAACATTCTTGTTTTATTGGTCTTTCTCTTTTTACTATTTGCGTTGGACGTCCAGGACGAAACGCTTGCCTCTAGGAACTATTCTTGTATTTGCGGCTATCTATGAGTTTTCGAACGTCTTATGCGAACGTCTGAGTTTTAACCCGTGTTTTTCACATCATTCTATTGTTTGGTAGAGTTGTAAATATCTTTTCTTTTTTTTCTTGATTTTTGTTCTTGTATAGAATTTTCTGTAGAGTGTGTTCTGTTTAATATCTTTAGTTGTGGTAATTTCAACAGAAGTCTTTAAAATTGACAGTAATTTTTTTTCTCAAACTCGTGTGCTTCGCTTTGGCAATTTTTAAACAGGCTATGAGGTTGGAGACAGAATGACTCGGCCAGTATGTGTCTAGTAGCGTGTGGACGAGGCGTGGAGCGTCGTCGTAACGACTGTTGCCATGATATACTGCTTCCGGTCGTGTCGGTTTATGTTCTTCGTGTACAAACTTTTTACGGTGTTTTTTGTCGTATTGGTAAATCAGAACTTTGCAACACCAAAACCACCACTCTTACCGGCAGATGACACTTGGGTAAACGAGAAAACGCTCGACAGGAAAGTGCAGGTGGCGCCACCGTCTCGATGTTCTCGCACCACCTCGTTGTGACGTCGTAGGTTTTGGGGGCGTTTTCCAGCGCCTGCGTAATGGTTTGGCCGTTAAAAAAAATGTTTACGCTTCGTTCTAAAGGTCTCAGAATCACACCAATTTTCAGAAAATTTCGTTTGACGAATGTGGCTCCGATTCGCGAGAAGACAGTGATATTTGTGACGTCATGCGGACGTTAACGAATTTAATATTCAGAAACGAAAGTTTGACCTTTATTTTCTCTTCTCGCGATAATCTATGATGGTGAAATTAATGACTATAGAGTGCTGAAAGAACTCGTGCTTACACTTTTGGTTCTCTTTCCGCAGGTGAGTTCCCCCGCACTGTTCTCAGCGGTTTCAGGGGCAGGGGACGGATGTAACCGGGACGGACGTCGGCCGGTATGTGTGTCCCGTCTTTTCTGGCTTGACCGTGTGGTAGTTCGAGGATGGTGCCAGTTACAATCACGACGCGTTTTCATTTGAAGAATACGTGGTATTCGACAATGAAGCCTCTAGACTGTGGTAACGTGTTGTTCAGGCTACGGAAAATGCGGGTCATGAGTGCGTGTGGCCCCCGAATCAATGATCTCGTGGCCGAATTGGCTTCCAAGTGAAGAGCGGTCAAACCGTCTCGAAGAAAACGTTTGCACAAGCAAAAAGAACAAAAAGCAGTAGAACGTTTACTCAGTTATTAACGCAATATCGTAACAACTTCATGGTAATTCGCTTGCATAACTTTATACTTAAATATAAACTCTCAAAATTATCAAAAGCCTGAGGAAAGTGCGGAGCTGGCCAGCCTTTTTCTCTTTTTTTTCGGCGTTTCATTTCTTGTTTCCCCTCTTTCGTTCTTTTACAGTTTTCTTTTTTGTCTTTATTTACATTTATTTTTTTACCTTGCTTTCTCTCTTTTTCCATTTCTCGCTCGCTTCCGATTCATTTTATTTTATTTTATTTTATACGAGGGCTTGCCAGCGTTTCGCCAAGCGAAAGCAGCGTATGACAGCCCGCACCACTGAAGCGCCTAGCGCTTGATATCACCGTCAAGCCGCTCGAAGAGCGTGTGTAATAAGACTTTTCGTTGACCTGAGTACGTGCTGAATATGCTATATATAGATGGCTATGCTGTACGTGGCTTTGGCTGCGTTACGTCAATTCCCGACAGCATACGACGACAGCACTGCGCCGCACTTGATGTATTGGTGGCATTGAATATTTGAATTCTAAGCAGCTTTATCGTCTCACGTTTGCCGGTTTGTCTGCAACCACGAGAGCGAAATAGTTGGTAGCCCTTCGTCCCGCAATATACTTATGTTGAGAAAAAGTAGATGATGTGGGTGGGTGGGTGGGGAGGGGGGGTGCTGTGATGGCGGGAATGATCGTAAGTTTGTATGTACTGTTTTTTTTTTAACATCGTTTTTTCCTGCTGTTCCGACACTCGGCGACCGCTGTCTGGTGGTAGTCGATATCGTCTTTGTTTTTGTTCTTTCCTCGTTGAACGCCTAACCCGGAGACACATTAATTGAAGGCGAGTTTTGCTCACTATGGGAGCTCCAAAAAAATCGGCAGCACGTCCCGACTCTGCGGGTAATGACCGCCAGAGCTTATCGTTGGGTTCGGATGGAAGAGGAGCCTGCTGCAGGAAATTGGAAATGCGAAACGAGCCGAGGAGCGAACAGTGAAAGATTCGCAAACATTTTAAGTGTGACGCTGTACGAAATGAGGGCGAAACCATTAGCGGATCCGCTGTAGGCCCTTCGATCACTTAATCGACGCTCCCGTGGTGTAGAGTGTGACGACGCGCTTATATGCGTGGAGGGAGCGACCAGCCGCGCGCGTTTTTTGTCACTTCGCGATCATCGATCGAGCTGTATAGAGTGAGCGCTTATCTTCGGTGGTTACACTGTCGCCGCCTCCTCACGAGTGCCCGGCATTGCAGTTGTTGGGCGTTTGGAGGACGATTGGAAGCGCCGCCTTTTACAGCGTCTCTCAATGATCTCAGTGTTCACGTGATTTGGAAAGGAAACGGTGCTCGTGACGTCATTTCTAGAGTGGTGCGTCACTGTCGACATAGAGTTTCTCAAAATTAACTAGAGGGCACTCTGGCGCTGCGATCGTTCAGCGACCATGATGGGTAGTACACACATTTGCCTAGTCTTCGTACTTGCGGGCGGCGAATCGTATTTGCAGCTTCGTTTATTGCTGTGTTTCGGTTTTGTTTTGAAAGAAAAAACGAACCCTTTTGAACTTCGTGAGCCACTTTGGAAAGTAAGTTTACAAAAAATAAAATGGTGAAGCGCAACCGCTGAACATTTGCTAATACTTGTTTCGTAAGAAAACATCTCCAAGCCACACTCCATTCCCATGCTCGCTGAAGCGCCGTGCGTTGCAGCTCCCGTAAGACACCAGCGTCAGAGTTCCCTTTAGTAAGTATTGTGGGAAATGCTATCACTGTCGACCGGTGGTTCAATTTGTAGTGACGCTGGCGATATAGTGAGAACCGCGTAGCGATACCACTTAGGATACTGTCTCCCCAATGGCGTGAACTAACCCCCGATTCTGTTGGAATATATGCAGTATCACGCGACAATTCAATAACTAGCCATTCAAGCAAGCAAGCGAACAAACAAAGCAACTTTAATTTCCTACGGGATATATGACGTTGACGGAAACAGCGCCCCAACAATTGCACCTCGACAGGGCTCTGGTTTTCTTGCCTTTTGCTTAAATTGTACTGCGTGATGACGTCATGCGTGATGTTTTTAATTGAGGTTACATGATGTTACGTTCCGCTGTAGTGCAAATCCTCGCCCACCGAAACCTGCCTTTTGGTAAGTGAGGATTGGGGGGGGGGGGGGTGTTGCTCTGTTTCGGCAATCATTGAATAGCCGCTTGTTTTGATTAAGGTGAGGCATTACTGGCGTCCATGGGATTCGTAACGAGTATGCCCAGGATAATGTAATAGCTAAGGATGCTTAGTTCTCATACCCGTTGTAGCAGCCACTTTGAATTGAATTGAATTAAGTTTATTGCGCAACAAGGTTGCGAGGAGACCAGGTGAAAAAGCTGCACTGAGCAGCTTGAGGAGAACCTGGCCACCTCACACACTGAGCGGTTACAGCAGTCCAAGCATGCCCGATACCGTATGCGTGAACAGAACAACACAAACAGTAAGCAAACACGGTAAGAAATAATGAACGAGGGTATTGTGTAAACATTTGAAAAACCGAAGGAAAAACACCCGTAGTGATGAAGACAACAAAAAAAAAACAAAAAGAAAACAACAGGTGAACTTACGGCAACACCGGAAGTCATACGAATATGTCACGTATAGGCTTCTCAGCGACAGAGTGGATACATCGAATGATCAGGCTTTTCCCACTCCTTAAAGAAGGGTTCGGCAATCTGCAGTCGCTTGCGGCTAGTGTGATAGTGTAATGTGGCCCCCGGCTCGACGTGAGGACTCCCCCCCCCCCTTCTCCATCCGCCTCCTCCCTTCCCCTAGTCACAACCAATCTGAAGGCCGACATGGCAGTTTTTATCTCAAAAAAGGTTTGCACTTATGACCTATGTTTAGAAATATCCACCTTGCGACAGGCGTTCTGAAAGTAAACATGATTTCTATTCCTGATTTGGCGTCAGTTGCAAATCCAGAATAATTTATATATGCCTACACCCCCCCGCACCCCCGCCTGGTCTTGCAGCCCTGACCGTGTCGGCTTCTTGTAACTCGGTGGTGGCTGACCCCTGCCATAAAAGCACGCTAAAAAGAAAAAAAAAAACACTCACAATGCCGCAAATACTACTTTTATCGCGAAAAGATTCTTGGTAAGCGAGAAAACGCACAAAAAGAAAGTGTGGGTGGCAACGACAGCTTGATGTTCTCGCACAAGACGCCGTGATTTTATGGATTTTGTCGGCGTTCATTAGGCCAATTGTTGATTGGTAAAAACAAAGTGCATCGTACTATGTGAGGGACAAGATAAAACCTAACAAGTTTCGGGATATTACGTGGAGCTGATGTCTCCGAAATGCTAAAAATAGCGTTTCAAATCCGTGATTTCACGGGTGAAGATTACGGCGCGAAGTTTTAAAAAAATCGAAATTTCGACCTGGATTTTTTTCCCTCTATTGATACTCTTCTATTGGTGAAATTAACGACAGTAAGGTTATCAGAGTACAACTAACCAATATAGGTTGTAGTGCCCCTTCAAGTGCAACGTGTCCTGGGGAAGGCGTAGAAAAAAAAAAACATGCCAAGATGTGTGTACACTTGCGTAAATTATTCGCGTATCTCCCCGTCGCGCACGTTCTTGAAGTAAACGTGTTTATCTTATAGGGAATCTGCACTCGAAAGGGGGATAATGAAGTGCACCGCGTTCCACGCTGTAAGCACGCGAGGTGCATGAAAATCTTCGAGCAAACCCTAATCAGTGTCAGTGTGTGCGCGAATCACAGACATTGCTTTTAATCGAGGAATGTCTCCGCATTTTATTAGCCCAGTAGGCTTGATTAGCACGATTCCTCGCCGGCTCTTCCTCCTCTCCTGCCTATCTACGAGTTTCTTTCTTCCTTCCTTTTTTTTCGTTTTGGCAAGAACCGTCATGAACACGTGTAGATGACAGTTAGTGTTTCCGCTGCTACTAATTCGAGGAGATTTTATTTAAACGGCAAACCGAGGTTTCCATCGGTGCTACTAATTCGAAACTTTTCCTTTGAGACGTCAACGTTGCGGTAGGTTATACAGTACGCACGTCAGCTACCTCCCGGTTTTCTTCAAGACGGCAGATTTGTATCGGCGTTTATGTACCAATATCGATATTGTGAATCTTGGGTGTGGAAATTTGTCTGTGTGCATAATCTATATATATATATATATATATATATATATATATATATATATATATATACACGCGTAATTCGAAGGTCGTAGGTTTGATTCCTGCTCACAGTTGGTAATTTTTTCATCCACTTTTCTTTCTTCTTATATACATTCCATTGGTTTTAATAACTTCCCCTGTACATTCCTTGGCATTACTGTCTGTTATATCTCATTGATATTGTGTTAAAACACGGAAAAACGAGCCCTTAGGTATACACTTCTTTCCCTTATTTCTTATATATATATATATATATATATATATATATATATATATATATATATATATATATATATATATATATATATATATATATATATATATATATATATATATATATATATATATACTGTCGCTCTCCCCTTTCAGCAGTTTGGGTAGAAAAGTTAATATTGTAGAGAACTCCGGTGCAGAGGCATTGATTGATATGTGGTGTTTAACGTTCCAAAACCGCCATATCTTTATAAGAGAAGCCGTAGTGGAGGACACCGGAAATTCCGACCACCTGGGATTCTATAACGTGCACCCGAATCTGAGCACACGGGCCTACAACATTTCCGCCTCCATCGGAAACGCTCCGGTGCAGAGGCAGCAGTATCGAGCGTGCAGCAGAGGCTCGAGCTCGTGAACAGCGGCTGGTGCATCGCCTGACTGGCAACAACCTTTCCGCTCTATAAATCTCCTTGACAGTATCGCTGCTTTCCCTACGTATCCTGATCCCTCCCTCCTGCCTTCCTAACCACGTCGCAATTACGATAGATTTTGATGACGTCTGGTCCAACCAGACGAAACGTTCGAAAATGTGCTGTGCGGTGCCAGCGAATGCCCTACTTCATTTTATTTTGCTTCTTTATTCTATTGGTCTGCGGCATACATACATACATACATACATACATACATACATACATACATACATTCATACATACATACATACATACATACATGAGATGGAATCGCACTTATAGAGCGCTTCATCTTGAATGGCGAAATGTTTGGACGTACAAATTCCAGCTTTACTTGCTCTGTTTCTTTTTTTAATTTGTCATCTCCTGCGGCACTGCGTCTCAGCAGCCTTGCGTCTGGTGCTGACATGTGCGAGCACGTTTTAATGAATTCGGCTTTCTCTGTCTGGGCCGCAGGGAAGTTTTCAGTCACTTGTAACCACTCTCTCGGTTTGAAGTTCGCCGCGCTTCACATTTGCGAATTTCATTTTCTTTTCCCTTTTTACTTCTATTTTTTGATTAACGATTTTTTTTGCATAGAAAGCTGCTCGCGAAATATGAAAAGCAGCCGTGTGACGAACCGCGTGCACTGCTATGGTGCTGCTAGGCTTTCTTTACAACGTGAAAAAATAAGTGCTAGACGTATCGTGCAGGAAACAATTTAGTCGGTGATTTCTGAAAGTGCTCTACATCTCAGTGTTCATATTTTAGCTTTCCAGTCCATTATTTAAAATAAGGTAATTAAAACTTATCAAATAATTCGTTTTGGGAGAATTAAAAATAGCCTGAGTACTTACAGACTAGTGCGAGTAGTACGCGTTTGGTTCAATTCGCCACTGAGGTGTCTTTCATTTTCCGATTCTTGGCTCAAGTTATGTGGAACACCCTATATATATATACTGAAGATTTTTCCAGTGGACCAAACGTACGTGGGAAAAGATGAGGAACAACTTAGTGGTTACTTTAATTTTGTTTCCAACGGTTTCGACTGATGGACCGGTCATGCATTCGCCTGAGACAACTTGAAGGCAAACGCCCCCTTCCCCTCCCAAAGCTCTCAGCACCTAACGTTGGTTTTTGCACGGCTTCCGAGATCGAAGGCATTTCAAGCTATCACTTGGTTCTGCACTGCCGCCGTGATGGCCCGTCCTTGTTCGAGCGACGACGTTGTGTGGTTGCGTCATCACGTGAAGGCCTAGCCACACCGACCCGCTGCAGCGCGTCAGCGCGTGCAATTTCGACGCGGTGCCGCGCCCTTTCCCTTGTGGAGAAAGAAGGCGTCAGGCCTTCGGGAGAGGGCGAGCGTCGTTGCGCGAAACTGCGCGCTCACTCTCTTTTATTGGGAGAGGGCGTGCCGCTGCGTCAAAATTTGACGCGCTGACGTGCTGCAACGGGTGTGTGTGGTTAAACCTTGACATCACTGTGACGTCACGTATTTTGTCGATCATCGTCAGGCTTGATTTGCCGATCCCCACGTGGGAGTAGACTGGTGACGCGTGGCAACATCAGCGTCTTAACTGGACCATAATAAAGTTATTCTCACTCACTCACTTACCACGTGATGAAGTAATCACCTGATCATGATTTTTTTAATCCCTCGTGCTGACTAACGCCAACTGTCAATGTTTGCGTTCTATGAGGCATCTAATGTTTTCGACTTGAATATCCAACGGCGTAGGGCGATTGATTTGTATTCGCAGAGGGCGCCACCGATGCGGCTACACTTTGTCGGGGCTCTATGCTTTTTCGGCAACCACCAAAAAACGTAAAACGGTTAGGAGTGTAGAAACAAAACGAGAGTTATACTTGTTCCATTGTCTCCTGTACGGCGACCGAGTCTGACGAGTGCCGCCGCCACGTGGCGTTGACACAGCTCTCCGCGTCCGCTCTTTGTCCGGCGGAGAGCCGGACGTCTCGAGGGCGGCTCTCGGTTTATCCCAACCGGCTTGTTTGCGCCCGCGGCACATCGGCCCGGCGCGTGCCCGACTCGCGGTTTCCCCGCCGAGTGCGGCTTAGGAGTTTCCCTGCCACTCTGGAGTGGACGTGCCTCTTTCTGCACACTCTCGAGGCGGCACGCATCCATGCGAGATACCGTGCGGGGATTCAGTGCGGCTGAGCTGTGCTTCGGGCTAGGAATATGTAGCAGTTTATCAGCTTTGCAGGATTAGTATATAACTCTCGTCCGTGTGCGTAGTCTTCGCGTCTTTATTGACTTCCGCGGCTTGCCCGTGTTTTCTCAGAAGGGAAGCGACTACAGCGCCTCCTTTTTGCTGGGGAATCTCGAAGTAACACGACTCGTGACGTGTTGGATGATGCGTCAGGTGACGTCATGTGCTTCGGTTTGGTGTTTGTCCTGGGTGAAATAGCTGGGACTCTCGCCTCTTTCCAAGGACAAGAACAAAGCAAGCCGATATGGTCAGCATACGCACTTCGATGGTACTCTGTAATATGTCTTCGAATTTTCTCCGCTCTTTGCTACGTCCTCCACTGCTCAGTGTTTCGTTTTTAGTATTGCTACGTTTCAACCTTAAGCGAAAGTTTTTTGTTTGTTTCTTTTCTTTTTTTTTACGTTTTACTGATCACGTACGATCTGACGGCGGTTGCCGCCTTGCCGGTAAAATTCTTTGCATTTTCCCTGAAATCGGTGCGGACTGGCAGGTGGAATTTTATTTTTCGATAAAAATATACTAGCAGAGGGTACCTGCTCGAGCTGGGGTTTTCACGAGTGACCTTATCTTCTTCAAGGCTGGAACTATGCCTGTTGTTTTTCCTGAAGCTTTAGGGAAACAAGCGAGCACTTTTGCGCAACAGTGCCCACTTTCGTGAACACAAAAACAAGTCGAGAATTGGGATGCCCTACCTTGATGGATACGTCACCGCGACGCCTACCTCACTCGCTTTCGCCGTTTGCGGTTAGAATTGGGGGAAGGACTTTATGTGCGTTCTGCGTTTTTGCGACCAAATCCGCGTAATTACTCTTAAATTTCAGGGTGAATGAGGAAGCTGATGGTTCATGTAAGGAAGTCGAAGAGCAACGCCTTGTTTGGTGCGTTCGCTAACTTGATAACCACTCTTATGTTAAGTTAATCAGCAGGAAATATGAAGTGCCAAGCGAACACGTTCCCACGGAACCGATGCTCTCTCCTGTGCGCTTGTGCTCTTGGTTTTCCGTCTAACGTGCTGATTAAGGGGATCACTGATGCAATTTTTGGTATCTTGGTAGGTGTAACCTTAAGAGACAAGAAGAGAGCAGAGTGGATTTGGGAACAAACCGGGTTTAAGGATATCACAGTTGAAATCGAGAAGAGGAAATGGACATGGGCTGGGCATGTAGCGCGTAGACAGGATAACCGCTGGTCATTAAGGGTAACTGACTGGATTCCCAGAGAAGGCAAGCGGGCTAGGGGGAGACAGAAGGTTAGGTGGGCAGATGAGATTAAGAAGTTTGCCGGTATGAATTGGCAGCAGCAAGCACAGGACCGAGTGGACTGGCAGAACATGGGAGAGGCCTTCGTCCTGCAGCGGAGGTAGTCAGGATGATTATGATGATTATGTCATTTTTCGAAGTGGAGTTTTGCACTGCCGTACAAATCTCCTGTATGCGGAGACCGCTCTCAACAAGTTTGGAGCCCAGCGAATGTCGATATTTTATTTTCATATTAATGACCATTTTCCCCCGAAGCCCACCTAACGATATCCCCACCACAGCTTTACTTCAGGTTTCAGTACTGATTCTGGTGTCGTCGCGCGGCAGCCTTTGCGTGTTGTGTGATCACGTCGAACACAAGAACTTCCCGAAGGACCACTTGTGCGTCCTCAAGACATCTATACTGTGGCCGCGCTTTTGCATCACCGACGGAGCCGTGCGGCATGGGAAACGTTGTGGTAAATTGTGGCAGCACGCTTCGATCAGTTCGTACCGTGTTCAGACGTCAGGGTACACTATAGGAACCGAAAGTATGTGTGTAATAAAATTCGTAATGAATTTTTCATGGTGTACTTACGCTTATCAGTGCATTTTCAGGGCTTTTTTAGAGCTCGTCGTTTTATTTTGCGCCAAAAAAAAAGGGGGGGGGGAAATTTCCGTGTCAATACCCCGATAATTATGCAGCTGTCGCAGTTAGATGTCGAAACGAAACCACTCCGAAACCAACCTCGAGCTTGCGCCTTTGTTCCTCTACGGCTTTGGCCTCGTATTCATAGCGCCGTTAACAGTGGCGCTGACTTTTTTTTTTCTTGTATCAGTTGATTACTCTTATCACAACACCGAAAGCGCGACTCTCGTGGCGAGAAGAGGCTTGCGACAGGCGAGAAAACGCGGATGAAGAGAGCGCAGATAGCAACGATGATTGATTGATTGATTGATTGATTGATTTGTCGGGTGTAACGTCCCAAAACCGCCATATGAATATGAGAGACGCCGTAGTGGAGGGCTCCGGAAATTTCGACCACCTGGGGCTCTTTAACGTGCACCCAAATCTGAGCACACGGGCCTACAACATTTCCGCCTCCATCGGAAATGCAGCCGTCGCAGCCGGGATTCGAACCCGTGACCTGCGGGTCAGCAGCCGAGCACCTTAGCCACTAGACCACCGCGGGCGGGGAGAAATGGCAACGATACCAACACGGAGTTATGCATATGAGTTCTGCGGAAACCCCCAATATTGCGCAAGGATCAAGAAAGGGAAACAAGACAACCATTCGTTTGTAGCACGGAGTCACAAGGAAATCCGTACGGACTTCTAGGAAAGAAAATCTTCTTGGCTGCTGAAAAATGCGTCTTGGTCTGGAGATCGAACCCGAGACCAACGCCTTTCTGGGGCTAACCGATTGGGCTAACCAGGAAGCTAGCATTCGGCAGCGTGAGGCCGAATTCATCGACAACTCGAAGCACACGGACTTGTACAAGTATTGAGAATGAGTTCTGCAGAAACGCGCAAGGTGGCGGGAGGGTTAAGCAAGTATTTATATCTGAGAAATGATTTACCTGTGCTACTATTTTCGTGGTACAAACTGGTGGTTGTCTTTTTCCCCCTTTCTTTCCCAACTTTTGGAGTTCCTGCACGAAATTTTCGTGACCTATAGAGTTTAGCGCCGCCTACCCGGGCTTACGTTGTTCTTAGTCGGTAAAGTTGAATTAGCGTATTCGTTGATGGGACCGTGTACATGACATACCTGAAATGATTTTTTTTGTTTATCACTGCGGCAAAAATAGGGAGAAAACTATGACGGCATATCCACGGAATGAATGATGATGAGTGGGGCGAAGCTGGGGCGAAGCTTCCGTCGATCCGTCTGTGCTTCCGTCCGTGCTTCCGTCCGTGCGTCCGTCCATCCGTGTGTCAGTGCGACCGTTCGCCTTTCATGTGCATACATATCGGCGTGAAATAGTTTTACAAAAGAAGACTCTCGTTAACATTAATCTTTGTTTTCATTCATATCATATGAGATTATGTAGGCGCACAAACACGACGCCGGCTAGCACGTATACAGAGCACCAAGGGTCCCACATTTCCAAACATAACAAACCCGTAGCACATACAACGTTATGAAAAGCACCATCCATACCAGTGTGACGTCTCAATGATACTAACTATGACCTTCTTATGTGAAGTTCTGAAGTTATACAACATGTAGATGCAGCATCACGTAAATACATAACATTACTATTAAGGCGACGTAGTCCATGTTCACATACGCGCGTTGATGTTAAAATAAAGCGTACGACGATACAAAGCGTAACTTTCATTTCGAACATGTTCAACGGTGGCATAAATATATATACTGTCTTGCTAAAATGCTTTTCCAATAATATACATATGATGTTGAGATTAACCATAGGTGAGCTTTCAATGAATTATTTATCAGTCCGAATTTATTCGTTAATTCACTGCCTTTAACGTCTTTTTCGCCGTGCGTGAACTTGTGCGTGCGTGCCAGCGTCCATCCGTTCCATTGGACGTCTCTTTTTTTTTTGCGCTGACAAGGAAGCTCGAAAAGCGGCATCTTACGTGACGCGCCATTGATTGCCGTGCTGGTGTTCTCCCAGGGGGCTGGTGGGCTGTCTTGTTCATCCCAACGCTGTCATCGGGCTCTGTCATGCTCTGAACAATTTTGTTATAGTGGTTCGTAAGGAAGGTGATGTGCGTCTTCTCCGCCGATCTTGCTCCTCCCTTCTTCAACGCAGAATACAGCATGTACCGGCTTTTTTTGCTTTTTATTTTTCCCCGAATGTGGCGTCGTTTCATGCGCATATTTTGTCGCCTCGTGTTATATCCTCCTGAGAAACGTCTGCGTGAAAATGATTGTTTTTTTTTTTCGTAGCGTTTTAGCTGCCGATCAATTTCCCCCGGGCAGTCCGTGCCGTCTGCGCTTCTCTTTATTTTGTTTTGTTATGAGACTCTCTTTTTTGGGGTCGAAAAGAAAAAAAAAGTTGGGATATATTATCGCCCCGTTTGGTTTGTCCAAGCTTCGCTTGACAGTTCGCGCATTGCATGGTGTTTAGCTATACGCTGTTGAAAAAGAAAGTGCATGTTATTTTTGCAAGTCTCTGTTTGTCACGCTTGTAACGCTTTTTAAAGACGAATTTTAACCCTCTAAGGGGGAATCGCTCCTCCCACGTCGTTCCAAAGAGTCTGTATTCATAGAAAAACACGCACGCGCAGTCGGAGCTCAAAGATTGTGTTTTTTTTATTTTTGAGATATTAGAGTGGAATAGCCTGTTGATTAGGCTCCACATGTTCAAATGACCCGCGTTGTTGGTCGTGTAAGATGGAATAAGTGGAAGAGTAACAGATGCGACTCAAGAATATATTTATTGATTAGGAGAAGTGACAATTTCTAAGAACCTGGCTAACGCGAAGCAGTGAAGAGAGCCGTGGTAGAAAGCGGTACACACACACACACACACACACACACACACACACACACACACACACACACACACACACACACACACACACACACACATATATATATATATATATATATGTGTGTGTGTGTGTGTGTGTGTGTGTGTGTGATACAGAAAAACAAGTGAACGACACTAAAGTAAAGAACAGACAACCAAGGGAAAAAGGCGGACATTTAAAAAAGAAAATGCGAACGAGAAGGTAGCGAGGACATGAAAGCAAGAAAGCAAATTGAGTGTGATAAGGAACCCAGCGAAAACTCAAGGGATGGCTAAGTAATAGCGAGTGGACTGAATACCTTTTTTTCAGAGCTGCGGGCGTCGTTGAATGCCCTCTTCTCGTCTTCTCCTCGCTCCCACAGCGAGGAGGCAGTTTTTCAGACAGCTTCCGGTCGTCTGAATTCGTCTTTCATGTCTGTATACTATGGTGCTTTATTTTTTGTTTCTGCGCTTCCGCTTTCCACTTGAACTGCTCTGTATGACAAGTACTGGCAGCCTTTTTTATGGTGAGCTGTTACTATATGAATAGACGTATGCACCGTGTAGAAACGACCGTTGGTGAATGTGGTTACCGTGGTGCAAGTAGGTGAGAAGATTTTTCAATGCGCCCTGCCGCTGCGGTGGTCTAGTGGCTAAGGTATACCGGCTGTTGACCCGCAGGTCGCGGTTTCGAATCTCGGCTTCGGCGGCTGTATTTTCGATACAGGCGAAAATGTTGTAGGCCCGATTTGTCCTTAGATTTGGGTGCACGTGAAAGAACCGCAGGTGGTCGAAATTTCTGGAGCCCTCCACTACGGCGTTTCTGATAATCATGCAGTGGTTTTGGGACGCTAAACCCCACATATCAATCAGTCAAGATTTTTTAGATGAGAAGGTAAAAGCGTGATCTAATTGGAAATGACCCTTTGCGCTGTTTTCTTTTCTCGTGCATATTGAATGTTCTAAACAAACGTATGGTGTCTCAACCTAACCATGACAGTAAAGTTTTAGGTGCGGGCAGTGCACGTCAACTTATCGTGCTTTTTGGGAACCTTGTGCTTCTTTCTACGCGTGTTTCACAGATGTGCGTTTTTTTTTTTTTGCTCGCGTGTATTGCTGCTTATATCCAGGAGAGACCGAGTGGAGTCCGTTTCTCTTGGGGGCTTATAAATACGTGTCGCAGCACCGTTTGGAGTAGCTTACTTTCAGTCGACCGGTGGCAAAAGTCATCTAAGCCGATGTCCAAGTCGGCCTTTTCCCAGGTGGCCCACTAGGCACCGCCATGGTGTTTGAGCTGCGCTTAATAAGCGCGACCTTCCTCCCATGAAAAAAAAAAAAGGGCACTGCCGAAGCATTGACGTCAGCCTCTACACTCTCGAGCGAAGCCCAGCATGGCGGCGGCAACTTTTGTGGTTTTGCAGTGGATTCAAGATCGGAGGCATTGTGAGCTTTGTACATCTCACGCTGTTGTGTTCTGCGTCCTGGATCGGCCACCTTTGACCAAGCAGTGATGTCCTGAGATGACGCCGCAGTGACGCCATAATTACGTCTATCCCGCGACGTCGTTACGGCGCCATAATGTTGCGTGCCGCTGACCTAGATGACGAAGGAGAGGAGGACGGTTTGTCTTCTGTTTGCGCCATTTCGGCTGCTGTTTGCCCCGCTCACTTTGATCGCGTAAATATTATAAATACAGCCGTCTTTTCTCGTGTCCCCGTACCAATAGGTTAACGTCATCGCGGGAATATGGTTTTTTGTGCCCTCTGTGTTTCCGCCACCGACGCGACGCTGCCAATTTTCGCACTCTATGAGGCGTCTAAGACTCTCGCGTCGATAAAAGTTGGAATTAAACGCGTTCTCCAAGTTCGCAAACCGAGACAGCGGCAGGAACACACGCACAAACCGAAGGTGTCACCCTTTTCGTTCTGTCGGTCGCCGTCTCCGGTCGATGGTCTCCTGTTTTAGAGCGTTCTGCCGCTATCTGCTCCTCCCCACCCTCGTGGACAGTCGACGCCTCTTTTTCCCGAAAGGGGAAAGCGGGACCGGCGAATACTCCCTCCGGACGATCGCTCGCGCCTCGCTCTCGGCGGTGTGGGCGCGTCTATCGACGTGTCGTATCTATGACGACTTCATCTTGCTCGGCTCTCGCTCTTTATTCGCCGCGGGCGCCTTTTCTTCGACCAAGAATGCCGAAAGTGGAGGAGACCGACACGTGCCTGCTTTCGGGTTTCGTCTTTATTTCGCCCCAGTCTTCGCCGCGTCTGTTTGCCCTCCTGCGCGTAGACGTGGCCGCTCCTTGTTGGAATATTCACAATGCACACACGCGTCAGCACGCTCCCGGAGGAGAGAAGGAAATGCGTGTGTGCGAGAACACTGGGCGACCTTTTCTTTCTTTTTTTTTCGTGGCGCAGTTTAAGGGACTGCCCCGTCGTCGTCCTCCCACTTCTCGCGTTGGCGTAACGCAAGTCCCATCTTTGATGCGCATAAACCGAGCTGGTTCCACGTTCGGAACGCCACAGTGCGCACTTGTCCTTGACGAGAGCATCGCCGAAGGGCTAAGGGCCGTTTCACGCGCTTCCCGCACAGCCGCAACGCACGTGCCGGCACACCTGCGTTACCCAAGCAGAGGGTGAAAGAGCGTCGCCAATTGGCTTACGTGTCCCCCGCTTGCGTGCGGCAGGGGTCCCGGGGCGTGCGTTGCGGCTGTGCGGGAAGCGCGTGGAATGGCCTTAAAGACCTGACCACACGAACGCGTTGAAGCGTGCCTCAGCGCGCCCTTTGTAGAAGTGGCGCCGCGCCCTCTTCCAATGAAGGGAAAGAGCGAGCAGCTACGCAAAACTTACCCCCTCTCTCTCTCCAAAGGGAGAGGGCGCGACGCCGTGTCCACTATAGGCATGCGCTGCAACGCGTACAAGTGGTTAGGCTTCACTTCGTCCATCCAAACCAGTGAAGCAACAGCGTTTGGAGTGTGGCTCAGGTGCACGGAAGAAAGAAGCGGAGCCGAACTGCCAGCGCCGGGAATTAGAAAGCACCGTGCTCGGAGCACCAAACAGTAGAAAAAACAGTAAAAAGAAGACTATAGAACGGAAAACAGTTGCTCGCTAAACAAATAAAGATACTTACTAGAAGGAGCAGAGAAGGGCATGAAACAGTGACGCGACTATGACCGAAAAATAGCACATAAATACCAGAAAAGAGCGTAAAAAATATGAGATAAACACATGATAAGCACAAGGGAAACACAGACGAGTCGATACTCCGCGGTTCGTACACCTTTTACTTGGGGTGCAACTCTCGCTGATAGTTTCTTTCTTCTTTGTCGCGGAGCCCCTAAATTGAAGTAATTGTCTTCTATAGCTGGAGAATGCATTCCGTGCCTTTGCCGAATGAAGGAAGGAGCCGTATTCAACAACGCTTCGGATACCCGAGCTGTCCCGCAACTGACGCTTTACTATCGGCAGAAGCTGTTGTCCGGAATGTTTCGCACCCATTCACTCCTTGCCCCTTGCACGAGAGCAATTTTCTTTTTTCTTTTGCTGACAAATAGTATAAACATAGACGTTAGCCGTTCACATGGTGCAGACCGAGCAGTTTAATTGGGAGCGTCAAAAGTTAAAAGTACAAATAACGAGTTTGCGCAGGATGCTTGGTCCCGTAGCTTTCTCACGTTGGACGTGTTCTTTCGCATATTGTGTATTTGTGGCTGTACGGCATCGTTGAGATTACCACTTTTTAATTACTTAATGGGAGAGAGAGAGAAAGGGACTTTAAAAGGAAAAACAGATATTTGCTAGCATTTATAAATATCGCTGACATGCTACTTTGTACAGAGACGGAGAATGAGGCTAAAAGATTTGAAAAAAGAGAGGAGGAAAATATGGAAGATAGATAAAAATATGTAGCGATAAGTAAAAATATGTAGGGAGGCTCGTTTCGTTTGATGAGCCGCTGTTCTCTATCACGTCAACTGATTTTCGGCGTGCCCGAGAGTTCTGAACAGCTGTGCCCACTTCAGGTAATGGCTCCCATTTTGTTTTCTATCTCACTGAGGGGGAAACGTATGGTTTCGTTTAACTATCATTTGTCATCGCAGATTAACGGCCAAGTCTCAAAATTCACTGCAAAGATCGCTGGCGTATGCATCGCGGGTGCCAGGCGAACGTGTAATAGATTTCGTCGGCTGTTGTTCCACGCGTCGGCGCCTTTTTGTTTGTTTGCTTTTATCCACAGTAGCCGCCTCCGCATTCCCGGGGTTTCTCGGGGCAGCGGGAGTGGAGGCGTTTCGGGAGTTTATCCCCATCTTTCATTGCGCCTGGTACGACTCCGGACGGCCTTCTTTTCGAGGTAACGGTACTCTGTATCCCTCGGCTCCTGTGAGCCGGAGAGAGTGCGTGTCTCCCTCTACGGCTTCTCTCGTGCGTCGGCAGTGACCCCTTTTTGTTCTCTCTGCTTAGCTTGAGGCGCTTCCCTTCTCCCACTGTAGAGGAGGTCTGTACGATTGCGCAGGCGCATATGGGGAGGCAGCCTCCGTTAGTTTTCGTCTTCTTTTCCCTTCCCCGCTGGGGTTCTTCTCGCGGAAAAGGCCAGAGCGCCGTGCTGGCTACAGAGCCACAGCCGTCCGGGGAGTTCGCGGCCCTTTTTCTCCCTTTTGCGCAAACTCTTTCTCGGCCTCTTCCCGAAAAACGTCGCCGCTGTGGCGGCGCTGCCCGTGCTCCATCGATCCGGCCTCCCCTCAACATCGCTCCAGTCGTCGCGCGCGCCCGTGGCCGGCGTTAGTAGAGCGCGCCGTGTCGTCGCCCGCAGTAGGACTTGGATCGCGCCGTGTGTGCGCCGACTCCAGTGGTGCAGCACGAGCACTTTTCGGGAAGAGAGAGGGGCTGCCTTTTTTTCTTCCCGGTCGCGGCGAGCTTGCCGGACCGCACCAGCCGGTCGACCGCTTCCGGCGAGGCGCCGACGAAGTGGCCCGTCGCCTATTGTCCTCGACGTCGTGCCGTCAACCAGCAGCGCCTTCTCTAGAGGACTTCGGCTGTGCGCGTTGTCCTGCCGTTTTGTGTGCGTTGTGGTGACGGTGTCTTGGACTCGTTTGTCGCTAACTTCTGGTGCTTGTTCTCTCTCTGTGCCCGGCGTTGCTCGCGCCTTCGTCCGGACACCACGCCAGCATCGACCACCCTGTTCCTCGTTGCGCAACGGTCAGTTGGGGACTTGGCTGCGACGCTCCTTCGCCGTCCTGACCGAAGAAGGCGGCGTGGAGTTAACTTCTCGAGGAGGAGTTCTGTCGAGATTGTTTGCTTGACCCCCACTGTGTTCTAACCCAGAGTGACTCCCCCCGTTTTCGTCTTTTGTCTCCTGAGCTCTTGGCCACGCGGGGCGGTGGTAGCGGCCGGTAGGCGAACGGGGACTGCGTCACTCCGGGCAGGCACTTTTTGCAAGCTCGCAGCGTTCCATTATAGTCCGGCGACGCTCATCGGCGCCCGTTGGGCGTCGGCGGAAGTGAACATATGGAAGCACCCGGGCGCTGAATGTTTGTCGCATTGCGTGCGAAAGACGCCGTTTCTAACAAAGATTGGTGTGGTGCTTAATGAGAGAGCTGAACTGCTTGCACCAATCGGCTCCTCGATCCGCTAAGCGCGCGTGAAAGTCGTCGTGGCGTTTTCAAGCACTTTGACGTTTCTGACCTGATTGTTTCGTTCTTAGAGGTTTTCGCGGTGTGGTTATTCGTTGATGGCACTTTCCACTGGTTACTTCTGAATAGTTGTTCAGGCACTTCAAGTATATTTACAGGCACTGTGGTGAAGCAGTTGCTTAGTGTCTCGAGCGTTGTATGTGTAGACATCAGGAAGAACCCCATCTATAGAAAACATTTCTTACACCCACTGAAAACGGACCTTATATAGGAAATACATTCATTGCACGATTTCATCTAGGCAATTAATGCAAGATCGAACCATTCGTTATCAGCGCATCTCTGTTGCCGGAATATTTATAGCACTTTTCTACTTTCAAAGTTGGTTGCAGAGCTCTAGTGATTTGTCATCAGAAAAATTGAAGGAGGTTGGAACCGGAATCGTTATAAACTAGATTATGCCCCTAATGTCCACCTTCTGTCGTGCAGTGTAAACTTTACAAGTGCCAAGGTCTATTTTTCGGGTCGATTTTGACGACGAGTGGTAATCGCGAAGTATTTTTCAACATACGCGACCCGTAGGTTTTTTCGGGCTCGGCTGTTGCTTCTAGCATCTCACCTCTGCAGTGACTTTCGTGATTTCCAGCGTGACAGCTTGCTCGTTTCATTTCCTGTACCGCCAACACCTCTGTCACGGACGCTCGCAAGGTTGCTCACGTTTTCGCGGAGGCTTGCATAGGGCATTATCGTTGACACGTTGGAATAGTTATTTCGCTGGTTGGTGCACGTAGTTGAGGCACAGGGACATTCAGACACTGGACGTCGTGGTAGCTGAGGACGCGTCAGGTGGAATCTGTCTCTCAGCTCACGAGTTGCGTGCGCTTCGCTCCCGAATCGCGAGGGTTCATCGCGTGAGCCAGCGCTGGAGCGCATGTGGTCCCCGTGCCAGCACCGCTGAGTCATCGCGATACGGCCGGCCGCGGCCGCCGTTGAGGAGCAGCCGGTGGCCGCGCGTGGCCGGCGGCACGCTTCGTTGGCGGCCTGCAGGAGGAAGAAGCCGAGGAGACAGCGGCGCCGCCGAAGGGGACCCTCCGTGGCGCTCCTCAAGGCGTCCGAGACGACGACGACTTCCTCCTCGGCCGCCGCTGCTCCGCTCGGGACGTCGTCGTGTGCCTCCGCGCCGCCTCCCGTCTACGCTCAGCCTGAACCGGGGGTCGCCGGCGACCTCAAGGAGGACCCCTGCGTCGCGCTAGCCTTGGACAAGTGGTGGGCGCCACCGGCCGCAGCGCCGCCGCTGCTGGAAGTGCTGGCCGCCGCTGGCACGGACGCCGCCGCTGCCGCGTACTTGACGCCTCTGCACCACCACCACCTGTCGCCGCACCAGACGAGACTGCTGGGTGGTCCCGCGGGCGCGGCCCCTCCGGCGGCCGCGCCTCCGCCGCCTCCGGGAGTGGCGCCCAACCCGCTCGGCCCCGCACCACCACCGGAGCTACCTTGCCTGTTCCTGCTTGGCTCGCCGCCCGGATCGGCGGCGGCCAGGGGACTGCAGCACCGGTTTCCTGCGGTGAGCACACGAAGAATAAACACTAGCAACGGTTTAGAGAGGAAGGCAACAATTGGCGTTAGTGTTGCCTTTGTATGTTCATTACGTTCAACCACGCATTCTTGTGGTTAGCAACGACGTCGTCATAAACATGCCAAATTAGTGCAAGGCAGCCATAGTATCCGAGTGGCCCTTCTGCGCTTATTGTTCCTATCGTTGCAGATGGAGAACGCTGGAGCGAGGCATAACGTGCATGGAAAGTGAGGCGCGAGTTTGTGTAAGCTTGTACCTAATTGTTATGGCAGCATTAAATAAATGGACGCTCGTGACGTTCTTTTTTTTTTCGCCGTCAGTGTTGCCGTTATGTTCCGCATGAAGTGGTAATCGACAACATCGTCCCGCGCGTATACGTAGCCTGTTCTTTGGCAACCGAAAGCACGCTAGAGCTGCAGACGATCGCTGAAGGGGTGGAGGCTGCGTATTTCCGGCAGGAAATGCGTACTTTGACCCACTGGGCGTGGTCGCACGCGCCGCATCTTGAGAGAAGATCAGCAAATGGCCCATACTTTTGCACGTGTGTTATGTGCTATGTGGCTTCAGCGCTAAGTTTGTGCTGAAGGCATGGACCATACTAAGTTCGCTTCGCTCGCTGTAGCGGCCGCATTATACCCTAGGGCGCAAGTTTCTAAGCTTACTTTGTGCAACATCCAAACATTCTGGTTTTCTTATCACTGCTCCGTCCTTGAGGCAGAACTGGCTTTTTACCCCTGTGACCATATGGACGGTCCCGTCCATATAGACATATGTCCATATGGATATGGACATATCTATATGGACACATGTGTCCTTATGGATATGGACATATCTATATGAATATGGACATACCCTTATGTCCATATTCCATATGGACATAAGGATAAGGACATATCCTTATGTCCAAATCCATATGGACAGGGAGGTCCATATGGATATGGATATGGAAGGACAGGGAGGTCCATATGGACCTCCCTGTCCTTCTTCATTTATTCCTCCTCCACCTCCCCATCATGTCTCCCGTTTTCCTAATCACGATGGCTCTTCTCAGGAATGAGTGCAGGATGACTGCGGGTGTAACTACCTATATTTCACCGAAGTTTTCGGTTCACGCTCGAGCGGTCGTCTCTAGGTTCATCACTGAGCAGACCCTTCCTGTTTATTTAATCTGCTCAGACATCTGCTCAGACTATTCTTGCACTGTCAGATGTGCAAGTATTGAGGAACAGTTCTGAAAGGCCAATAGGCATGTTTTCGCATCGGAAAATCAACATGCTCGGTGCATAGATTGGTCGACAGCAATCGCGTTTGCAAGACATGACACACTCGTGCGTTGCGTACTTGGTGAAAACTTCAAATAAAAGGCGCCATGTCCGCGATAGAAATAAGTCAGCATTGGTTGGAGAATTTGTGGCAGAAAAGTAGAGACGAAGGACAGAAATAAATAGTGTCGAAATAAGGCAATTTTTGCAAGGCGTGGTGAATTAGGTCGTGTATATATATTTTTTTGTCGTGCTCAGTTTATAACCGCCCCGTGATTCAGTGCAGGTTCATCAAATTCATCTATCCACGTATATTCGAAATTTGCTTTGGGGTGTAGTGAGCAGCCTTTGATGAAATGCAAATATGGCAGGTTAGCCTTGCTAGAGATATAAGCAAAAATAAGCAAGCGATTTGAGCAAGGAAGCAAGGAAAGTCTGAAGCCCCCCCCCCCCACACACACACACAAAGTCGAGTAATTATTCTTTTGTGGCGATATCCGACGTTTGCGTCTGCGCTCTTTTATAACGCGTGCCGCAGGAAAGACAACCCTTATTGCTATCCCAGAAAGAAGCGTGGACGGCGACGCTGACATGTGTGACTGTCGCTTTGCGGCGTGTCTCGATTGGTTTCCGACTTCCCGTTTCCGGTGAGCGGTGGCGAAAAATGCGCGTAAATTGGCGTACACGGCGGTGCAACAACGGTCGATGATTCCGTATCCTCCGCTCTCCGTTTTACTCCGGAATTATTTTGTTGGCGTTCAGAAAACAGTGGTAGATACTGCGTATAGTTGCGCTTAGTAGAAAGAGCAAACCTGTCGCATAATATGGAAGACTGAAACAGTCTATACGTATTTGCTTAGGCGGGATCGACTAGTGCACCTGCAGATCTGAGTAAAAAAAAGAAAGGCAATTCCACGATACCCGTGAAAGCTGTGTTAACAGCGGAGTTATCTTTTCACGTTTCTTCATCTTGTTCTCTCTTATTTAATTTTTTTCGTTATCTCTTCGTGTAGTACCCTTTCTCCTTCTTTGCTTCCTCCTTACTTTCACTTCTGTTTCCCACCAGCCCCCGCTATACTATACTGTACAAGGCTACGCCATGATTTACCCTCTCTCTCTTTTTGTCTCATCCTCACTTCTTTTTCCCACAGCCTTGCCGTACAGTACTGTACAAGGCTATGCTACCCTTTCCTCACCGTCATTTTTTTTAACCAACGCCTCTCTTTAGTATGGTGTACATGGATATGCTATGCTTAGGAGCTGTTTAGCGCATACCCTCTTTCAATGGCGCATGCACTGCCAGCATAAAGAGCTCCGCATTTAAACGGGAAAAATTTTCAAAGCGCCGTCTTTCAGGCTCACCCGACGTCGTCCGAACACCCGTGTTCCTCCAGGCGTGCCGCGAACCACCGCAACATTAAAGGAACGCCTCGACAGAACAGAGAGAACAAAGTTTTTTAATCAGCCGTGCTCGAACCGCGCTCGTCAAAAGTGGCGCGCATATTGGCGGTCGGGTCGAAACGAGGACCGCGGTTTGCGAATGCGCGCCCAGCATGCTGATTTGAATTCGTTACCGGGGAGAGCCTTTATTGGCGTGTCCTTCGGCGAAGCCCGGTGATGAACGTCGCTCGTCTGGAAACAATCGCCGCGCTAAAACTGTGCAGCAGCATTGCGATTTGTGTACGCCTATATGGCATCTATTTGCTCAACGTTTCTAGCGCGAACTAGAAAAGGTTCTCGAGACTTCGAGGTAAGACACTTACGGGGCTGTTTGAAGCCGCTCTTCGCGAATTAGTGGGAGCTTAGCCATTTTTTTTTTTACAGAAGTATACTTGGTACACAAAGCCTGCGGCAATATGCCCTCTTTGTGCCCCGACATCGCGTTCTTAGAGGCGTAAAGTGTTAAGGCAGTCATGCGTTTTAGGCCTCTGAGGAATCGATGCTTTACAGAACTATCTTTATACACCCTTGCTTTCAGCAATAACAACAGAAAAAAATGGGCGTATGACGAATGCAAGCACCCATAAGTACATTAAGGTGTACTGGATGTGCTGAAGGAGTACTGACACGAATCGTAAAAACAAATGAAAACATTTTTTTTTAAATGGAAACATTCGCATCGAGAAGGCTCTAACGAATATTACAGTGTCCAAGAATGCTACGAAAGCCTTTTCATGCCGCTACCTTAGAAAAAATAGTAAGAGAAAGAAGCAAAACATTTTGGTTTTAATATCGAGATGCTGGCTTCTCTGGGACGCGTCGTGGCGTTGCGGAAAGACAGCAACTCGCGACTTATTAGCGAGAGATCTCCTGATAAAAAAACTTTTATTCGCCAGAGCTTCAAGCCTACATGTATGTAGTCTGCAAGCGAACATCACTAATGTGACGTAATGCCGTTTCGTACCAGCACTTGTATATAACGACTCACTTGTGGTCGCTTTAGATCTCCGTGGATAGCTCTCGTAACGTGCAGGGATGGTCGTGAATGAGGCCGACGAATCCACTGTCGCTGAAAACAACGGTTATCCTCTCATTATTAGTACAATTTTTTTTTCGGATCTCGCAATGAAGGTTCGGCTTCAGCTGCATCTGTAACGTGGTAATAATGGTGGAGGTATTACGTCCCGAAACCACGATATGACTACCAGAAACGCCGTAGTAGAAGGCTCCGTAAAATTTTCGCCCCGCACCCGGCATTCTCTTAACGTATACGCCTCGAAGTAAGTGCATGGGCCTCTATAATTCCGCCTCCATCGTAAAGCGGCCGCCCCGAATGGGATTCGATCGCGCGACCTTCGAGTCAACCATCGAGCAACATAAGTGCTACACGAGACCACCGCAGTGCACGTGCGGGTGGCTCTTACGAAGGCAAAAACGAACAAAACAAACCGACGGATGGTTTACGAATCTCGGTCGACGAGTATGTTAATGACGACCAGCATTAAAATTTCAGTATTTTTTTTTCGTGAGACGTTCTCAGAAAGCCTCGTAGACTATAGCTTCCCCTATTTCTGTTCAGGTTGGCCTCTGCAGCCTGAGCACTCATAACGGCACACTCTTTTTTTTTTTTCGAAACTGACGCACGATAATAGCGCTTACCTTTCACATGTTCCGACATAATATAGCCGTATAGCGTCTCTACGTGTGAGCTGCGTTATTCCATGGAGGGAAGGCCGCCGTGTGGGAATTTTTAATCAGACGGGCGCTTATTGGAAAGGAAATTTTCTGACCAAGTAGCCATTATATTATACCTGTCGTGTATATATATATATATATATATATATATATATATATATATATATATATATATATATATATATATATATATATATATATATATATATATATATATATATATATATATATAGAGAGAGAGAGAGAGAGAGAGAGAGAGAGAGAGAGAGAGAGAGAGAGAGAGAGAGAGTTCGCTTTCGTCCGGCCGGTTGGGAAACGGTAATGGTTCGCAAATGCGCTCGCTTTCTTTGCTGGGGCCTCTTTCACGATGCAGTAACCTGCGCAGTCTCACGCTCCTACAGCTCCCCCGCGATTTATTGTAGAAAAGTGCAGCGTATGCATCGGCGTCTCCCCGCCTGCCTCTTCCCCATACCCCCGCTTTTGCTGGAAGATATCTTTCCTCTACCGCTGGCTCTATGCATGCGCCACAAATGAAATGGAAGGCGTAATTACTGCGGAGTATTTTTTTTTTTTTTGAGCGCGAACGGGCCGGGAAGCATTGCGGGACGGCGATCGGAGGCGAGCGAGCTCATCGCGTGCACTACGAGCAGAGTTTGTTGCATTGCATATTACCGCGCGCATCCCTGCTCCACGGAGGTCTCGGAATTGAACGGTGTTTTCGTGTGCGTCGGCTGGCGTGTTCATCTCTATTGCTTTTGTAGTCGAGCCATGGAGTTCCTGTGAGGAATGTTTTTTTTTGTGTGTTTGTTTTCCTTACCCCGCTTTGGTATGCTCGTCTTCATTCTGTTCGCCATAGAATGTGCTACACGTATGCGTTGCTGCCGCGGTTTTTTTTATTTTCGTATCCGGATGAGACGGCACTCAAAAAAAAAAGAAAGGAAGGAAAAAAAAGAGAAACAAACAGGACTCGTCGAGGAATTTAACTCGAGCAGCTTCTGAAATAGAGAAGGAATCGAGCGGTGCCACATAGATCGAGAAATGATGTGCTCCGCGAAATAGAGAGCGGATGCATAACCTCCGTGGGAAATGTGGGAAATGGAAAACTATATAGGGCTACGCATCCGCATCAACTTCGCCCCGCGGGGAAAATGCGGAATAGATTGAGCGAGTATTTAAGAGAATGGACACGAGCTTCGTTCGTCTTGGCAGAAGGGTAAGGCTTTGTGCGTGTACAGAAATGAAAAAAAAAAGAGAGAGGGAACGGTTCGGGCATACGGGGCGCCCCGTGCGGATATATGCAGCCTATTGCGGAATCCGCACAATGCGAGACGGGTTCGTACAGATGGGTCTCGTTTTCTTGTTCCCTGTGCCCTTTGCGAGGGCGGGGGGCGGGGGAAGACTTGTTGTATTATACTCCGTGCGATCTATCATGCGCGCTTAATGTGCCGCACAAATCTCGATTGCCGGTGGCTGTCGTAAGTGCAGCGCAGTTTAGGATACTATGTGAGTGATCCCATTTGGTGTCATTCTAATCTAGAAATGGTACTATTGATTCTCAGAAATAACTAAACTACAAATAATAAAGCTGGTTCCCTTTTGTTTGAAAGTTTACCGAAAATGTATTGCAAATTACATCTGGCCATGAGTAACGACATTACATCACCTTTGGAGATTGTTTAAATTACTTCAGTGTTACTTTGACAAATGCTCGATCATTCTTTTACAAGAAATTCACACCTTATTTGTATCAAACATGCGTAGCATTTCCTGGCATTTCATAAATATAGTAGTGGCCCCATCTGGGGGAAGGAACTTGGTTTGTTACCGAGTAAAAGCTTTGTGCACCTGAACAGATGCTCTCGCGAGGTATGACGCCTCAATGAGTTAGTGCGGGAACATCGAGGTGGCCACGTCGCTACCTGCATTGCTCTTTCCTTTCCGGCCTTTTCTCGGTTACCGAGCGCCTGCTCTTGGCAGGGGTTATACTTTTGCTATAATGAAATGGTTATTTGCCGATAAAAAAAAAGAAAAATTGTTTTTCTTTCATTTGTACTTGTAAGGCAAAAAACTCAGTGTCTCCTAAACATCCTCTTAAGACGACTCGAACTGAACAACAAATTTTTGCCGCTGATATATTCAGCCAAATAAAGTTTGGGCCCTGGAATCTATAGAAACAACCTTCATTCCAGACAGAAAGTACAGGAAAATAATGAATAATGAATGTCGTGAACTAGAGGTGGTGGCGTTCTGTGACGTCACAATCAGCTGAAACGGACAAGTCAACAATGCCAGTCTACGCCTGCGCTGAACTCGCGCTTCGGTTCACAAAACCACCCATGAACAGCAACAGCAGCGAACAATTCTCTCGGCTGGAGCAAAGCACCAGCGCTTTTGTGGAACGGACAGAGTGGGATGAAAGGAGAGGTGGAGAAAAGGAAGAGGAGGACGAGAACACGTGCATCCTGCGTGCTCTCCCTGGTCAGTGTGACGTCATGGATCGTGTTTGCGAGTAGCCGTCGCGCTCTGACAATCCATCAAAAGTATACAACCAACTGTTCAAAAATGCGGGTAATAAACTTCGTTTATAGTAACAGTGCAATCTTCCGAGTCGAATTTCGAAGTTTCGTCAGTTTTTTTTTTCTTGCTATTCTTGTTCAGTATTCCTTTAAGCCGTCATCTTCTCCTGAATTGTCGTGTCGGTCCTCCGCTACACCTCTCCGAAACACATCTTCGCCTCCAGTATAAATTTGTACGGCCTCCGTGATCGGTCCAGTTATGACCAAGCGATGACGTCATCTTGTGACGTCATCACGTGATGGCGCGTTATGTGGAGTCATATTTGAAGTGTAAGGCGCGACGACAGCAACAGACACACAAGAATGCACTCCCCCTGTCCCTTGTCGTCGTCGTCGCGCCTTACAATCAAAACATGCGAAACCAACACGGCAGGTCTGCCATTCGTACACTTTGACGTCACAGTAATGGCACGATGACATCGCTATTGCCGTCGACTCATGACGTCATAACGAAGCACCCAAGTCTTTCGCCTCGAGAAACACCTCGGGGGCTCGACTCTGCGAACGTGCCGTCTCGGCGCCATCTTCGCCTCGTTGGTCACGTGGCGCGGAGGCAGAGTCTGCTTGCCGTCGGGAAAGAAGAGCGGATGTGCGAGAGAGGAGGTTGAAACTCGAGCGACGGCGAAAGGAGGAGGGGAAACGGAATTGGCCCAGGGAGACGTCCCTCAAGATGGATGCGGATCTAGGATTTCCAGCTTCCGAAAAATCTCCCCCCCCCTTTTTTTTTGTTGACTTGCTTGTTTCTTTCTTTACGGTGAGTGCCCTCTGGAGGAAGGTTCTTTACATTCGTTTTTCTCGCGTGAACTTTTCGAGCCGCTGATTATTGCGTGTTTTTAATTTTTTTTTTGTAGCGAGGAAGAGTTGCGAGACCGGATAAGAAAATAGGCAGCCCGCCTTAAAATTTTTTTCTAACCCTGCTTTGATTAGCTCGCTTTTTTTGTCAGTGCTTCATGACGGCTCGATAGTTGGAGGGTAAATGTGCACGCCTGAGTACATCGCTTCAGTAATGCGCTCATCAGATATAAAAAAAATCATCATAGATGCAGGGAGGCTGGCGCGAACGAAGTAGAATAAACGTGTTAACAACACGGCACCTACTATCAACTGAAGTTTATTAGAAGAAACCGCAGATGAATAGCGCGTGCCAAAATGACCAACTATCCGGCGCTAGGTTCACATGAACGCGATATCAACACGGAAGCAAGGAAGGAAGAACAACATGAGATAAGGCATGGAGGTTAACCAGGCACATAGCTGGTTTGCTACTTTGGAGAGGAGTATAAAGATGAAAACAGAAAGGAAAGAGTAGAAAAAAAAAATGTGAATGGCTTGAAGCTTATGCAGTGGTGGCAATACACAAAAGTTAAAGGTGTTGACCTAGGCCTGTAGTTCTCAAGAAGAGGGCTTTGCATGCTTTCTGAGCCGATGAAAGACGCAAGACGGTGCTCCAGCAGCACCCGCACGGAGAGCGGCCGATCGTCCAATTGTGGCAACGCGTCGGAAACTTTTTGTCTCTCAGAGGCAAATCGAGAAGATGCGGAAATGTGCATTGCACAGCTTAACATCGCGGTAATGATGACAAAGGCGGTGAGCAAGAGATATCCCCTTCAGCGGTGGTAATTATACGTTTGTGTACGCAACTTGTTCATGCTATAGTTGTGTCAACTTGTGGCCGTAAGCGAACAAGATGCGTTGTTCGTTAGATGAACTGGACTTTTCCCGTAGTATGTCTTGACGTAAACTCGGCGATCTGCGTATGGCCGGCCACTTTCTCGAAGGCACTGCGATGTGTGACTAGTCTTTCGGTGTGCCGCGTTTCAGAAACAACGTGGAAGATGCTACGTTTTTTTTTTCTTCACAATGAATGCGACCAGATACTAATTTGAAGGTGAACACATTCGAGAGACATCATATATGGCTGGGTGAAAGCTCATACGAATAAAATAAACTCGGGCGACTCTTGCCGCGACCAAAAGGCCGGCTGCCAAAAGAAAGATTCCCCGGGCTGGTTTCATGCACGGTTTCCATGTACGGACTTTCGGGTCACTTACATCGGTGAGGCAAAGAACTTCCTCGACAGGATACGGCAACATCGAAACGACGTGCGTAGCTTCAACGCACGAAATGCTCTCGCAGAACACACAGAAGAGATGGATCATCGCACCAATTTTGACGACGCTCGGGTCATTGGAAGCCACACTTATTAACCGCTCGACTGGAACCTTACCGAGTTGATTGATGATTGATTCGTGGAGTTTAACGTCCCAAAACCACCATATGATTATGAGAGACGCCGTAGTGGAGGGCTCCGGAAATTTCGACCACCTGGGGTTCTTTAACGTGCACCCAAATCTGAGCACACGGGCCTACAACATTTCCGCCTCCATCAGAAATGCAGCCGCCGCAGCCGGGATTCGAACCCGCGACCTGCGGGTCAGCAGCCGAGTACCTTAGCCACTAGACCACCACGGCGGGAACCTTACCGAGTGTATACGTGCATGGTCTGCTGTATCAGTGGAAAAGAACGTTGAAACATCAAGAAAGGTGCGAAGAAGGACGATGGAGAGTGGTACACCACCAAAAAAAATGTTGGTAGCTTCGGAGCCGGCCGAGCAGTCACCCCCTGAAGAAGGGATGGAATGGGTCCCGAAACGTCCGGTCATTTTATAGTTCTTAAATCTTAACTAATAAAGAAGTTAATTGTCCGCCCATTTGGAGCCCACGATATTCTTTTTATGTCAAAATGAAACGTGACTGAGTGCAGAATAATTTAGCACTTAATTACATGCGAATTATATTTAATGAGTGAGGTTGCACGAAACAACATATTGGCACACTTCCTTTCTTAAAATATAATACTGCGTACCTTGGAGCTATGCTATTTGAATTTGACTCAATTAAGAAGACAGTACACCATAATTTGTGCCTGACGGGGAGATACTCGAAAAACGTAGAAAACCTAAGGAACAACATGATGCCCTGTAAATCAGACAAAAAAAAAAAGAACTACGTCTATGGTTGTGGCACAGGGTGTAGCGACCTAATGATTGCTTTAGGCCTGGCTATGCTCTCGCGGCTTCATTCTGTCTGCTAACATAGGAACGCACTGATAATCAAACGAAGGATCGGCACAGGCTTCTCTTTCTGTCCAGTGTTGCCTGCTCTGCTTCTGTGCATTCATTTCTTTCGGTATCGTTCTCGTTGAAGCAGCGTACGAAACACGCTGTATCGGAAGGCGGGGTTATCTGGTCGGCGCGTTGTGTCTTCATCAGACGAGGCAGCGCCGTCGAGTATGGTTCTGACCGACCGGAATGCTTTAGGAATTCTGTGATGATCATGAAGCCTAGACGTGCAATCGAGTGTGAAATCGGCCCTGGTTACGTCATAGTTGTCCTTTGCTTGTGTCTGCTCTTGGTGCTGGGGGGCGTTGAGTTCCCTACAATACTTACGAGATGACTCTGTGGCACTGTAATCGTCGAGCAACAATGCTAGGGATAGCTGGCCCATCAATTTACCTAGTATTTGTTCTCGTGGATTCGTTTCTTGTTCTGCTTTGGTGTTAGTCGAGCATGAAAGAATGAATCAATGAGAGCTTCCTGAGGCGAGTTGAAGGGGTGAGCTTGGAAAGGTTAATGCGGTGTACTCAAAATCCTGAACATTCTCTGAACTTTCGTCTTGTGACGAAACAGCTCGTGGCCACTCGTAGCCGAACGGAACCGCAAGAACGAAGCCTAGAGAAATCCGTGTACTATAGACTTATCATTCCCAGGCTGCCTGGAACGCCGTGCGTTGCGCTGCTCCCATATACACTCGCGCCAGACTTTACTCTGGTATATATTGTACGCAACTATGCTGCGGGGAGGAGAGCGTAATCCTTCGCAAGAGGCGCCGTGCGCTGGGCCGCGGAGGAACGGCATTAAGAGCGGCGTCAAAGGAGGTTGGTCTGCCGATGGTAGCAGAATCACGCGCTATCCCCTCCTCCTGTAAATTTTTTTGTTTTTTTTGCCGTTTGCGTTTATATCTGGCCTTTGTGGTGGACGCGTACGCAGGGCAAACAAGGGCTGCTGTCTTGGAATACGCACCAGTGTTTCCGGACTGGCAAACAACTTCCTTTCTTCGGTGTTGCCTTTCGAGTTGTGTAGGGCGTCTCGGGAATTGCCGCCCAGAACAACTACACGATACAAAAAAGGGAGGGGGGTGGGGGGGGGGGCAGGCAATCCGCTCTCGAGGAAACTTCCCGTGAAGATCTCTTTTTTAACTTCGAGTTGCGTATGAGTCTCCCACGGCGCGTTAACCAGGAATGCAATTCAAGCTGTCCCCCGTGATCGCTGTGAGCATCTTTGTTCTATCCTTCGTCGAGCTTCGCAGCGATTTCTGTCGGTCTACCCTGTTGGGCTCCGGTATGTTTTGTCCTCTCTGTACGAAGGGATGAAGGTCGTCTAGTGGGAACTTTAATGTGGCAGCTCGTTTTCTATACCTCGCACAAACTGACTTGGTTCCTTTTTCACGCACTCAAGCCGACCAGATGGTGAAAGCCTACTTTTTTTTTTGTCTAAGTGATTCTGTTCAGCTATCCTCCGAAATGTTGATATTCCTAACATGATTTTCCGTTGCCTCCACGATCGGTGACACCTCACATAGTTTTGCACTCACCGCGTGATCTGCTTTCTGTTGGCGGCGTGGTGCGATTACGTCATCGCATGACGTGAGGTCACGGCGATGTCATGACGTAAGACGCAGGAAATTTTCCCTATCGGTGAAAAACGGTGGTCAATTTTCGTGTAACCTAATTCACCCGTTGAAAGTAGAGACCTAAAGGGTCACGAAAGCAGAATGACTTTGTTTAGGTAGACAAAGTGCACTGTGAGAACTCTCATGCTTATATGTTGCCATGCAAGTTCATTATTAGCTAAAAAAAATCAAGCTTGAAGTTTCATTTTTTTTTATTTCGCGCCAATATCTCTGCGGGTGACGTAGGAAATTTCGATGTGCATTTTTGCTATTTTCGTAGCATTGTCTTTTTGCGACTTTACGAAACTTCTTATGCTAAGTCTATGGTTCCCACACAATAGAATGTACTTGTTTTTTTATTTATACTATAATTCGAAGCTACTTAGGACCCAGTTCATGCTTTCAAAATTCCTGACGTCACGGTGTCTAGTGCGGGAATCTCAAGGTGGCGTCGCCACCGGCATTTTCTTTTCGCGCGTTGCCTCGCTTATATGCAAAGCGCTGCATTGCGGTAAGAGCGGTATTTTCGGGATTGCGAAATTGTGCTTCACTAATACGCGAAAAAAACAATTTTTTTGCTGTTTGGTGTATTCCTTCGAGACTCAGTTGATGGTGCCGCCATCGCTCGAGTTCTTGCAGCCGGAACGCTTCCCAAGCTATGCGACCGCGTTATACGGATCGAACTGACCCTCGGCTGGAGAGAAAAACATTTTCTTTGCCGCCCGTGAGCTGAAGTGCGCCTTCGAGTGTGCGCCCTCCAAGTGCGGGGTCTGCGCCACTTGTTCATTGAGACGCCTCCTTTGGACGCAGCTTTTGAAGGGCAGCGGCCTGGAAGCCCCCCTTCCTTCACGTGACGTCCGACGCAATCGATACGCCCTGTCCGTCATCGATTAGCCTGGATAGCGCTTTTCCTTCCTCGTCCAAACACCGCGCGCGTCCGATATTGCGCGCTCCATTGGTTCATCAATAACTGCCTCGGCCACTTAAGTGTTTGTTGTCCCTCCGAAGCATGTTTTTTTTTTTTTTGTTCTCTCTTCTATAGCAGCACGAAATTTATCGCCCGCTCGGCTTTCCTGCCGCGTTACTCGAGGTGGGCGAAGGAAAGGGTGTCACACTGGCTTATTGTCGGAGTAGTCTTCTAGTGCACATACTTTAGGGCACATTTTCGTGAACCAGCCGATTTGTGCACGTACTTTCCTAACTTGACGTAACTGACACTTTTTGTAATGTCAATGCACAAAGCTTCTTCAGTTTCTGATGCACACACTTAGGATGACGACAAAGATAGAGTAATCTTCTTTTTCGTCTCGGTTTACTGTTTTCTTTCTGATGTAGTTATGCAAGGCCTCCGCGATCGGCCCACCGTTGACCCAAGGCGCGACGACCTGCGATTACGTCGTAGTGTGACGTCACGAAATTAGGGGAATTCTGACGTCGCGTTGTCGTAATAATCGGATCTTTTTGCATCTTGTATTAACGCTAACGGAATTTGCTGGGCAAATTTTGCGTGTGATGATGCGCAAAAGTCCTTCCGCATTTAAATATGTCTTCCTTTTATCGGTTCGCTCTTAAAGCGTCGCGTAAAATGATTACGTTGCGTGAGATGATTGCGCTGGATTTCCTCAACAAAGCGTATTTTGTTCGCATCTAAATTGGTTCCGTCGCGTAGTTGGTGATGGTAGTGGTTCTCGAAATGAAGGAAAATGGAGCTATTTTTTGTGAGCCTAGTTGGCGACGCGGCTAAGCTCTCTGTAGGGGATCGAGTAAGAGGATTAAAAAGAGTGGTAGAACTATGTAGAAGACGAGTGGAGAAAGAGACAGGTCCGTTGCCTGCAAGCCGGCGCGCATGGCGGTGAAACTTCTATCGAGAGCACCGCAGAGCGCCATGTTTAAGGCAACGGAATCGTCCTTTGCAAAGCAAGGCTAATCACCTTTGCGGAAAAATCACGGACAAAATTGGTTCTCCTTGTGGCAGTTCGCTTGTTTTTGTTTTTTTTTTGCTTTTTTTAGACCGGCAATAAATGTAGCATTCGTGTGTACGTTTTGGTTGCATTTGGGTTTGCTATATTGCTTGCTATAGAACCATAGCACAATTCATAGGCAATTTCTATTTATTCATTCTTTCTTGCGCTTTCAACAAAATGCGGTCGCCGCGGCTGGGCATCGAACCCGCGACTTCCTAATTTGTAGCTTCTGTTATCGCGATCGATGAATTGTTTTTTTTCTTTACATACCGCCACTCAATTTCGGATATGATTGCGCGTGCACCGTGAAAATTTTACCGTCTTCACATGCGGTTGCATGCATTGGGGAAAACGCAGTAACGAAGTTTCACAAATTTTAGCAACCAGAACAAAGATTACGTAAATGTTTCATGTATGTGCTCGCTTTTTTTTTAGCATTTTCGTGCAGTTCTGTTTCACTGCAGAAACCGGATACCATTTTCAAGTGCTTGTGGCTGAAGGTTTTGTCGGCGAAGCATAAATTGCAGATGGTCGTCGGGTTGCATAAACTTTTATAGCGTCTTTTATATCGTCTTTTGTTTCAAATGCGTGCTTCCTTTTTTTTAACAGTGCATGATTTTCTGTTCCTCCGTCGTTTTTGCTTTAACGCCATTGGTTCTATCACCCACCGATGAGAAAACGTATAGCTCTTTTGCGTAACGACCTTATCGCTGTGGAACGTTCCGTTCCGCGGTTACAGCGGCAGATTTCAGGATGGCGCTAGTGTAGAAGCGAAATTCAGCACATTATTTCCACGTATGGCGGTTTCGTAAGCCTCGAGAGAGACAGGAAAAAAACTGGGAAGAAAGACTGCTTGCGTTGCCATCTTCTATGGCTGTGTGTGGTGTATTGTGGAATTAATCCTGACTGTGCTTGCGTTTGACTCTGCGTATGATAAACGCAGAGTCGAAAGCTTCAACGTTGGGCTAGTTCGAGTGCGGCGTATTTGATGTTTTTTTTCCGCGTAAGGGCTACAGATCGTATGTCTTCAGTCCTTGTTTTTCCTTTTCTTGCGCTGAAAAGAACATAAAAAGAACACACACACACACACACACACACGTGCACACACGCACGCACACACACACACACACACACACACACACACACACACACACACACACACACACACACACACACACACACACACACACACAACTGATTGTATCAAAGCGACGTCATCTTCTCGACCGCTGCTTCAAGAGTCTAATGTTCGGAGCCCCTTTTCTCTTGTGGGTGATTCGCTTCGCTCAGATTTACGGCCTCCCCGATTTCGTCCGCTGCATTCTCAGCTGCCATAGCAGCCATAATGCGCGGAGAAATTGGTGTAGTGGTGTATCTGGCTACAAAGTGTGCATGCGTGACCTTTGGCTACGCGCCAGCCCTAGACGAGGCCGCTTTAGAAGTCCCGGTCGATGAGCTTGCGCGCTAGCTTCCCCGACGTCGTCGTGAATTCGCCGCTGCACGCGCGTTTTGTCTGCCCGGGCAATCCGTAGATGCAGTCAGCGCGGAACTCTGCGGACTCGGGTCACGTGACAGTTGGCCCCATGCCAGACGTTTATGGCCGCGTACAAACATCCCTCTCTCTGTGCGTTTACGCTGAGTGACCCAAGTTATATAGCCTCTACGAACGTTATTGTTTTTAAAAATCGTCCGCTTGCGAGGAGGACACTTAGTTAATGAAGGATGTATAGATTGAGTAGGCGTGGTCGCGGCTATCCGTACGAAGCGAGCTCGTTAGACAGTTCCAGTTTCGCGTACGTTGGGACTTGCCCTGCGCGGACGCCAAAGTCTACGTACAGTCGTGCGCAGACTGAAGGCTATCGCACGAGCGCCGATCCGCCTAACATCCCAGGGTCCCAGCGGCGCGTTTCGGAAGTGTGAAAAATCAAGACGTCGCATTTTCTTCTCCTTCGTTGGCTCTTTCATGCTACAGCAATCGCCCCTACAACAAACTTTCGATCCTTTTTCTTTAATTTGAGCCTCTGGTTCGTCGTGATCAAGGGTATTTTTCTTCTTCTGTTATCTCCGCAGGGGATTGAAAAAATTAATGGGAAAGATGTGTTAAAGCTGGTGCTCAATTGCCACTGCTTCGTCTAATCAGCTTCACAAGACTGGAGTGAATGCAGGTTATGGAACCGCAAAAGTAGTTAGTGAAACTTGCGTGACACCACCCACTCCTCGAAAAGAGTATTCCTTGTCGTGGCACTGTTGCAGCTCTTATTCGATTAATTGATATGTGCGGTTTAACGTTCCAAAACCGCCATATACGATTATGAGAGACGCCGTAGTGGAGCGCTTCGTAAATTTCGACCGCCTGGGGTTCCTTAACGTGCACCCAAATCTGAACACATGGGCCTACAACATTTTTGATTCCATATAGAAAATCCAGCTGCCGCAACCGGGATTCGATTCCGCGATCTGCGGGTCAGCTGCCGAGTATACCTTAGCCACCTGACCACCATGGCGGGATGATCGAACAGGCGTTTCTGTCAGTGAAAGCATACGGACCATTGCTGTGTATAGCTGTTGTATATTAATAATAATATCAACTAAATTAAACGCGAGTGATTGAGGTCACAGATTCCACTGATGGCAAACAATGATATTTCGGGCCCTCGCGTTTAATTCAATTTGCATTATTTTTACTTGAGCCCAATGAAACACAACGATTAATAATTCTTACGACTTTCTTGGCCTAAATATTTGCTGGATGAACTCAGTTGTGTCTGACAAACAAACGAGGCTTTGCAGAAAAAAATAGATCTGTTCATTTGTCTCTAAGTGTCTTTATGTCAACAAGGAAGGAAAAAGGAAGAACAGGAGCGAAAGAAAATGTTAAAGTTAGCACTCTAGGGAATGAATGCTCTTTGAAATCAGTATCCTCATTGGCAAAACGCATTGGAATGATTGTTATTTTAATTTATTTACAAAAACAAAGGGCTTGCTTCACGTGTTTTTGATCTTCATTTTGTTGCCTACAAAATCAGAAAACGTGGCTGTGGTTTTCGGCTTTCCCTGGCAGAGTGGCGCGATCAGTTGAGCGCCACCTTTTTGTGATTGGCCGACACCTACCTCGTATAGACTTGGATAACGCTGTACGGCTTCAGTACGAAGCGTCCACGAATGGCACACTATAGCGTTTTTCTTCTTCCAGGCGACATAGGTTATGTTCGAGACGGTGCTCTTCTTTAACGGCCTGAGATAAAAGAAAAAAACCGAGCGAATCTAGTGCGCCGGGCGGGGGTCGCTTGCTCCCTTCACCGTGAAAGCAGCTCTTCCAGGGCCTCGGTGCTTGGAACAGCGTGGTGTCGTTGTGTCTATAGAAAGAACAAAGCTGCGTAAGGTCCTTATCCGAAGCTCTGATAAAGGAGGCGAGACCCGACGGCGATCTCTGCTGCTGCATTCGCCGCGCGTTTCAGTTATCGACGCTTTTCGTGTATAGAACTTCGAGAGGAAGAAGACGACGGCGACAAAGAATCGGAGGAGCGCTCGCTCTTATCGCCGCGCCGGCATCCGTCCCTTTCGCGGCAAAGGCGCAACCTTATTCTTAGCGCAACGGCAACAATCTCCTCCTCCTCCTCGGCGCGCCGGCTTTCTCGGTGCATTTCCGGTATTCAGGTCGCGTCTTCGGCCGCCTTCGAAGCAACGTCGCCTCCTTTTCCTTTGCGATTCGCCTTCCGGCATTTAGACTTTTTTTTTTTTCGGGAAGCTCCTTTATAGAGTTTTGCCACGAGACAGCTCCATTTGGACGCCTTCTCTGCGATCCGCGAACGGCAATCCTGGAAAGGAATACTAGCGCCCATTGAAGGCTTTGGAGCGTACGATATATAGGATGCCCTATTGGCACAGTATTTTATTCTCATGTGGCGCGCTGGTCACTTTTTTGTTATAGGAGTGTCGGCAGGAATTTCAAATATTCTAAGGTGATTGCTCCGCATGAAATCGCCATAGTGTCGAGGAATCCTAAAATGCTGATGGTGATGCGATCGTTGACGAAGTCACGGTGCCAACGCATGGATGTTTTCGAGACCCGTGCGTTTTCGCCTTGACTCGATGGGTGCCCGCGTCCTCATCCTTATCACGATACGTTACCAGGCGAACGTTCGTCGAACTTTTTGACTGCAAACCGCAAAACCGGCATCCTGCATTACATCAAATATATTTATAACACCGATACCTTAAATCGACTCTATCGGTTTCGATATCGAGCGGGCGACTTCGCAGGGACATGTTATAAGCACAGTCTGACTTCACGGGGAGACGGCAACGTGTGGCGTATACCGGCTGTACGAAGTTCTACCAGTCGCACGTGGTGCACGTAAAAAGCGATTAATGAATGGTTTTCCGATTTCTGCGATATAGACGTCGTGAAAGACTTAGAATGGGTGAAAGTCGTGATAATGTTCATTGATGTGGGGCTTGCATGCTGCGTGACGAAAACATTAAAAATTCGAGTGAACTGTGTTACTAATACATGTTGTCTGAGTCTGGTGTATGCACAACGTTAATCATGCGTATAGAGAGAGAGAAAGAGAAGAAGAAAAACAAATACAGTGTTGCGATGCCACAAGATACTCTGAGGAAGTTGTTACTTTATCTAGTAAAATGGGCCTTGCAGGCGAGTCGAGAAGTATCGCCCTAAACCTGATTACAGTGTGAAAAAAAAAAGGTGGGGGTGGTGGGAGGGGGCTGCGGCTGTAGCATTTCGACCATCTTGTGGCCTTGTTCTAAGTTCCCAAAACCTTGCAGAACGCCGCTTAAGGCCTCTTCGCTGCGATACACGGGTAGCCCGCGGATAAGCTTTTTGTGATTCAGAACGGGCTGTTAGCATTACTACTTACGGGACGCAACACAGTTTGAGTACATTGTGTACGCTGCATAATTGTGAGTTGCGATACGATTGCTGCCGTCTAGAAAGGTTAGTGGCAATCATTTGGAGCACTGTATAACGTTTCTGCAGCATTAAAAAATGAAACGAAGGTCGTGCTAATTTTTTTTCTTTTTTTTTCGCCACCTCAAAGGTCGTCAGCTTGGCAGATCCGCATTCGAATCCTCAGAGTCTGTCGAACGCTTTGACCGGCATGGCAAATGCTAGTGTGGACTTTATCATATTTTGCTGGGTGGAGTGGTCCAAAGTACTACTTTTTATTGAAGTAGGAGTGCTCATATTAATTCGGTATGATTCGGGAGATGTTGAATGGTTTATGCATATATATTTTTGTTTTCTAAATGTAAGCCTTCCTTTTCATATCGCTCCAAATTTGGATTTTAGTACTTGAAAAGTAACATTTTGCTGCTCGAAAAGTTGCTCCAAATTCTATTTCGGCTGTTGCACCCCCTGAAAAAGCTTTGGAATGAGTTGGCGGGATACATTGACGCAGAATATAAAGGAGATGGCATTCGGCTTCGCGTTGTCTTAGGTGAATACATTAGGGAACCCGTCAGTTTTTGCGAGTCAGCTAATTAGGCGATTCACCGTGTGTGACTTCAGAGAGACAGCGCCCACCCGTAAACTTGCCCGAACCGTATCATTTTCTTAGTGCCCTCCACTTGTACTAGGCATTCAATTTGGCAACGGTTATCCGATGGCCGGAACGACAAGACCAAAGTAACTTGCCTTCAGCAGCTCTGCCGCCAAAAGAACAATAAGGTAATTGGGAGAGAAATTATCTAAATGATAATAATCAAATTAAGCGAACACAGCGCCAATTTGTGATAGTTTATTATGTGAGGGTAATTTGTACGCTATAATCAATTAGAAGTAAACTAGAGATTGTTGGACGTCGACGTAAGGTACACAACCGTCACGACGACCGCTCTGTATGGCTGTCGCCACGGAGTCGTCCTTGTCGAATGCACGCGAGGAGGCACCCTGCCGAGTTTTCGTGCGGGGATTTATTGCTGCCGTCGTCGGCTTCATCCGCAGCGTGCGCTTCCTTCCGTTCGTTTCCCGAGCAAGAAAGGCGACCCACCCCGGGTGTCTTGTCTTCTCTACGTTTCTTGCACCGCCCCCGCGGGATACCCGCGAATGTTCCGATTCCTCGTGCATGCCCGGCCGTGACGGGGGGTGCTTTTGCCCCCCGCCTTTTCTTCTCATCCCGGTGGGATGGAATGGCCTCGCAGTCTAGCGAGAGGCGCATTCTTCTTCTTGCCGATGTTTATCGCTCGCATTTAGAAGTAGCAGGAAACGCAATTTCCTCATCCGCCGTGATTTGGTAAACGCCGCGCAGCTGTCGATGCGACGCGTGTGACGCTCGTATGCACCGCCTCGGAATTTTTTTTTTCTTTCGTGCCGAATTTGTTCGATTCTTGTTTTTTTTTTGCTTTCCTTTTTTAAGGCCTAGGTTGGCCCTGTCGCATACGATGTGCAACAAGAATGCTTCGAGAGCAGCACAGGGCTTTGCTTCGAGCTTGTATCCCATTTTTTTTTTTTGCCGTATACTGCGCGTTGATGTCATATAGAGAAGAGTCTATCTGTATATAGCTCAGTTTCACGTGATCTGGTTGGAAAAATTCGCTCGCGACGTCGACAGTCGTGCCGACTTGGATTCTAGAATATGTGGACGATTTCGCGTAATACGGATGCCGCCACCTTGAGCGCTCTTCAGCGAATGTTTTCTTTCTTGTATTTCATGCACTGAATATATATATATATATATATATATATATATATATATATATATATATATATATATATATATATATATATATATATATATATATATATATATATGGTCGGCAAAATGTGCACCAACCCTCCCGTTGGAACGCGCATGCGCCGTATACGGCTCTGCTCGTTTTATTTATAACGATACAAAAAAAAACGGCAACCTTAAGGGGACACTATGAAGAGGTGTTTCGCGTATTGATGGTAAAATACAATTTCGCGATCCCGAAAACGCCGCTCTCGCCGTGACACGACGCTTGAAATTAAAAACGCGGGTGGAGACGCCACCTTGCAAATTTCGCCTTGGGTTTTACGCCAGTGGTATGACGTCATACGTGACGTTTCCACTCGGGTCACGTGACACTCGAGGTGTTGACGGGCAAATAGGTCCTCCCGTTTTTGGAACGGCCAAAAATATTCGTCTAATGTTGGAAGCGGTTTTGCAGCGACAGAGTGAAAGTGAAGGTAAAAAGGCCAGCATCAATCGGTAACGGCAAGAATCACGATGTTGTTTCAGTCTAGGACAAGTAAGGAGCCTATAGTGCAGCCAAATCACGATAGGGACTTGACTGTCTGGGGCGAAGAACGCGTCTTATAGTTGGGAATATATGCACTTATCTGGGTGAAAATTTAGATGGTATGTAATGGTAAAATAGAAAGGGAAGCAAACGACATTTAGCCACTTGTTTTTCTTCGGTAGACATAGCGATAACAATGCGGATGAAATTATAGGGAATGTTTTTGGAGGTAATGTAAATGTGAAAAAAGAAAAGTGGACGAAAAGAGGTCAGCAATGTTCGACCGGCACAGAAATTGCCTAACCGTGCTGATCCATGGCTGATGAAACTTTTTGGCGCAATTTCAAAGACGCCTGTTAATAGAACAGGACAGGTGCCAACTTTCAACTAATTTAATTTCACAGTGATGTGCGAGCCTATCAGCATGTTCATGGTTTGTGTGTGCTATGAGATCTTTTTTCCACTGTGGAATAAATTTAGTTGAACCTTGGCGCCCGTCCTGTTCTATTGTGCAATGTGTCATCGTTCGACTTGCGCCGTAAATTTTCCTCAGTTATGACTAATGATCCACTACCAACTATAACTCAAACCAGCATTCTGCTTGCCGAACCTTGCCGCTGGCAGGTCAGGTGACTGCCAGCGACAACTTATATTTTCGTTAACCATTCTTCCTTCACGTTTATATAATGTAATCATTACAAATAACATCCTTTATACTTTCATTGGCGTTATCTCTTAGTTACTTCTTATTAATATTTTTTGAAATTCGACCCTGATGTGGAGGCTTCGCACGAAGCCATTTTTATAATGTCCGCTGCTCTGTAGAGTGCTTATAAAAAACCCTTCGAGAAACATTTTACGTCTCTCGGTAATCGATCCGAGTTCTCTTACAGAAACGTGCTCCCTCGGTGGAAGCTCGCCTCGGCGCGAAAAAGAACAAGGTATATAATAATCACACAGACGGATGGCCGCCCAGACTTCTCTCTGGACAATGTGCCAGGGGCGTTCGATGTCGAAGACGTCATCTTCCTTCTCTTCGGCTCGTACCGTGCCCGACCCACCGGCGCTGTGTCTTGAATCACGCACAGTCCGAGAAATATGTGCGGTTAGGAAGGAAGGTGGCATTTGAACGCGATACCGTTAAAGAACTCGTTTCGCGGAAATTTCGGTGTTGGGGTCGCTGAGCGAGAAAAATTAATGTTGTTCGTTAGATGCGAACCAAATAAATGAATAATAAAATAGCAAAATTGTCTAGAAACTAAGATGTCTGCGTTGCCTTACGGACGCGTAGTGGGCCCTTAACTGATTCGCAAAAAGATGGTGGCGAATAGTGGGAACGTAACTGCGCTAGCAGTAGGCATTCTAGCATAGCATCCATTGAGAACAGGAGGCAGGCTAGCAATTGATAATGTTGTACCAACGGGGCCTGATTACGCTATCGTGTTCAACTCTTCAGTGCGAAGCTCAAGCGTCCTCCAAGTTCAAGAGTAGTAGTAGTAGTAGTAGTAGTAGTAGTAGTAGTAGTAGTAGTAGTAGTAGTAGTAGTAGTAAATATTTTTTCAAATAGAGGTTGCCAGGGAGACCAGCCTCTAGTGGGTCAGCCTCCCTGCAGTACTAGGTGGAGTTTTTAGTCAGGCACCCCCATTGGTCGTGGCCGCTGTCCTGGCACGCTGGACCATGGCTCGTTGGGCCGCAAGGTCCTGGCAACGGAGCAGGGCCGCCTCCCAGTCTCAAGAGTGGAATACTTCTCTCGAACCGCCTGGCGTCGCTTCGGTAGCGATTTAAAGTAGCTGTAGAAAGGATAGGATAATGTTCACTGAAGATGAATGAGGAGAAGGTGGCGCGGGAAGCGGCTTACCAGTCGGTTTGTCGTCATGGGGTAAAGAGGGTAAAAGAGATAAATAAGGAGGTATGATGACAGTGACCTGTAGCATCATTCCTATATTATTACATGTTTTTTTTCTCGGCACTACATATGCGTAGGTTGCGTTGTGGTCAAAATTCTTTCTTTGTTTGCGATGGTGCGATAGCATAAGTCATATGGTTCAATTTGGCACGTTATCAATATATATATGCGGAATGCTCCGATAACTTGGTTTTCTAGGGCGGTTCGGTTTGTGGCTGGTTGAATACCTGTCGGGGGAAGCTCTCTTTTCGTACACTTAAACTTTGTTCGTGTCTATATATAAGCACAATTATTGCGATGCACTTAGCAGAGTGCAATAAACGTTCGTTATACCTTTCCTGGCTTCATTAGCTGCTGGTTTTTATTAAGGCTGTGTCAACCAAAGAAAAGAGCCCGCGAAATTCTCTTCATTAATTCATTCACTGCGTCCTATGTTTCGAGCGTGTCAAAAAAAAAAAAAAAATCGGCAGATCCCCCGTACCAGGGAATCGACGTTACGCGAAGCATGCGGAGGGAAGGTGACCATGTTGCAATTTTTATTGAGCGACACGTCATGAAATGACGCTGAAGATATCTACAAATGTTGCACGCACATACATATGGTGACGAGTTTGATTGATTGATATGTGGGGGTTTAACGTCCCAAAACAACCATATGATTATGAGAGATACTGAAGTGGAGGACTTCGGAAATTTCGGCCACCTGGGGTTCCTTAACGTGCACCCAAATCTGACCGCACGGGCCTACAACATTTTCGCCTCCATTAAAAATGCAGCAGCCGAAGCCGGGATTCGAACCCCGCGACCTGCGGGTCAGCAGCCGGGTACCTTAGCCACTAGACCACCGCAGCGGGGCAACTTGCAGTGCTGCCTACCGAATTTTATAAACATTACGTATGTACTGATTTGACTGAACTTCGTGGGCCATTTTACGCGTGAGCGTTATAAGCAATACCTGACATCAGTAGCGCCGACGCAACGAAGGCATAGAAAAAAAAAAATGTCAGTGTTAAGTTTTGAAAACGTGAGATAGGCAGCGTTGACCCCCCGACGAATGCAAATAATGAATTTCAGGGTCCCATCAAAAATCGAGCCCAAGCATTCTGCGTGGCAGTCAAGCATTCTACCACAGAGTTATGCCAGGTCTCGGAACTACTTTTCAAACAGACGCTAACCTTCGTAAAACTTCAATAGTGGTTGCAAACTTGCAGTGATAGATAGATAGATAGATAGATAGATAGATAGATAGATAGATAGATAGATAGATAGATAGATAGATAGATAGATAGATAGATAGATAGATAGATAGATAGATACGCTCAATGTCGCCGAAGTTCGTTAAGAAATGCTTTTTAATACAGTACATCATTCCAGTTGGCCGAAGAAACAACACTCCTGAGCCCCCTTTTTTTATGGTTTCCATGTTTCTTGAATGCCTGAAGGCACGCTCCGTATATCTTGCTCCACAGCGATGGTTTATTTGTCGTCTCTCGGCGAGAAGCGGTTAACACGTGGCGCTTCTTTGCCAGGTTTTCGTTGTTTGTTACGGTTCACCGAAGCGCATTTTTTTTTTCTCCGTTCACAACCTTCAAACCTGCAAAGCGGCACGCGCGAATTCTCGCTCGCGCTCCGGGTTCTCGCTATCACGAATGCGTCTACAAATGCAAAGAAGCGAGAATGGAGAATAAGCGTTGGGGTAGTAGAAGTATAAACGACCCTTCCGTTTCTTTTTTTTTTTCGTTTTGTCGGTGGGCGCGCGCTGCAACAGACGTCCGGATCCTCATCGTTTTCGTCGCAACCTCCCATTGCATGGGAGCAAATCTCCGGGCTCTGCAGCGTTGTTGTTGTTTTTTTTTTTTCGCTTCCGTCTTTCCGGTTCCGTGCCTCCGTGATCGGTGCCGACGATACTAGATGATGATGATGATAAATGACCTGTGCCGACGGGAAAACAGCTCGCGTCGGCGCCCGAGAACTCGCAGCCGTCGCCGCAGCAGGCACTTCGCCTCCGCTGTTACTCCCACCATCGCAGTCTCCTTCCTCTTCCGTTTCTTTGCGTTCCGAGAGTCGTATGTGGCGCTACTGAATCATTTCGGAAACGACCCCGTCGAAGGCGCAACCAGTTGTTTGCACACCGCTTTCTTCCGAAACAGTCACAACGTCTTCGGTGCCCGGAAAACGACCGTTCCACGATCCGCGCCACACCCTGCCGAGTGTGCGTCGTGCGGGGACGCACCGCGTGGCGCCATCTGGCGACTTTATATAGACGTAATCGAGAAAAAGGGCTGTTTTGATATGTCTATTTTGCGTGTTTGTTTAATTCATTGCTGCTTCCACAAAATAGACAGTGGGGGGAGGGGGGAATCTTCGTAGCTTCTTTTCGAAGACCATTATTGCCACGACAGACGAGTGATGGCAAGCTATCAAAGTATACTTTGGTCAGCGTTTCCAGTATTTGTTTTGTAGACAAGGAGCAAAAAAAAAAAGAAAGTCAAAAGAGGTGTTGCTTTTGCAGTTGAGGAAAGGTCCTTCTTGAATCCCCAAAACAGTTGTCGCTTGACGCCCCCTGAGCACTGTTTTACGGAACTGATATGCCTCGGTGCTTTTTTTCTTTTTTTGCACCAATGTTATACAGTATTTTATGGAGGGTTGTACTTAAACGTATGTTTATACGACTGCGTCGTCCTTGGTCATCACGTTGTTCCCAGGAAAAGTAGAATAAACAAAAAATGCGTGAACGATCGTTCCAGGTGAAGCTGAGGTTCATTATTTTTTTTCTTTACGTTGATTTCTGACCCATCGAAAATCTTTCCGCCTTTAAGTTTTAGGAATCATGTGAACAATACAAAACAGACCTGACTGTGGGCGATTCGTTGAAAGTGTACAGCACGCGAATGACTCGTTTCCTAGATGGGCGAAACGAAGAAGCTTTTCATGTCTTTATTTTATTGTTCTTTTATGATGCCGAAAAGAACCGAATGCAGTCGCCACGCGAGGCGTTTCTTGCGTACCCGCAGACGGCTTTGCAATTATAGCGTCGTCGTCTTTGCTCTATTATCCTTTTGCCTTGTCGCACGCTTGTCGGGCCCTTTCTGTTAACGAAGGCTGCTGCCGCGCGGGATTAATTTGCAGCCTTCTTGCCGTCTCTGATTTGAAAGTCCTTTGAACAGGCTTCCGAAACAACCGTGGTGTGGCCTTTTGTAAGAAAAAAAACACCTTTATTGCTACGTTATTGCGCAGCGCTTAGAGGACGAGAATAGAACAGCACACAAAGAAGAACACACTTTTAGCTGGATTTATTGGGTGGACGGCATACGTTTCAACACATGTGCATGCGTTGTGTGACGTATCTTGAATTGATTTGAATCGTGCTCGTGCTTGTGTGTGTGTGAGTGTGTGTGTGTGTGTGTGTGTGTGTGTGTGTGTGTGTGTGTGTGTGTGAGAGAGAGAGAGAGAGAGAGAGAGAGAGAGAGAGAGAGAGAGAGGCGGTCTTTGAACGCTGCCTTCTTACATCTTATAATAGGCAGGAACCGTGCTTAGAATTGCGATACACTGTTACCAGCCCACGGCAAAGCAGCACCTGTGCTCACTCGTCGCGAAAATGCTGTTGACTTTCTTGCGGGCCATGCTCGTGAACGAAAGTTAGTATAAACTGCGCAGTCTACGTGTGTGTGGCTGTGTGCGTTACGGGTTTATCGTTGTATCCATCTTGAAATATTTGCGCAGACACACAGGGACACAGAAGAGACATACAAACGGGCGAAATGCGTCTCTTCCCTGTGCCTGCGCAAATATTTCGATATGGATGTGTTTAAACCAGGCCGAATCGCAGTTTTGCTTTGTGTCAGTGTGTATATCATCATGATTATCGTTCAGTACCTGAAGTAACAATTCAGTACCTGAACTAACATGTTAAACAAAAAGCCACGCCAACATTTACAGCTTTTCACTGAAATATTTCTCTCTCTGATATCTTAATCGCTTCTTGATTTACACATGTTTAAACGTGGACGTAACACCACGATTAGTCGTATCGTCACTGTAACATTGACGCCCTTCGTGTGTGTATATCAAGCAGCGATTGAAGTTTTGCGCCTGTGCAGTTTTGTCCACGCCCTCTAAGCGGTGATTGATCTTCAGCCTTCATCCCGTCTATAATATGAGTGTATACTTTGAAACAAGCTTCTGAAACAAGCGCACCATCGGATTGTTTTAATGAAAAAATACATAAATAAATAATCACTGTTACTGTCTAGTGTGTACGCATTCTCACGGGAAATTGCTGCTTCTCTGACGACGAAACTGGCTCGTCTGCAACAACCTATCGGTCTTGCGGGCGCCCTTTTCTACCGTTTTTTTTTCTTATTGCCTGGTGCACCGTCGTTTACGATGCGATGGCCCGAACATCGCCGTTGTTGTGGCTCGGAGACTCTCGGTCCTGAAAAATTTTTACGGCGACCTCTCTTCCGTCGATGCGCCCTTTACTATGTGGACCACTTACACGCAGGCGCCTATACTAAACAGCCGGCGAAATTTTTCCCATTCTTAGTTTACGTCGAAAGTACGGGCAATTAACGGGCGCCTAGCAACTAATGGGAGGGTTAAAGGATTAACTGGCGAGCCTATCTCGCGTTTACGCTTCTTCAGCACGCCACCCTCAGTTCACTTGGCATATTTCGGTGCAGCGTTGCGAATGACGTATTGCAGCGACATCGCTTTGATGATGGAAAGCGTGTTGCAACCATCTCCTGTACTCGTTCGCAACGTCTGCAACGGTATTCACTGACTCTATATACTTATTTTTCAAGTGTACACTACGGATAAATGTTGAGATCGTAAAAATTGCCAGGATGGCGAATGCATCGTCCCGCATTTGTAAACGCTGTTCCTCGCACTTTCGGCCTCACTGCACACAACTAACAGTTTCTGTGGGCGTAGTCAGGGCAACATTAGCCTTTGCAAAGGGGCAATGAACAGATCTGTCAACGTAGCTTCGCGCGATTGAGTCTACGTCTTTAACTGCCTTTATCTTGTAGGCGTCCTCGCGACGAAAGTTTGTCGAACTTGACTTTCGCAGCAGAGCCGTTAGCACCTTAATTTCTCCACCGCTATCCAGCTTGTTGGCATCGACACAAACGCAAGCTGCTCCGAAGCATCCGTGTTTTTTTATTATTTTGTTGTTCCCTTTGGCTGCACGGGAACTGTAATTACGGCGCATAATTTTTGTTTCCGATGCTGCGCTTAAATTTCGTCGCAGTTCGATATGTGAGCACTATACGCCTACCCCGAAATTTCACCATGGCGGTGTTATTAGGTTGTTCTTGGCTCGAAGAACCAATCAGGCATGCGGAATCGGGATGTTCTCAACTTCGCGCGCTGCACACGCGAAATTCAATATCGCGCCATCATCACGTCGTCTCGGCACAATACCCGAAAGAAGTCGCACATACTTTTCTGTTTTCTTCTTATAGTGTGCTTCCGAACATTTCTGCGCGACTTTAATTATTCTTACATAATAAAGCTATACTGGTAAAGTTAATGACAGTAGAGTTAATGACAGTAGAGTAGAGGGTATCTGATAAGCGTAACGCGTCTTTTTTAAAATTTTGTTGTTATTTTCGGCAATATATGCGACGGGTGTGACTTTGCCCGCCTATGTGTACTCAACAATTATACTTGTAAGTAAAACAGCCGCAGGCTTAAGCCGCGGTGGTCTATACCGATTAGTTACGGAGCTCGGCTGCTGTCCCGAAGGTAGTACCGGGTTCACTCTCGGCCGCTACGGTGGAATTTCGATGGAGGCGAAAATACTGGAGGCCAGTGTACATAATAAAGTTTTCTACTACTACTACTACTACTACTACTTAGCTTTAGGTACAGGTTAATTAAGGAAGACCAGGTGGTCAGGAGCCCTGCACTACGGCGTCTGTCATAATCATGTGCCGGTTTTAGAGCGTTAAGCCCAATCAAATATTATTATTATTATTATTATTATTATTATTATTATTATTATTATTATTATTGTTATTATTATTATTATTATTATTATTTGGCTTGGTGGTGTTTCCTTTCTTCAAAACCTGGCTCTCAGCATGCAGTCCTGAAAGATGCGTTGTCACGCTGATAGGGTGCACGCCTTTCCTAACCGTGAAGTACTTGCCTGGACTTGGGTGATAACGCTGTACAAAGATACGTGAAGTAGATGACGATTATGGGAGCGATACTCCGAAGTACATTTTTTTTTTCTTTCGGTGGAGTGATATGTTCCGCATTTTGCCGCTATCGTTTATAGGCCGCTTCTCTGAGTGCTCGACAAAAAAAAAAAGAATGCTCCGGTGTCCCCCCACCCCACCCTGATTACTGGGGAACCCTGCTGACGCCGATGAGCTCGACCGTGTGAACTGCTGAAAGATGTACTCGTCTCTTTCTGGTCGCCGCACAAAACAGCCGTGCTCGGCCGCGTCTCGGAAAGGTCTCGCCACGAGTTTTATGGCGAGCGTATCGATTCGGACGTCGCGAACAAGAAGAATTAGTGCTGCCCGCGCCGGCTCCGTGCGCGAGGCGCCGTTAATTGGTCGCCTACGCGGGAGGGAGGACGGCAGTGCGCGCTCCTCGTTGCTAGCGTTGTTGCTCGAAAAGGAGCTCGAGCAACTTTAGCCCTTCGCGTCGGTCGACCGATTTGTGAGTTCCCGCGCGACCGTTGCTCGTCCGCGCTGTCTCGCAGCGTTTCTTTCAGCTTATGAGTGCGTACACTTTTCCTTCTGTGTTTTTTCTTTCGACGAATGGGTTTCCCGAGCCCACGTAGGTCTTTATTTGTGTTTTTGTTTTCAGAACTTCGTTTTGTTTTGTTTTTGGTCACGACCTTTTACGGAAGAAAAGCTCCCAGGCAGGTACACGGTAGTGGCTTAGATGACTCTTTCGGTAGTGGCTTAGATGACTACATTTCGCGAGCTGTCAGAACTCCTCGTTGTCCCAAGGACCGGTTGAGGGAGCATGATACGATATAAAGGAAGTCGACGGTGCTCTTACTTCGTTGTTCGGCCGAAAATGCGCGTGTGGGCCGATATTTCGGAACGCCGTGATTCTAGGTAGAAAACGGGACGAATCAGTCCGTGAAATCTGGCAGGCGTACCTTTAAAGGAAAAAAAAAAAGAACTGATTGTGTTAGATACACGTCCATGTGCCTGTACAAGAGCCAGTATAGGTGTTTTGACGCAATATGTGTATACTCAAGAATGTAAGTGCAAGTTGTCTTGATATGCACCGTGCTGAATATTTCACTGCATCGTTTGCAATAATAAAGCTGTTGTTAATAGCCCCTGTTCTTTCATGTGTTCGTCTTTCCTAGCGCAAAAATCAAGATGATTTCCTAATCGGCCAACTTTTCTGCGTAGTTTTCTTGTCGTCATTATCATTATTCTTTATCGATACAAGGGTGAGCGTTTCGTAGCCTATCCAGGAAACGATCGGTACGCGGCCGTGGATAACCGTGCTTCTCTGCGATCTGGTTGAGCATCCGGGGGTTGACGCAGGAACGAAAACAATGAATACGACGATTTCACATCAGATCAAAGTTTATTTCGCGTAGCATTGTTACAGCGTGAAGGATATAGCGATGAGGGTCCCTAGGCCAGGGGACCGTACCGGGACCCTGTATGCACAGTGATCAGATACAAATCTTGAATTATGCACGAAAATGTAAAAAAAAATATCGAAGTCAGACGAAGCGAAAACACACACACACACGGGTCGAAACGTTACGATGAATACGACTGCCCGTGTAAGCGACGTTGTCATAGGCGCGCGCAGGATTTCTCTTCCAGAAGTTTAATTGCATTCTGCACCTCCCCCGTGTATTGGGCAGATTTTGGCCCCCTTCGCCAATGGTCTGCGCCGACCTCGCCTATCACATTGATGGTCATCAAGTGACAATTCTTGTTTGCCGTGGTTCAAAGGCGCGGCATTATGAGGTATAAAGGTGATGTTGGCGCACAGATAAGCCACCATCTACTTTTTTGGCTCTTGAATGGATAGAGCGCACATGATAAACGTAAACTGACAGGATCATGCATATGGAACAGCGCCACTACAAAGGTAGAAGAAACTGTTCTTACCTTCACATTCAGTGAAGCGCCTGTCTTTTCAGGAATAAGCAGTTTTCTCAGTTTAATTCCGGTGTTACTTCCTTTGTCAGCTGTGTCTTTTGTATCTATTTACTTTCTTCGCTCAGCGCTCGTCTACATCTCTTCACCGTATTAGACGCTCTCGTTTTCTTTGTTTTTTTTTTTCTCGTGAGATTCAGCTTATTCCGTTCTCTTCCTTTCCCTGTCTTTTTTGGGATTCTCCTTTCTTTGCAGGTCCCGTTCCCCATTTCATTCTTTTCTCTTTTTGCCTGTCCTGCTCGTTCCTGTTCCTCTCCTTTATTTCCCTTTCCACCTATTTTCCTGTCATTTTTCCTATAATTTATTTCTCTGCCCTTTCCCCGTCCTCTTCTTCTGTGGCCCGCTGCTTTCTTTTTCTCAGTCCCTTAATCCCTATACTTGCTTTCCCCGACTCTGCCCTTTCTCGTTCCTCCCGGTCATTCTTCCGTTATTTTCCTGACCTCTCTGTTCCGGTCCTTTCTTTCCTCGTACCTTCTTTCCTTACCCACGGGCTCTCATTTTCGCCCATGGCTTCCGTCTCTATCGTAACGAAGGCTGCGTGGTCTCAGTCGTGAGATGAGACTACCCTTTCTAGATGCTCCCTCCATCCCTGAGCTCGAGCCTCCTATAACGGCACAAAAAACACACTCTCAATCGCGTCTTCCCACCGAGGCGCCTTTCATCGTCCGCGGGTTATCTTGTTTCCCGGCGTGTTCCGCGATGCGTGGCTTCGTTGTACGCGCCTCGATCGGCGCAGCGGCTCCGTTCACGTGTCATCGCCGCCTCGGACGTCGCCAGCTTCGTTAATAATATCGAGACACGCTATATAACGGCGCTCTGAGAGTGAAAGAGGCGCGCCCGGAGAACGGGGCCCCATCTCTCGCGCCTCGATGCTTTTTTACCGTGGACAAGGCAATATTGAGGCATCTCGCACGTCGAGCCTTTCTTCTCCTTGTGAATTTCGCATTATTAAGGCGAGAGAATCGGATGCCTCGTCAAACGTGAAAACTATAACCGTGCGCGTCTCTCGTTGTGTAAGGTGTAAACCGGAGTGATGCAAAAAAAAAAATCATCATTATACGATGACGTCATGGCATATGACTGCGCCGCATGCAGGCCGCCGAAATTCGGGACGTTGTGGTCACGTCTTGTAACGTTTCTTCTATTGGCATCACGTGACATTGTCGCGTCGTCTATGCTTGCAATTCAACTACGTGACAGGTACATCAAAATACACTGTATACGTCGTTTGGTGCAACGGGGAAAAAAAAAAGCTGCATTTCGCACCTAGACTGACGCCTTCGCCAAACATGAAAATAAAAATAGCAAACGTAAAAAAATTGAAAAAATTACAAAGAATGACAAACGGTATATAGATGCAGAAAGCTTCTGAGTTTTGCGGGGGTGGTGGGGATCAATACCGACTAACAAAAAAAATTTCGCTTCGAGTCGTTCATCTTAAACGAACACATAAAAAAGCTTGTGCACGTTTCTTCTTTTTCTTTATTGATGGTTGTAACCTGTATTCTGTAGGTGGCTCGCGTTTGTCGGCATCCCAGGAGGTCGAAATTTCCGGAGCCCTCCTGCGGCGTCCCTTATTATCATATCGTGGTTTGGGGACGTTGAACACGAAGATAGTGTTATTTTGTGGCCTCACTTCTCCTTTTTGTGTGCTTCCGCCAAGCTTGAGGGCGTGGGTTCTATTGCTGCCCACGATGGCCGCAGATACCCGCTATAGTGCCTGGCCGGCTTGTATAAGACATTCCGATATACGCAGTTGTTGTCCCGACTGCGATTTTTCACTAATCCTATTATCGGTGAAAGTGAGTAACTGATATGGTACATGAATATCATCATCTCTCAAAGAGCGTGTCAATAAAACACACAAAAAAGTGCCCGTTTTGTGCGATTGTTGTGCGCGTAATGAACCTCAGGTGGCCGAAATTAATATGGGTTCCTCTACTACGGCCTGTCTCCTCCTCATACCTAAGATTTGCGGTGCGAAGCCGTATCATAGATTGTCACGTTCGTTCTTTGCTGTGTATCTTAATATCAGTGTGGTTTCCGATTTAGCTGTATATTTCATTTCATTCAATTCCTAATATGAGTTTGTTTTATTCCTAATGTTTGTTTGTTTTTTCGTTCCTAATGTTTTTTTGTTTTGTATCCTCGCAGCTTGGGTAGACCCCGTTTCTTGGGAAACTGTGTTGCCATAAGCGGCCATGCTTTCCGAATGTGAATATATTTTAAAGCATGTCAATGCGTTGTACTTACCTACGGTGGAAAAAAAAAACGTGTAAAAAATAAATGCCGTGAATGCTTAAATTTTGTGTCGTGGTATAACAGCTAGCAAGTACCACACCCATTTCTGTGATCTCGAGATCAGGCTTCCAAGGGGCCCACTATAGTACTTGGATGATCTAAGGGAAAGAGGAACGAAGACGTTATGCGACGCCCTCCCGCTCTTTCCCGCGCAGAAAGAGTTATAGGGAAGGCCGTAACGTCTAGAGTAAAGCTGTTAGCTTATGCAACTCCCAAATGAGCTTTTCATCATTGATAGTAGCCGGGGGACGCAGCAGCCATAGAGTCTTCTACAATACTCGCTAGACGGAACTCTGGTGCTGTGATCGCTTACGGCTAGGTGGCGTTAGCCGCCGCCCAATCTAAAGGGTACAGCCATATCAATCCATCCATCCATCGCTCAGCCACCGGGGGAATGATGGGTAGTGCACGGGTTTGCCTACAGTCTTCGTGCTTCCAGGCTTCGAACGCACTTGTGGCTTTGTTTGCTGCCGTGTTAATCACTTATCCTTCGTGCAAAATAACGGCTCGTTGTGGATAACCCAGGTGAGGCGATCGTAACTTGTGAGCCTTAAGGGGTCGAGGGGGAGGATGTGGATCAGATGAACACTTTGAGGTTTGTCTTATGGCTGAGTGGCAGCAGCGCAGACGGAGCCGAAAGAACCGAGCTTAGAGACACATTTGTTCCCGTGTGGCTGAAGCGCCGGGCGTCGCCGCTTCGATCGTCATTGCCGCCATATTTGCCTCTATAGGCGGACACAACTTCACAAGTCCGGAGTGGCCCGGGCCAGATGGCCGTATAGCACAGCAGGAGTTTTCCCAAAGGTGGTGTCACCGGCTGTCCGTCTGATGACGTCAGCTCGGTCTGCGAGCACCCTTTGGGTCAGGCATCCGCCATTCAGAAGGAGACGCCGCCGGCTTCTAAATCGTGTCCGACCATGGTGTGTCATTAAGAAACTCTCCCGTGACCGTGTTATATATATATATATATATATATATATATATATATATATATATATATATATATATATATATATATATATATCTTTTTAATCCCTCCTTACCCCCTCATCCCTTGTGAACTACTGTTGAGGTGTCGCACTCTGATGCAGACAGTTACGGGGCTTACTTTTCTCTTCTTTTCCCTTTAATAATTTCATAAGAAACTGTGCATCCTACTATGAACTTTTACGCTTTTGCATCGCTTACCCCCCAAAGGTGGTTCTTTGTCTGTGACGGCAGCCCATTTTCGTTCTTCGTTAGACGTTATGCTCAAGAGCAAGCTTTCATGGGTCGTTTATTATCGCGTTAGTATACATAGATATTTTTAGTTGTGTGAATCGCGTAGCGTGCTCCTGATTTCGACGTCTCTCCTGATCGTACGTCTCGCGGCTGCCTTAATAGCGGCGTCATTAAAAATAATTAAACTGCCGGCCGCGTTGGAAGACGAGCACCTAGAATGGTGCGAAAGGGGCGCTTCCTTTAAATAAAAAAAAAGGGGAGAAATGCAAATGGTGCGAACCGTCGAAGGAAGCAAATGGGGAAGTGCTCTGGGATTTTGAGGAGGAAGAAATAAAAACGAGAAAGGAGGAACGGCTCTCTGATCTGTGCGTTAATAGGGCGCCAAATTCGCACCGTCTGTGAATATCGCTCAATGTCGACGGAGAACTTTCTTTCGAGCTTTTTTTATTGTTATTATTCATTCCTTCTTCCTTTCCACGTCATTTCTTATGCATGGATTTCAGGCACGCCTTTTGTTTTTTATTGCGCTTTTTTGGCACCGCTGTAGAAGGCAGCCAGATTCAGAGCATCCCCGATGCGGCCTCCTTTGAAGCCACGACTTCGCAATTCGGAACCGGGAAAGTCGAGCTTTTTCGGGTGGCACCGCGAACGATGACATGGCTGGGACCGAGGCGACTCTCAAAGGCGGCAATAAAAAGCCCCCAATCTCTGCCTTCTTCCCAGCTGGATATTTTTCGTGTGCGAAGTATTCTGAGAGTCAGAAGTTCCTGAAAGTCGGACCGTGCAGTTAGGCGTGATTCGGTGGTGCATTTTATTTTATTTTACCTTACTTTGTGGTGAGAGGAAAAGGTGTACTACTTGCATAGAAATTTTAGAACGAGGAAATGACGTTTTCGGAATGCGAATATGCCGACAAAATTCATTCTTCTGCTTGGACCAACGGCCCTCTTCATCAACTTTAGTGATGTTTATTTGCTGTACCATCGCGATTTTCTTTTCTTTACGCGCAAATTTTCGCGTATTACCGAGGGCTTCGATCCGTTGTGTTGCTTAGATAATCTGTATTCACCAGTTCGCCGCTAATATGCGCCGTATAAGGTGCGACAATGAGACTTCTCTGTGCAGTACATTGGTATGCTAATCCAGTCAAAGGCGCAGACTTTTGGTGGCGCATTTCGGATTTATGGACCAGAGAACACCGTCTTTTGTTCAGTAATCTCTTTCGTCTGGTCTATTGTGCGGATGTCTTCTTACGGTTGCCAAAGCACGCTACGCGTTAATAAAACGGCTTTGTCGTGGCTCTGGCTTCTCGGTGACAGTTGCAACTGATACTTGACGATATTTAGTTGGGCAGAGCTCTTGCGGACGTTTAACTGAATATGCCGAATGCATCGTCCTGATCCGTACCGCTGATGGTATAATCTTGAAGACGTGAATCAACCACTGTGAGAATTTCATGATGTCACCGCACGTTTTGGGACACTCGCTCAGATAAACATTTTCGTATCGTGGTGCATCTAACACGGGACCCCAATAGCGTAGCGTTAACGGTATGTTATTGCCGTCGATGCAGAGACACGACCTTCAGAACGGCAAATATCGCCATGACATTGGCGAGTTCGCAAGCTCACGACCCTTCCCGAGCAGTGCGCAGATTAGAAAGACTACTGCAGACGGGTTTTTATCTCAGCCCGGCTTTATTGCCTAAAATTCGTGCCGACATTTATCCTAAAATCTCCTGTAGGCATTGGAACGAATTAGGTAGCCTAGACCACATGCTCTGGCGTAGCCCCTCGTTACGGGGCAAGGGCCAATTCAATGAAGACAAGTGGCTATCCGCTATCAAGAGCTCCGATGTCCAGAAGGCCCACGATGCGGTGGTTGGTCTTGGCCTGACTGTCCCAAAGTGGGAGCGGCCCGTTGCGCTTTGAGTCGTGCACTTTAGGACTTACAATAATGTTTCGCATCCATCCATCTGAGATTGGCAAGGTACAAAATACGCGAGTGAACGGCGTGCTCCCGGAGCTAATCTCGGAGGCCACGAAAAGAGTTCCACGCCTTTTGGTCTTCTGTAGGAGTGCGTAACATTCACGCTTCTTGCAGTGATCATTGGTTTGAAAGCGCGTCTCGGAGATTCCCGACTAAGCCTTTTGTTGCAAACGAGGGCGTTTTCTGCCGTATTGTTCGAGTGGGTGCTTGCTTTAAAAATATTAAAAAAATATTGCTGCTGCCATGAAAGTTTGAGGAGGGCCAGAAGGGGTCACCTCTCACAATAACTACGTGGGCTCCTCATTACAGGAGCCCGTTGGCGACCGCCGCAACTCGGGCTCTGTCGACCAGGGCCTTCTGGCTCACCAGGTGCGAGCAGCTGATCAGGGCCGCCACCCTGTCCTCCCGCGTGGGGTGTAGTATTGGGGCAAAGTGCGGGATTGACTGGCATGCCCACACCATGCGGAAAAATGCCCGAAGACGTCTCGACACAGTGTGGGCATTTTCCTGTACAGGCCTGATCGAAGTGTTGTATATAGTACTGCCGGCCACAGCAGTGTATTGGTGTAAAGGCGGAGTTGTGTGCGTTCATCGGCCTTTGTAAGGTCTTTACAGGGCTTAGGATAAATGGCATGGCCGAATCGGTATAATGGAGTAATCTTTCGAAAAGCGAAGGCCGGACTGGGTTTGGGATCCATTTCGGAAGGGTCGATGCGTTCAACTGGCGAGGCTGTGTGCATATTTGCGCGTACTGTTTGCGAAACAGTGATATTGCCAGTGTTGCTGGTTATGTTTGCCGAAAAGCTGTTTCTAACTCGCTGTCTTACTTTTTTTTCTTTGTCTTTTGCAGGTGAGTTTCCCGTGGTGGATGTGGCCGCCTTGCTCTGAGTGTGGGTGGAACGTGAGTTTGGCGGAGTGAATGGCTCTCAGAGAAATCGGCTAGCGCATGCGCATACAAGCTCCTTCTTAAATATACGCCACAGGACATTGGGCCGATTCTAGTACTTAAACCAGATGAACGCGATAAGCGAGCGGATCACTGACCTAGAGGTGACACTGTTCACGTGCGAGCAAGATAACATTGCGAACACGTAGAGAAATAAACACTCGGGACAAACGCTCGACTTCGAGCTGAAGCTTATCATATAAGTATTCTGTAGAACCCCGTTGTCACAACGAAAACTTAAAGCACGCTGAACCCTCTTATTAAGTAAGTTCTCCAAGTTTGCTCAGCCTTCCCGAACTCTGGCTGCTGCAATATTAGCCTTTGACTCTGAAATTCAGGACTGATATGTACAAATGCAACTATTTTTGTTGAACAATAGAACTCTCAAATTCGTTGCCCGGAGTGGTTGGCTCGATGCCCAAGACGGACGTTTCGTCTGCAATCGACATGTGTTGTCGCCACTGCTGCACTGGCTGTTTGCAGAGTGTAGCAGTAAATAAATAAATAAATAAATAAATAAATAAATAAATAAATAAATGCTGCAAATATGTTTCCAAGGGCAACCTCGAACATCATAACCACTGCTCCACCATGACGTATTTACCCCCCCCCCCCCGATTTTTTTTTTTAGTTTCCTTTAGCAGGGCCTACACGTACAATTCTTGGTCAACAAAATAGATATGCAAGACAAAAGTAGTCTCTTAGGCTCTTATCGGTCAGCTATACAGATACTTATTTTCTCTTTCCTGAAATGTTGTTTTCGTGCTTGGGCACCGTGTTGGGACCATCTTTAGTACCGTGTCAAAGTGTCTATGGGACGTGTGTGTAGCCGTGGCGGTTACGCCCCTCCACTTAGGAAAATGCCTCGTGCCTCGGCGGGGCAGGGTACTTTTTGTGGCCCGTGGTGCATACGGCGAACGTGCGGTGTGGTAAAGTGGCCCGGAAACTCCCCGGGGTGCGGTATTTTCCCGCATGGTTGCTCGGCGTTGCGGCATAGCTATAGTACGCAAGGCAGTTATGGCGTGCGGTCTTTTCAATTACGAGCGCCAAGAGCCCTCCCAACGGATGCTATCGGGGATGTATACGTGCGCGCCAATTCTGTTCCACACCAAAAATTTTTTTGAAATGCTTGCTTGAGTGGTTTATTTTTTGTTTATGAATATTTCTTCACGCAATACATCTGCAAAAAGAAAATGCAGTAAGTTAGCCCAAGTTGCCAGGCTCAGCTTTCTTGATTCCGATAGAAGGAAAACTGGAGAGAAAGAAAAATTATTTTTGTCATGTGAAGCTCGGTACTTCACCGTAAATGCGACTCGCAATTTCAAAATCACCCCGCCCGCCGAGAAAAGACGCTTGGTAAGCGCGAAAACGCTTACAAAAAAAACAGAAAGTACAAAAGAAACAGTGGACTGTTGCTTTTTTCCCACTTCCTCCATTAACACTGTATTGGTGGATATAAATTTATTAATAATAATATATTACTATTAAGAAAGAAGAAAATGCAGACAGTGATGCCACTTTGCAGCTCTCGTACCCAACGTCATGACGTCATAGATTTCGACAGTCTCTGCGTAGTTTTTAATGGGTGAAAATGGACTGCGCTGTCGTCTTATGCTGCCCTAGGTTTAGCATGTCAACATTAAAAGAACATATTTTAGCAAATTTCGCCAAAATACGAAACGTATGCCATGAAATTTGTGGCGTCGCTGGCGATGATTTCGGCGTGAAATCGGAAAATTTAATCTTGATGCCCATTTTCTCCGCTATCGTAGTGGAATTCAACGAAATCAATGGAACGTCACGAAACACAAATCGGCAGTGCTCAAGTGTCAACAGGCACGATCTGATTGTGCAGTGCATGCATTATCAACGACGTCTTCCGTTTCACCACATTCACAACGTATGGCATAGGTCGTGCAGAAGAGAGAAACCACGCACAAATTACGGCACGCAAGAACTATTGTGTCAGATTGCGCATTTTTTCGAAGAACATCCTATTATAAATCTATTTTGATGGAAGATATGAACTGTTACTGCATTCCTAAAAGGATGATAAGTCACAATTACTGTCTGCGCAAACATAATCACCATCATCATAAACATTGTTTTGTATTCTAAAGTATTTGTTGCTTTTGAATTCTTGAAGTATCATGTGTCGAGTGCCTTATTAACGCTATAGCTTTAGAGAGCTTGTTTCGCGGAAATTCTGTTGTCGTGTTGTTGTTGCCGGCGTGACGAAAAAATCGAGAATGATGCTAATAAAATAGACAATAAAAAAACCTTGGTGTCACAGTGGGCATCTAACACGGGTCGTTTTCGTGGGAAGCGGATGTTCTACCACACCGCCAGGCGTGTGCTTGTGAGTACAGTGAAAATAACTTCCCCTGCTTTGAAATGCAGTGAAACTAACTCGTGCTTTACAAACACCGGTATATACACGCTTCACAATACAGCGTGAAATATTTCGGTAATAATGCGCATAGTACAAGCGCCCATCGCAATCGGGAGTCAGAAAAATGCGATTACGGTATCATTTGAGTTCGTGGCTTAAAGCCGGCCATACTACTACATACGGCACACACGCTACTGGTGCATATCAAGTTAACATGTTTCATGCACCAAGTGTTTGAAGCATTCACAAGGGGCAGGATATCGCTTTCGCGTTGAACTCTTGAAGGCGAAGAGTTTGGGTCCCATAATGTTATTTTTTTTTGTTCTGTAAATTACATTCACGTTTGGTTACGTTCTTCAATCTGTGTTCCATTTGTTAGTCACATGAACCACTTATTGGTGGCATTGCCTGGGCTATGGTCAATTTCTTGTTTTTTCGTTTTATATACATGTGTGGCTTGCACGTAGGAGTTCTTCTTCATGCTTGCTTCCTTGTTCACTCTCAATTTTGCACTGAGCATTGTGTCATTGTGTTAGACTTTGGGTTTGCAGGGGGCAGGCACCTCGTCAGGCTTTTACGCCTTTTCGCTGGTTCCCTTGGCAAATTGTACTTCTTTGGTCTTTGCTGAAATAAACTTCAATTTGAAGTGAGAGTTCTCAGAATACAATTTGCCAATTGAAACTGATTAATTGGTTCCCTGTAGTGTTTCTGTAGGACCCGCTTCACATGTCTTATCAAGGGGCAGATCCGGCGTAATCACGAAGACCCACACCAACATTTGGCTCTCAAGCGCGGCCCGATGCTTGCGAGCTGGGTGCCGTCTTTGTCTTGCGTGACTCGCGCTCTACCGACGAGCATACGAGCCTCCCTGTCGGATTAAAAGAACACTAAGCCACTCCGGGATGATAGGTGAGATAATGGTTGCTTTTTCGCCTTGATTGCGGTCGCTGTAGTTGCCATCTTCTACTCCAAAACACTGGAAAATGCCAGCACCGGCTATGCTTCGACCCTGCAAAGATTTCGCGCTTTTCGACTACACCATTCATCATCCGTTTCGCTCACTCGAAAGAAACCGCGCGTCGCGGGTAGACAAAAAGCTAGGTGGCCCCGCCACGGTGGTCTATAGTGGCTAAGGTTCTCGGCTGCTGACCCGCAGGTCGCAGGTTCGAATCGCGGCAGTGGCGGCTGCATTTTCGATGGAGGCGGAAATGCTGTATACGCCCGTGTGCTCTGACTTGGGTGCACGTTAAAGAACCCCAGGTGGTCGAAATTTCCGGAGCCCTCCACTATACAGCGTCTTTCATAATCATATGGTGGTTTTGGGACGTTATGCCACCCCACATATCAATCAATCAACTAAAAAGCTATGCGGGCCGACGGTAATAAGACGAGAGCGGTTACAACGTGTCAGCATCAAGCACGTTTGATTGGCAGAAGATCAGAGAGGCATTCGCTTTGCAGAGGCCGTAGTAAACGGGATGATGATGATGATGATCTTGATTATGATTATGGTGCTTTCTCTAAAGGGCACAGAACAGAGCGGAATCGGTTGATCTTGCGTGATAGTCTTAAGAGACAAGGCAGAACGGGCGTGCGGGTGCGTGGAAAAATCATATATAAGAAGCAATTCCCGAATGATATCTCTTTTCTATAAACCAATCGAAATTCTTTTTTTATATTTTTGTTCTCGTGAAGTCACGTGAACAGACTGCGAGCGCGACGAATTGTGCCGAGCAGCTGCCGGGGAACGCCGCCGGGAGTGAACAATGCGCTCGTTTATATCGTCGAAGACTCCCTCTGGCGTCCCTTCAAGTGCGTACTGGCGGAGAAACCGGTGATTTCGTTTTGTTTATTCTCACTGCAGCTTCGACGAGTAAAGAAAGATGCGAGGGCTTTGCCGACCGTTCCCCCTTCCCGTAACTCAATGGCGGGGCAATCGGGAGCGACGGCTGAAGTGCGGCTCGTTTCCTTAAATCCTTAATCTCGACCGATGCTTCCCGTTTAAACGCGGTAATCCTCTCCGTCCCAGCCCATCCCAATTTCGCCCGGCTGCCGCCGTGATCGTGTGGGCCAAGCGCGTGCCTCGCCGCCTCTGCTATAACTGCAATCTGGAGCGGCTCGGGCCAATCTAGCACGGACGTGCGGGTGCCATCATCTAGAATCCCTAATTTCGGTGCCCCGAATGAAATGGACGACGCTGCGTGATATATATACACTGCCCCCCTCCTCATCCTCCGTGCGATCAATTGAGCGGACTGCGGCGCTTTTTGCATTTTATCCCGGCCGCGTATCTTTCCGTCTGTTAGAATCTCAGGGTAGGTTCGCTTGATGTCTGGCTCTAATATGTAGGCAGAGCGTCGACTGCCATGTCGGAGAGAACGAACTATTTGGATGCGGGGCGCTTTGGACTTCCAGCTCAACCCTCAGGCCAGCGAATCGACTCGGAGAGATGATGAAAATTATCATGGCCGTGTATGTCGGCTGTTACGCATGCTCATTACTAACACATGTGGCTCATAGTTCCGTGACAGAAGGAAGGAGAAATTATTAAAAATCGGTTATGTGTGTTTGTTATGTGCATCCTTATGAAGGCAACAGTAGTCGTGGTCGTGGATTGAGTCGTCGTGACAGAACCTTGTTATATAAGCTCAGAATTGGTTCAGTGTCAGTTCGCGAACGATTGTACCGTCAAGGACGTGCCGACAGTCCGATATGTTCGTCGAGTGTCCTAAAGTAGTTGCACAGCGAGCACTACTCAAAAAGTACTATCGACTGATTGGGCTTAGATGCACAACCCTTGACGATTGCTTGTTCCCAGGAGGATGTGCGTCTAGGCGTGACCATGTTCATACAGCCCTTTCAATTTTCTTAAAGAGAACGGACTTGGCGGCGCGTTTATAGACATTTTTCTTGTGACTATTTATTTTTTGCGCGTGTGTGTGTGTTTTCCCTCCCTCTTTTTACTTTCCTCTTCTCTATCTTTCTTTCCTCCTTTCCTCTATGTCTCCCCTTCCCGAAGGAGCAGGAAGGCGTTGTCCCCCTATAGGTGTCGGTTGTCAGTCTGTTCCCTCCCTATTTCCCATGTGCACAAACCAAATAAATAATAAACAGACAGAGTAATCAAGAAAGGTATAGGGATATCAGTGGTAGTTATTGTGTGTAGGTTGATAGTTATAACACGCTAGTAGAGCAATCGAAGTGCACGAAAAAAAAACATACATTTTTTACGTATCGAACGTATACAACCTTCGGATGGCGCCAACTGGGGCAGACGATACCCGAACAATGCATGGCGCTTGCGGCTATAGCATATGTAGCTGCAGTTTAAATGTAAAACATCGGTAATCCGAAATGAATCCAGCCACAGTTCGAAGAGAGTGTGACATTTCGGGACTGATTCGGTCCCTTCCACAGGGGGTCACTGTTGTTGGTTCACGGAAACGTCGCCGCGTCTTATTTTCTCACCTCGGTCCCGGCTTTATCTCGCCCTTGAGTTCCAGAGGTATCGTTCTAAGCCAGCGGCCCATGTTTACATATTTGTATATACTGGATATTGCAGTACTCGAGCGGATATATGCTAAGCGTCGTCAAAGTCAATTTTGCCGGTCGCTGCAGAACCCTGGGCCGATCAGGGTTCTCGGCTGCTGACCTGCAGGTCCCGGCTCCGGTCTCGTTACGTGGTCGTATATCGATGGACGCGAAATGCTTAAGATGCCCGTGTACTGTGCGATATGGATTGATGTTAAAGAGCACCAGGCGGTCTAAATTTCTGGATCTCTCCACTGCGGCATCTATCGTTGTTTTGGGTTGTAAATTGCGACTTGTTATGATATTAAAGTGAGTTTTCTCGTCGCGATTGTGACGGTGCTCTGCAAGTGCTCTACAACTGCGTATACCACAAGAAAATTCCAAGTAAAGCATGCACACGCAGTGATGCTGTTGTTCAAGCATAGCGTGGGTTCCGAAAGTTTTGTTCATGTGTTGGTTGCCTCTATAGCTAACTCATAGAAAAGCCGTGCTTCCCAGTGTCCGCTGGTACAGCCCCTCGTCTGCATCTCGTTTCGCTTTCATAGGCGCGTTCCGTGTTCCCGTTTCGTGAGCGGTTCAGAGCAGGACCGCGCTAATGATTGGCCATGTCCTGCTGCGCGTTCGATTATACTCTCTGCCAAGCGCAAGCACGCGGGACCTGATCGAGCGAGCTGGTTCGTTTGCGTCCTTATTAAATGGCGCGGCGTTGCTGGAAGGCGCCAGCTTGCCTCTCCGGGTTCCAGTACACTGCAACCTCCGGCAGACTCTTTTCACAGGAAGGAAAAACAAAAAAAAAAACCGCCGTGATGGGCTGTGCGCGGGAGTTCAAAGGTTAAGGGCGCAGCGTTGCCAGTGCATTTTCGAGGGGACGCGCCAATTTGCACAGTCCAAGGAGGGCTATGGTGGCGCACAGGGTGGCGATTAGGAAAAGGGGAATAATCAGAGCTGTTTGTCAGTTCGGTGAGATTTCTCGGATTGGCCGGCTTTGGCATCTGGCGGCCCATGGCCACATGAGTGCACATTTGACGTCACGCACTTTGGAACCCATAGGTGTCGCGCGCATGAGCTGATTGACGGATTGTTGGTTCTTTTGCTTTCACAGTGTTGCACGGTATTGGGGAAGAAGAGCCCATGTACGGATCGGCGCGTGCTATAGAGCTTGCACGCATATGGGCGCTTGCGATTTTTTTTGTTTTTTTGTGTGTACGTTAGGCCGAAGCTGCGTTAGATCACCTATTATTATTCTTCGAAACATTATTGTTTATCCTCTATATGACGCTAATGCGCCAGCCTGGCTATTGCCACGACTCTGCCTTGCGCTGTGCGCATTTAGAACTCCCGAGGCTTTTAAACCGTTTTTCGATGGCGCTTCCATTTTTCTTTTTTTTATAAAGAAAGTACGCTCAAATTATCTCTTTTTCAACAGTTATTGCACGCATTACCGCGGAGAATGAATATAGAACAAACATGGATCCAGCTCGGATCAATATATTGATTTGAATAGTCTACTTAAATCCATAGTGAAGCCTCTCTGGACGCCTGGGAGGCGCTTGGCCTCCATGAGCGTGCGCTGTGTTCTCCTTCAAGAAAAAAAAAAGGTTCCTCGCAGTGCACCCCCCCCCCCCCCCCGCCTTCCCTGTTCGTAAGCATACGAGCGTTTTTCGCATATCGATCCCGCGACCTCTAGCTTAACAATGGGACACTTTACCTGTTAAACTGCCACGTCTGGCAAAGGGAAGCGACACCTTGCAAGTGCATACTTACCGCTTAAACGAGGTCGTGGAGGAGGGGATGACCGGATGTGTCGTCGCGCCTTGGAAAGTTTGTTGAGGTTCTGACACGTCTCGTTAAACTACGTCAATTACCGAGATGCGGTAATTAAAATGCGGCCAGCCTTCCCTAATAGCCCGAAGCTCTCCTTCGCGCGTTATCCTCTGAAAGCCGGCACCGTGAACCCTCCGGGTCTCGTGTGGATTACTTTCGAGTGTTCGTGTTAAACGCTAACTCGAGATTCGTGTTCACCCGTTACTTCGCGTCCGTCTCGGTGTCACCCTGCAGCTGTCCCTCGCGTGCACGGCTGTGGAAGTTCGCCGACGTTTAATGTATGCGGCCCTCCGCGTGTTTATGCCAGGCCCGTTTCGAATGCATCACACGTAAAGGGCGTCAATCGGCGTGCATATAGTGTGTTGCATTGTTCTTCACCGCCGCTCGTCTTTCTCGAGCCGCACATTACGACTCATTTTATTCGGGTCGTGATGAGAAACGAAGATAGCTTGACCGAAGAAGCCTGAAGAAGTGCGGTGTTAGGCCTTGTTTTGGTTTGTTTCTCTTTGGTTTTCTCTTTCTTTCCCGCCATTTTTCATTCCTGATCCACTTTCCTGGTTTTCTTTTTTTTCACCATTATTTCTAATGATTTTTATTCCTGTATTTCTCTCCTTTCTGAATCTTTATATCGCTGGCTTGCTCAGTTCTTCCAGCTTTTATGCGTTGTTTGTATTGCTGTGTTTCCCTAGCCACTTTATGTCGTCCCCGAGGCGTTCCAAGAACAACAGGTGGAAGGCTTCTGTTTGGTGTCAGCGCTATTACAACTTGCTATTATATGAATAGTTTTTGCCAGCGTTACGCGAAACGACAACGGCAGGCAGCTTATATACGTCAACTCGGCCCCCTTCAAGTGCGGCGCACTCAAAATTAGGACGCCATCGCTAAGACGATCGGAAGGCGGGAGCCTCGCTAACGATCCATCAAAGACTGAAACGCGTCAAGAAGATACACCTGAGCAAGTTGGCACTGTAGTGCACATTGACCAGCTTATATAGAGCGCTAAAAGTACGAGGACCAAGTTCGAAGAAGCGCTGGTGTCGTCAAGGTTCTTTGAACTTTGTGGTACTCGTCCTTTTAACGTTGTGTAAGCACGTCAAAACTGAAGCGTGTCGTCAGTGTCACTTCGCGGTTATCGAACCACACTCGGCGTGCTGATATCTCTAGCTTACCGCGCTATCGTCAAGGCCCTAGCACATATATGTGTTCTTCATTGTATACAGCGAGGAAGAGACAAATTTAACTTGATTCCCCTCCCCCCTTTATTTGATCTGGTCCGAGAAGCTTTTCTATCAGTGCGAAAATAAAAATGAAGTGCTGATGGGCATTGTGAAAAGGTCTGCAATGGATCCCTGGTTTTGTACTTTTGGTCTCTCGCGCTTTAGTGTATATATTTTACCAACGTCATGTCGGTCTCGGAAGTACGTCGGTGAATTTAACGTCGAATCTCTTTCGTCGCCATTGTCTTAAAGAAAGCATGCGTTTGCCATAACCCGGTGCATTGAAAATTAAATGATGTCAAAAAGGTCTGCATCGGATTCGTGATTTTCCGATTTTTTTTCTCTCACCCAATAGCGTTTATTTTACCAACGTCATATCCGCGACGGAAGTACGTCAGCGAACTTCACATCGGGGTTCCTTTTGTCGCCACTGTCGACAAAAAATGCACGCTTTAGCCATAACCCGGTGCATTGAAAACTACATTACGTCGAAGGTTCGAGGATTCGATGGTATGGGGAAGAATCCGTGCCCCCCTTTCGATAATTAGGGTGCAGCTCCCCCCCCCCCTCTCTTCCCCACTTGCACCCATCCCGTTTGTGCGCAAGCATATGACGACGCCAGATGTTTGATGAGGTTTTTCGTGAACCATGCTGTACGTGTAACGTGTGTGGCCAAACTCCACGCATTGCCGAAACAAACAAAGGCAGCTCGCAGCCAGCGTCCGTTGGGCACTTTCATGGAGGTCGTTACCGAAGGCCCGCCGCCGTTAACGAGTGCAAAGGCGAACACCCAAGCTCTCCTTCTCCCTTGCGGACACTCCCTTTTGCGGGAAACTAATTTTTGCGAGTGCGCGTCGATTGGCTTTCCGAGTTTCGCTGGACGGTGGCTCGCTCATTTGCGTTCGCGGCGTCACCGGCTGTTCCCGAAACGCGTCCAGCCGTTTTTCGAATGACGCGGAGGCGGCCTCCCGGTGCGTGACTTTCCAACAGGCTGGGCGCGTTCGCTGCGTCTTCATTCCGCTGCCGCTGCGTCTCTTGACAGCGTGGAAAACAAACGGCGTCGTCGAGGACATCGTAAAGAGACACTTGGTTAGTAAGCAATGGCAAGACAAGCTGCTGTGTGAGCTGTTCGGCTCGCGTGTAATCGGGCAGCTAATTATTTACCTGTCTATTTGGCTGCCGTATAGCTTCGGTATAGCCCAACAGCTTACCCCTCCATTTGGCTATCCTGATGCTGGGAAGGAGGTTTTATAGCCCTGTCACACGACAAATCGTCATTTACGGGGAACTAACTTCAGCCCTTTTGGGCAGACACATTGGGAAAAAAGGAAAATCTATTAAAGCTCGTATGCAACAATCACGTAGCCTCAGAAATAATTTTCATCACTAAAAAAGGTTCTTTTAGAATATAAACGCAGTCGTCTTACGCAACCACTACATAAACGAAGTCAAGCCAAGAGCTAATCGAGCACCATCGCGGTGGAAGGTGTGAACAGACGTGGGTGAACTGGAGTGGGGGAGCAGGGACATATTATTAGAGCTGCAGAAGTGCGATGGTGGCAGCTATAGTCGTGCAGTCAGCACCTTCATCACCCAAAACAGGCGCAATCGGCCCATCAGCACCCGCGATGCAGGCAACAACGACCGCTTGGCCCAAATGAATCTTGTCCTCCGGCTGCAGAGGTTGAGAGGAGCTTTATTTTAGAAAAGTTCGCACGTGCTACTACGACAAGAAACTATAATCACGAGTTAATCTAGTAAAAAGTGAGGTATTTACGAATGACAAAAGTAACCTATACATATGTCAGTAGCCTTCACCCAAAAAATCCTCTGATATCGAGACTATATGCATTCGATCCGAAATCGAATGCGAATGTGTTTCGGGAACTCTATCGAAAAGGTCGTTTTCCTCAAATGGGACTATAGTTTCTCCGTGTGACAGAAAACAAACGGCATTACAGACGAACGCCATTAGATTTGCCCTGTGCAGGGGTATCAGAGGGAAGGAGATAAGTTTATGGATGCGCCGCGTAGTCATTAGGGCAGTGTCATTGTCCGACTAACGCGGGGTATCACGTTACGGTCGCCTCGCATACTGCGGCAGATGGGACGGCACCACGCGGAATAGACGTGCTTCACCGAAAAAAGAAAAAAAAAACATTCTAGGCCCCTGGAAAGACAGTATACATGGCACAAAAGCGCTACTGACATTATTCCACATGAAAGCCCGAACGAAACGTTGTGAATAGTGTTGTGCATGTGTGTTGGCTGTATGTGTTACGTGTTTATCGTTGTATAATCATCACCCGGTACCTGGAGTAGCATGTCAGGCGGAAAGCCAGAGAAGCATCTCTAGCTCTCCATTAAGATAATCCCCCTCTCTCTATCTGCATGAAAATTCCCCACAGAGACGATGTGGCACCGAGATAAGGCGAAGCGCGTTTATCTCCACTTCAATACTTATCGACGTCGCCCAGCCACGGTTTGTGACGCATCCGGGCTTTCCGTATGTGGTATCGTGACACGAGGTTGTGGCCATCACTGAAACCACTATCAAATCCACAAATAAAAGCAAATGAAATAAAGAAAGAACGTCACTGCGTCTGGGACGACTTCTCGATCGATTCCAGCGCGCCTCATTTGTATCGGTGCTACTCGATGCGCCTAAACTGCGTCGTCGCGAAATCGCTGCCTGTAGGCGCTCGTCAGTGTCGTACTGACGCAGTATACTTCAGTTCAACGCTCGCAAACGGTGGCACCGCCTCGCCCCGCCTGCAGAGGGCAGCAGGCGACTAGGAATGCGTGCCCCGCCGCGGTGGTCTAGTGGCTAAGGTACTCGGCTGCTGACCCGCAGGGCGCGGGTTCGAATCCCGGCTGCGGCGGCTGCATTTCCGATGGAGGCGGAAATGTTGTAGGCCCGTGTGCTCAGATTTGGGCGCACGTTAAAGAACCCCAGGTGGTCTAAATTTCCGGAGCCCTCCACTACGGCGTCTCTCATAATCATATAGTGGTTTTGGGACGTTAAACCCCACAAATCAATCAATCAACTAGGAATGCGTGAGAAGTATGACGCGCGTTTCTAGAACCTCCTGCGTGTGTATCGCTGGTGCTGGCGGGAATTTAAAAAACATTAAAAAAGATTAAAAAAAAAAAAAACGTTGGCGTTGTCGACCGAGCGCCGAGTATGACCGAAACGGCGTGGGTTCGATTCTTACGCCGTTTCTTTTTATTGCTTCCTTTCTCATCTGTTATGTGCGAATTTCGCCAGCGTTATATTCGTGACACAAATACTTAAAATATCGTGGAGCTCGGAATAAAGCACTTTCGTAATAAAAATAACCACCTTACTGGACGTACTTCTGTCCACTGAAAAAACAAACAAACAAACAAAAAGACGTTCACTTTTGCCCAATCCTGATGTGCTGCTCAAACTCGCGTCACACACCGAAGCATACAAGACAGGCGCGTGACGTAGTTCAAAAGAGTGCCGTCCGCAACGAACCCACCGTTGGACCGAGTTTCACGACCATTGCCTTTTCTAAGCTGTCCGATCTTTCACATGGGGACATTTTCCGGCTAAGACGTGTTTTGTTTTTATGTTTTTTTTTTCTGTCGACGTCTTTATAGTAGCTGCAGGCCTCTAGCGCCACCAGAAAGCACTTTCCGAAGGGGACGACGACGACATCAGACGTCAGTCGCTCGGGGCGATGTCGTTTTTTGGCTCGCGCTTGTTTCCCGCCCCTGGAGTGCGACACCGAATTCGCGGCGTTCGACAGCGGAGTGTGTACTCTGCTGGCTCGATGTGTCGAACTGGCTGTGACAGGTCGCCCCCCGACGGCCGTTGTGTGCGTTAGAAATGCGAGAGACGCCGATGAAGTGCTGGATGATGTACAGGCGGAATCGCGCTTGTATATACAAAGAGGTGAAGCGCGTGGCTGCGGATGCTGTTGTTGTCTCTAACACCTCACGTCAGCTACAAGCTCCCGTTTGTGCTATAAATTGTAGCACGAGGACCTAGCCACGCAGTATGACCATGCTATCATTACGGCGTTGCTCTTTGCGCATTTCTGCACAAATCTACATCTAAAGCGGCTGTCGGAGCACTCTAGAGAAGTGCCATATCTGTCTGTGCCCGTCGGGGTCGCTATATAGCGCGTTGTGGCGGCGTTTTGAAGCAGCGCGATGTCTTCGTGTACGCTGATTTTTGTTGTTGCGCACACGTGCTCATCCAGCTAGCTTCTCTGTGCGAATGCATTCGCAAAGGCTGTTATTGCGTCATCGTTGACGCTATCTTAATGATGTCTTGGCGCTCTAATTTAGGTATTTTTATGGACCCGGTGCAAGGAGATGCAGGAGGAGAACAAGAACAACAAGAGAGAAGGCAGGGAGGTTAACCAGGCACGTGCCCGGTTTGCTACCCTACGCTGGGGGAATGGGAAGGGGAGTATAAAGATGAGAGAGAAGAAAGGGAAGAGAAAGAGAGAAAAAAAAAAGGATTGTCAGTCAATGGGCTGACGCGTATGCAGCGGTGGCACTACTCAAAGCTTAAAGGTGTTCACATAGGCCTGTAGTCCTCAAAAAGCACAAGACGGCTTTGACTGCCTTTTGAGCCGACGAAAGACGAGGACGGTGCTCCAGTGGCATCTGCATGAGAGTAGCCGATCGTCCAATTGTAGCTATGCGTCAGAAAGCTTCTGTCTTTCAGAGGCTAATCGAGGGCAACGGCATAGCAGATGGTCGATGTCTTTTTCGGTGCAGCAGACGTCCCATTCCGCATTGTCGGTCAATCCTATGAGGGTTTTATATGCTTTTGTGGAGGCAACCCCCAACCAAAGGCGACAAAGGAGCGAAGCTTCACGTCGACGAAGTCCGGATGGAGGTCGAAGTTCCAGTCGAGGGTATATTTGGTAGAGTCTCGGTATGTCTTATGCTTGGGGTGTTCCACTCCAACAGACACAGTCTACGTGCCAGGTGCACAAATGAGGCGCCGGCTACTCCTTATCTCTGATAGTAGTATGTGTGCTTTTTCCTTTGTTCACCTCGTCTGGTTGCTGACCCAGGATGTATTTACGCGAAACTGGGAAACGAAAGAAAAGACAAGAGGGAAGACTTCAAATATGAGAGACCTCACTTTGATTCAATGAAATTTGCGATAACTATCTGCTTTACTTGTCTCAGTGGACAGGGTACTTCGTTTTTGCCGACTGAGATTGAAGCATGTCCAATGAGGCATGCCAAAAATCTGTGATGTCCCAGTAATTTGAAACTTCAACATGGCTGCGCCAGCTGTATTCTATATTAGTGTGGTTTCTCGCCTACTAAGCGTTTTCTGTCGCCTAGAGGCGTGTTTTTTTATTATTCTGAGAGGCCAGTTTACTAATGACAAAAAGAAAAAAAAAGTTTTACTCTTTAGTTTTTTGAGATGGACAGTCACACCCATTTTCGAAGCCAAGTTCACTACATCATACAAATATCCTGGATACAAATACGTGTAATGTTCTGGAAATGCTGATAATTTATTTTGACATAAAAGTGAACTTTCGCATGGCGCACTTAACTGACGTCAGCACCACGGTGTTAGATGTTGTCGGCACTATCGTGACGTCGACGTACAGTGTCGATATCGGTGACTTCACGCACCAGTGTGGCTACTTATGGTGACGTTTGCGTCAAACGAAACAAAGCAAGTGGCCCCCCTCAGCGTCACCAAAACATTCAAAATGGCCGTTTGTGCGGGACCGACGGTGCCGTGAAAGGAAGTGGCTGCGCAAAGGTCATTCGATCATACGCGAGCACCTGAAGAGAAGCTCTACAGTGTCGTGACGTCAGGTTGTAGTACGAACCGAAAGTAGCTCTTAAAGAAAAACATACCTTATTTGCTCTTTTTACGCTGAACTGATACGTACCAGCGAATGTTTCTAGGCTTGGCCTTTCGCTATGAAAATTTTTTTCTCCCTTCGAAGCCTTTCAACGAGTATTGCACAAGGGATGTGGCAATTTTCGTTGAAACTAATTCCGTTGGTGAGTCAGGCAAACATTAAATCCTATTGTAAGAGTGCGTATTACCCTCGATGTATAGCGCGCTGGCGCAATATAAGGCCTCGCCCCCTTCTCTTTTTTTTGTTTGTTTGTAATTCGCCGGCTCTCCTTTTAAGCGACGCCCCCGCAGCGTGTTTTCAATCATCTCGGCGAGTTGGAAGCAGAGGAAGCCCGGCGGTGGCCAACCTTCTCTTCTTCGTATTCTGCGATGCCGTGCGACCATTTTCCTCGTCGGGCTCGCACCACGCTGGGCTGGAAAATCCTCGAGCATGTCGTTCGTCGTCTTCGCGCAGAGCTCTCTTTTTGTGGCGTCTCTCTTTGAGGCTGTCCTTTTGTTCGTTTCGTGTCTTCTTTTCAGTGGGTCCCCTTTGCGCAATTTTACAACACCGCAGCACTTCTTTGTACTCTGTCGACCTACCAATTGTATTTTATTGTATGTCTCACCACTATATTTGCTCCTCTCGTCTATTTTTGCAGTATATATATATATATATATATATATATATATATATATATATATATGTGTGTGTGTGTGTGTGTGTGTGTGTGTGTGTGTGTGTGTGTGTGTGTGTGTGTAAAATAATTCAACTCAGCATTGTCGCCTCTGCCTGCAGCTCTCCCCTTTGAGGATTCGCTTTATATTTTCCCCCTTTACTTGCGCTTGGTCTGGGTGTGAATTCTCGCGTCTTTCGTTGGTGTAATGAAAAGAATAGCTGTCTGGATGTCCTCAGCTTTAAACACAGGCGTTCAGCGTTCTCTGAGTGCTTTCTTTTTCCTTTTATTTTTTCTTCAAATAAGCTCTTGCGCGCGTGAGCACTGGATTTCCGTATGTTGAGTTTGCGGAATAGCTGAAAAAAAAAAAACAATTTGATCGGTCGCTGACAACGTTCTCGGTGCCATCATAACCCTCGCTTTCTTTCTTTTCTGTCTTTGAAAGTATGATAGAGAAACATTTCCACGGAATTTGTTTTCGTGCGTTGGGTCATACGAGCGAGGCTGCTTTCCTTCTCGCCGATAGGTCGACTAAGCTAGAGACATGTACGCATCTGTAAGCATTATCTAGACTGTTACCACGCGCATGCGCACTGCACAGCTGTCGGCTACGGCAAGTGGGCTTTATTGTCTCCAGAATGTTCGGCGATAGCCTTGTCAAAGCAGACACTGTCCGCGTTCCGCAAGCGCCTCTGTCTTCGTTTCAACATATAAATATCCGGCAAAGAAGATTCGAAGGACTCGGCAAGGCATTTCAAACGCGGGTTCTGCGCAGTGACGTGGTCCCTGCGCAAAAGCCTCGTTTGACGTCTGACAGGTGCGAGTTGTCGGCAGGAATTACGCACTTTAATGCCCCCGATTAGAGGCTCCCGCGTCAATCTCGCTAATTGCGTAGCTGCAGGTAGGCGCGCCTCCTTTCGTGGATCAAGCCTAATCCGACTTCCCGTTTGCTTAATCACTCACTGTCAGCAGCGCTTCTCTCATTCCGCCGAGTGTTCGGAGTCTGATCTCGTCCCCGAGGGGCCCTTGAGCGGCTTCGTATGCGTCTTCCCCCGTGCGGGATTGTGCTGCAGACTGTCGTGTGGGCTGGCGTACGTTGGTGCATTGTATGATGGTGTATGCTGTCGAATGCCGTCGTTCTGTCCCATGCTGTGGGTCCTATGCTCTCGTCTTCGCTTAGCGTACCGCAGTGCAAAACTACATATATAGCATAGCCGGTTGGCATATTGAACGCTGAATCGTGGCAAAAAGAAGCTTTCTCCCTCTCGTTTTTCGATCGCCTTGGTGATGATGCTAAGTGTGGTCATTGCTGCTACGGCTAGGGAAACACGGCAGCATGAACCTTTCATAAGGATTGGGAGGAAGCAATCGAGACCTAGAAAGAGAAATATGAAATAAAAATTGAAATAAATAGAAGCAGAAACAGCACAGCAAAAATGGTAAAAGTGAACAAGAAAGCAAGAGATGAAGAAAGAAAGAAAAAACCGAAGAGAAACGTCTGTTTGTTTGTTTGTTTGTTTGTCTGTCTGTCTGTCTGTCAGATAATTCAGCCACCCAACCAAAGTGTACGCACTAGCTGAACGCCCAGCCAATTTCAACTGGTGGCTGCGTTCACACTTGGTCAACATTGTCGGTCAGAAAGCAAACATTACGCATATATGAGGGTCAACATCAATGCGTAAGTATGAGGTAGTGTGTTGCTTTACTGGAAAATACATATATACGTAATTATAAAGACCGTAGTGCGACGCTTGTCACGAAGGAAGGCCTATCGGGTTTCGAGGACATTTGCAGCGAAACACAGAGATAGGCGCTTTTTTTTAGAGGGTCATGTTTTTCATTTCAGTGAAATTTAAGTACCAGATGCCCATGTCGTTGTCCTTTCTTCGGTATGTGTTAATGTTTTGCAACCGATTTACTGCAACTTGCTGGCCCCGGTGCGTTTCCTCGTTTCGACATCAACACAGCGCCCTTGTGGTGGGTTTCACCGCACGCTCTCCGCGTTCAGTGGCGCAGCGAGCCTATCGGTGGATCGTTCTGCATTCGCACGCTGAGCTCTCGCGTCCATTCTCTTCGGGCGACCGCGCACCGAGATTAGACGACGTCCCGAGCGGATTATCTTGGTCGCCTTCGTGCCACCCCCTACCCCCTTTTTTTTTTTTCGCCGTCTCTCGCATTTGCCCCAAACACGGTGCCCACGACGCTGCGGGAGACGGGTTAATCATGCCCGGTTTCCTCCCTCCGCGTTCCATCCTCGGATTAGTGCTGCCCGAGTTTGCTTCCGCCCAACGCCAGTGAGCCGTCAGTGTTTAATCCACACAGGGTCCTCCGCAATTTCGCCTCCTCCTAATCCCGTTTGATCCACTGCGTGTGCGCCAAGTTCTGGTGGTTCATAGCTCCCTTTATTTAAAAACACCGAATAAATAGGCGCGAGGAGGACACACAGTGCGGCGTTTGCAACTTTGTTAATCGAGGTGGCCTTTGGGGGGGGGACAAATTACCCGCCTTTAGTTCAGTATGTTCTTCGTAATTAGTAGAATCTGCTTAGCGGCATTCGTAGGATCGCTGCCTCAGTGCCGAGTATGCAACGAAGGACGTGCATCGACTTTCGTGAAAACGTCCGCCCGAATGGTTCCCGGTTGCATAAAAATTGTAGCAGCGTCGACTGCGCTTGCAGCGTTTAGTCGTTGGTGTTACGCTTGACTAAAGCGAAAAGCTGGTGTGAGTGAAGTGTAGAAAAAAAAAAAAGGTGAATCTCTCCTCGTGATAGGGAATTCTGCTTTCCACGCGTTGTTACGTTTGGCCTGGCAGTTCATCTTGGCTGACGCCATTTTGCGTAAGCCGGTCTGCTAGAATGTTTTGAACCCCATCGGCGCCCCAAAAGGGAAAAGCACGACGCTGTCCTGCAGGTGAGCCAGGCAGTTTTCCGTGGCCGGGTTACGAGGAACTTGACCGAAGCTTTGCGAACAACTATTTTGTTGAGCCGGGTTTAAGAGCGCGAGACTGCAGCCTTTCGACTCGGCTATTGTCGCCTACGCGAGGTCGTCGCAAAGCACTGACAGTTCGGAAGCGTGGGAAGGTGTCGTAGCAGTCGTTTTCAGGAATCAAGCACTCGTACTGCCGTGTTCCAGAGGGTTCTGGAACTTTGTAGCGTAACCGACTCTCACCGAAGCCCCTCCTTCCCCCCATCGAACACGCACAAATTGTGGCGTCAGATAAGCGATAGGTAGCGCGCCTGTGTTGAAAAACAAGAACAAAGGAAAGAATTCAAAAATGGCGTGATGAATCTCGTTTCGCGCGTGCCCGTGTGCACTTCTCGCGTCGTCGCAGGCGATTACTTCTGATGCACGACTCGTTATGCTGCGAGTGCGTGGCATGTCGTGTTTCGCGATGCCTCCTCCTCGCCTCTGTGCTTGAGTGCCGCGCACGTTCCGCCGTCGATAGGCTCGCGCAAATTGGGAATCGGCGCGCAATGCTGGATGCTCTTACCGCGGGTGCAGCGGCTCGGCCTTTCGGAAACGTACGGAAGCGGGCACGTGTGGGCAGGCGCCGGTGTCGTCGCTTGACCCCTCACAGTGTTGTTTTTTGTTTGTTTGTTTCTTGTTATTGATTCTCGCTCCTAAGCACGAAGTCTTGGGCTCGATTCATGGCCTTTGCAGACGTGGTTTTGCAGTGAATCATATGAAGTTGGCACATTCGGTGTTATCAAAGCAAAATTATCTACACCTAATTCAACACTCGGGGAGGGGGGGGGGGGGTTGTTCTTCCTTTTAGTTTTGTTTGTAACGCGAAAGTGCTTATGGCAGGGCCCACCACGTCTTCAGTGACGTATTTCCTTCACGGAAATGACGTCGAAAAAATAAACTTGATCAGACGACAAAGAAAAAAAAAAGTTCCGTCAACGGAAGTCGAACACAAGACCTCCCCTCCCGTCCGAGAGAACAGATGCCTGGACGTTATCCACTACATCAGACATTCCGAAACTGCTACAAACGTGCCTTTTATATCTATACCATTTGCCTATCGCAGTCCTGGCTGCGGAGGCTGCATTTCCGATGGAGCCGAAAATGCTGTAGGCCCATGTGCTCAGATTTGGGTGCACGTTAAAGAACCTAAGGTGGCCGAAATTTCCGGAGCCCTCCACTACGGCGCCTCTCATAATCATATGGTGGTTTTGGGACGTTGAACCCCACATATTATCATCATCGCCTACCACAGTGCTCTTGTTGGGCGGGGAGATAATGAAGTCTGGGAGCAGTAAAGTGAAGTTACGCCTCCTTACCGTGGCCTCCGTGGTTAACTCTTTCAACGGGTTGTTATAGGCGTCCGTCCTTTGTTTCCTTTTAAGATCCAGGTCTGTCATGTATTTCTCACCCACGTGCTCGCTCTCATAAAAGAGTTTTTCGTCTTTCTTGGGAGTGGTCTCCCGAGCATTATTATTATTGTTATTATTATTATTGTTGTTGTTGTTGTTGTTGTTGTTGTTGTTGTTGTTGTTGTTGTTGTTGTTGTGGAAACTGAACGGCCAATGGCCCATAAGCAATTCATAGAGAACTGGCTGACCACTTCCAAATCGAGGGACAGAAGGCCAGGCTGATCCATCGCGAGAGGGAAAACAGAGGAGAGGAAGACACGAAGAAAGTACTTGGAAAGATTAAAATAAAACAAATACCACTAACTGGTTTTCGAAAATGTTGCATGAATGAAAAAAAGAAGCCTATAAACGCGAGACCCCATCGGTTTTTCTCCACGTGACTGCACTCAAGCAAGCAAACGAAAACGAGGGCGAATAGGTGGGCGTCGGTTGCTGCAGAACGCCTCCGCCATCGTTAAGGAGGGACACGGAAGAGCGGAAATGAATCGTTCTCGTCTCACCGATCCGGCGGTGTACGGGATCTGTGCAGTCCCGATGCGGAAGAGCAATCGTTCCTCGCGTGTCGGTTCTTGCCTCGTGCAGTGCGACTGCAGGTGCCCCCAATTGCCGCTGGAAGCAGCGCAACGAACTTATGCTATGTAGACCGCACCATATGTATACACTACAACGTACTGCACTATGATATGCTATACAATAGAGGCACGCTGTTTTATCGTGGGATTGTGGCGTATTCGTTTTTCGCCCATAGAAACCGCTATCGCTTCTCGGCGCAGACCACATCTGGAATTTTTTTCGGAAGCTTGGCGATCGTCTGAGCTCCTTGTGATGAGATTGCGGGCAGGAGAAACGAACATTAAAGTTTATTCGAGAGCTTGCTGAAGCACGTGCTATAATGCTCGAATGTTCGATTCGATGCCGCATGTTCGAATTCCGACGCACTTCACCGCAGATATCGGCAGCTGATGCTCTGTTCGCCTAAATAAGGAGTTTCGTCTTGTACACACCGCATGCGTCCTTTCTCAACGTCACGACCACGTGACAATACTATACTATTACTATACTATGCTTTTATATAACTGCTTGGTCGCACTGTTAATTTGCCACTATACATTCGACAGCTGTTCTTGTGTGGTGTAGGCACGGGTTTAACGTGGACGCGCATACATTGGAAGGTTCTGGCCTTATTAGTTTACAGATCATCATCATCGTCATCAGCCTGACTACGTCCACTGCAGGACAAAGGCCTCTCCCATGTTCCGCCAGTTAACCCGGTCCTGTGCTTGCTGCTGCCAATTTATACCCGCAAACTTCTTAACCTCATCTGCCCACCTAACCTTCTGTCTCCCCCTAACCCGCTTCCCTTCTTTGGGAATCCAGTTAGTTACCCTTAATGACCAGCGGTTATCCTGTCTACGCGCTACATGCCCGGCCCATGTCCATTTCCTCTTCTTTATTTCACTTATGATATCCTTTACCCCCCCGTTTGTCCCCTAATCCACTCTGCTCTCTTCTTGTCTCTTAAGGTTACACCTACCATTTTTCTTTCCATTGCTCGCTGCGTCGTCCTCAATTTAAGCTGAATCCTCTTTGTAAGTCTTCAGGTTTCTGCTCCGTAGCTAAGTACCGGCAAGATACAGCTGTTATATACCTTCCTCTTGAGGGATAGTGGCAGTCTACCTGTTATAACTTGAGAGTGCTTGCCGAATGTGCTCCACCCCATTCTTATTCTTCTAGTTACTTCAATCTCGTGGTTAGGCTCTGCGGTTATTACCTGCCCTAAGTAGACATAGTCTTTTACAACTAGAAGTGCACTATTACCTATCTCGAAGCGCTGCTCCTTTCTGAGGTTATTGTACATTACTTTCGTTTTCTGCAGATTAATTTTAAGACCAACCTTTCTGCTCTCCTTGTCTAACTCCGTAATCATGAGTTGCAATTCGTCCCCTAGAATGGGAACAGTTAGGGGTAAGAGTTAATGGAGAATACCTTAGTAACCTGCGCTTCGCCGATGACATTGCATTGCTGAGTAACTCAGCTTACAGATGCCGTGCGCTAATGGAGTTTCCCTACACCATTCACTGGATCCGATCTGCAACCGATCTCTTTGTAGCACACCAATCTCCCCAATCTTTGCGCTTGCGACTTCAAATGCACCTGTTGGTTTGTTTGTCCTCGTGTTTGGACGTTTGTTTCTTATAAACGAAGGGATCGTTGTGAACTTCGGGACCAGATTTGAATCGATGAGCTTAAATGGGTTAGTGGAGCTTCCGAACGTTTGGTCGTTTTGCGTCGAAGTACCCGCGGGGGATGCGGAGCCAGACATAGCCGAAAGAATGAAGCGTGGACAAATCTGCGTACTACCGTTCACTCTCATGGTGTCTGAAGCGCCACGAGTTGCATCTCCCGTGGACACTAGCGGGAGATTACCCCCTGGTGTATTATTACGAAAGTATGTTGTGAGTGCGCTTCACCAGAGGGTGCTGGGTATATAACTCTTATTCAATGACCCAGTGACGCCGATATCGCCGCCAGGGGTACGACGATGAACATGAGACGTCTCGGCTAGTCCAGCCCGGTGCCGGTCTGGGGGAGAAAGAAATAGAAAGAAAAAGTGAAAATAACGAAGGAAAGAAAGAAAGCGGCCCGCGTAGCGTTCGCTTCCAGTCCGGTGACTGCGCAATTTTTCTGCTTTCGTCTGCGTCGCTATGCGTTCTGACCCCATTGTCGCACCGGAGGGAAACTTCAATACTGAATAGCATTATCGCCGCGCCATTGTGCCAGTTTGGTGTCACTACAGGGTTCTAAAAGTTGACGGATCGTGTGAGCGAAAGTGTGGGTGTTTAATTACTGTTCACGTATTTTTTTTCTGTTGTATCTTTTGTGCTCTAAAGAAGGCTGGAAAATTTCCACCGGCCGTTTGTTGTTGCTCGACTAGAATAAAATAGATTCTGGCGTGTCGAAAGAAAGGATAATAGTGATACTGCAGGTGTCGTTTTTTTTTTATCAGGGACGTCTTTTCTGGTGTTGGGCTTACTCTCATTTACTTTTTTTTTTGTTACCCTCGATTGCCGAAACATAACAGAGATGAACGGTTTGCAATATGTGAAAAATCAAAACAAAGAAACAAAACATGCGATCTTATGCAAAAAACAAATATAACCGAAATATGATCTCTACTCGATGAAACACAACAAAACTGAAACTTAAATAAGAGAAATGAACCCACAAAACGCGGTAAAATTTTACGTATTTTTCTTACTTTTCTCCCTCCCCTTATTCCTTCATCGGTGCAGGGTAGGAAACCGGATGTCTGTATTCTTGTTAACCTCCTATCCTTCGATCATCGTATTGCCGTCGAGTTCAACATCGGCTACTTACGTGCACGTGTTGCTGCCGCAATAATATATAAAAAAAGAAAACACACACTCGGAGCACTGGGCTGCGCAGTGTTCTACTACACCACACCACTCTACATCTACGGCACTGTTTGTAAAGGAACAGGTTTGTGTAGGCACCGCGCGATTGGTCGCCTGCAGCAGTTACTGAAAAAAAAATAATGATAATATTTCTTTACAGTATGTTTCAACTAGCCCCCCACGCAAGCTATTTCACTGTTCTAAAGAGTGCGTGCTTATAAAGCGCAATACTCTCGCAGGTAACTTCGCCATTACTGATTGCACTCATGACCTATAGGTCGTACGCACTCCCGTTCAAGTACTTTGCCGCTTTTCCCCATTTCTGCAGGCTGGCGTTCCACCTTGTTTATAAAGATACGGGCTAATCCTGCAACTATGTAGCGCTCGTGTCCTTCGTGTCCTTCTTGTCTCTGTGTCGTCGTTTTGTTCTCGCGCTATAACTATCGTCATGCCGTACCAACTAGCCCAAGCTGCCACACTTCCGAGCAAGGCTAAGCGAAAAAATTCCGCCCTATGTCTTGTTGAGTCGAGAAAGCTGCGTTTTTTATCAGTAGCGACCGGCAGGCAAGGCGATCCCTTTTGCGTGTATGGTGTAGTCCAAGGAGGTTTAAAAGCCATTCTTTTTCTTTCAACCTCCTTGGTGCAGTCTCTGATGCTAGCTAGAGAAAAAAAAAGTAATAATCAAAGGTGGATATGCGTGAAGTTGCGGCTGTGTGTAACTTTTTTTTTGCTTCTTTGCTTGCTTCGTTCTTCACTATAGCGGTTCCGGTCTTGCTTTCTCTGTTGCGCGTAACTTGCTGGACTTCTGGACGTCTCCTGCGTCCGCGTTCCTTCTCTTCAGCGTGTGCCGTGTTGATCCTTAATTGGATTGGTGCACGGCTGGTCTGGAGCTGGAGAAACACACGCGTCCGAGGGCAGCTGCTCTGCCTGGACGCCTGATGCGGTTTTTCTTCGCCCCGTTTCGCCGGCTGCTCCCCGCACTGCTTTCTTCTGGCGCGTAGGTGAGGGTTAGCGGCGCTTCTTCGGAGATCCTTGGTGCATCATCTACTCCTTCGCCGAATAATGGGGCTGAATGAGAGGCTTTTCGACGCCTCTTTTTTCCCCTTCACCAATGCGGTTCCCTCATCCCAAATCAACTGGCTCCTCGATCCGTCCTCTTATTCGCTCGTGTCTTTCGTGGCGTTTCGTCTGCCCCGTGTTTTTGCTCACTTGTTCGGTTACAGCCGTTTTCCTGTCGCGAGTGCGTTAGCGTTTTTTTTTTTATTTCCCATTTGCCCGCTATTCCACGCTCGGATAATGCGCTTGGATCTGTCGGCAAGAATCTTTTCATAGGCCACCTATTTTCTTTTTTTTTTCTCTCTTTCGGGTGTTCTGTCTTTATGGTCACCTGAGGTCGCAGCTGCGAGCACTTATTTTTTTCTTCATTCCCTCCCGCTGGTCTCCCAGCTCATTGGCCTGTCACTCTTTGCTTTGATCACGGCATTCTCCTTGCTTTCAGGTGTGGTTTGACCGATGCAATTGTCATGCAGCTTCCACTCCCAGAGTCTCCCCGACGTTTTGTGCAGATTCGTCTCCTCCTGGTCCTCTCTTCCCTGCAACGCAACCTGGCTTGGTGCACGAAACGTCGCGAGAGTGTCCGATTCTTTTTTTTTTCTTGCCTCTTTCATTTGTACTTCACATAGGCTCGCAGTCGTATGTGTCGTACAAATGAAACGTTTTTGTAGTGCTACCGCTACATACGCGTCAGCTCGTTTACTGACCATGTTCTGTCTCTTATCTTTTCCCTCTCTCCCTCTCTTATTCCTATACTTTCCTTTCTCATCCCCCAGCGTAGGGTAGCAAACCGGACGTGTGCCTAGTTAACCTACTTGCCTTATCTCTTGTTCTTCCTCCTTCCTTTCATTTGTAGTCGTCGATAGGGCTTCGGTAACAAAATAGAAAAAAAAAACGTTGCAGAGGATCTTAAGCATGTTGTGAGAAGAGAGTCCACCGCGGTTGGGGTGCTCGGCTACTCACCCAAAGGTCGAGAGTTTGATACCGGCTGGAGCGGTCGCATTTCGATTCAGATGAACTGCCGGAGGCCCGTGTGCCTGCGGTGGAAATTTCGGGAGCCCTCCGTAACGGAATCCCTGCGAATAATATTGGGGTTCTAGTATTATACCGCTAGCCCCACATATTATTATGACTTACGACATCAAAACCGGCCGTTGAGGTCTGCGAAGTCTGCTGTGGGGGTTCCCCTTTCTCACGCTACGGCTCTACGTGGTTAGTGCGGCGTATACTTTCAATTGGGTCCTGTTTAAAAGCTCGCCATAACCATGAAACTAGACCAGAAATGCCCGGCTTGGGAAGGCATCGCAGTCCTAGTTCTCAGGGAGCGAGCGTCTGGCCTGCCGAATTCGACAAACTTCTGGAAATACTGTAGCAGAACGCAGCCATGGACCACTGCTGACGTTTGTCTCAGCGGCCGTCTTCTCCCCAGAGGAGCTCGACATTCCCTGTCCGCCGGACTCTACCTCATCGCCCTTGGACGTCTTGGAGGCGTGAACCGGTTGCGTCATTGTGTGGTGCACTTGTGCTACCGTATGACCTTTTCGCTCGTCTTTCTCACCAGCCGAGTGGTCCAATATCTGCGCCGTTTCTGGTGGGTGGACCACTGAGACTTCGTCACCTGATTTGTGGCAAAAGTAGTCACTGCTTTCTTCGGACATCCGTGTAAGGAGACGGCGGGCTATAAAAAGCCGGAAACATTTTGTGAATAATCGCTGAATATCAGCTGAATCTTTGCAGAATCTCTGTAGAGTTCCATCTTTATCTTCATGTTAATAAACTTCGTCCTATCACCCAAGAACGCGCCTCCTCACTGGCGAGCATCGGCTATGTAGACGATGGCGTGGAGCCAGCTACCGTAAAGAAACCCGCCGTACCTGCCTTCATCAATCCCTTAACAAAACACAAGTCAGAAAATCAAGGCACAGTGACTGTATCGACTTATTTCTTGTGTCCATATGTTTGTGATCGGCGGCTCTTGTGGTTTGTGCGTTTCCGGAGGTTTGCCCGTACCGCATAGAAATCGGTTGTCGAGTCGAATTCAGCCGCCAGACAGATCTCTTAATCATCATGTCGTCTCGTTTTCACGAATCTAATTTGCCTCTCAAGACCTGCTATAAGATCTGGGACACCTGGTCGATGGCACGTGAGGCGCACAGCAGCACCTTCAGAGAAGTAGGTGTATACTCTTATAGGGGGCAAGAACAAAAGAAGGGCTAACAACGATCCCGACCTCCGCGTGATGCGGGGTGCTTCGTCTCGCGGGGATGTGTCGTGCGACGCTTCCTTCCATCTGCGCACTCATCGCGCTGTCACACGCAACGACGTCGTCGCACGCCACGCATAACGTGTGTCGGCAAAACGGTGTGCTGCAGGGCCGCTGCGAGCCGCTCGGGAAGCAAGTGGTCGCTTCGTTTTTTTCTTTTTTCCGCCGCTAACGAGCCGCTTTCGCGTGACACCGGCCGATGTGTTTGCTATTGAAAGAAACCAACGGCAATTAACGCGCGCAGAGACGTGAAACTGCCCGGATCTTTGTTTGCCTGAGCTTATGTTCCATTAGATATAGTTAGATTGTCAGGTTTGAAGTAGTAACGTTGTGTTATTTGTGTTATAAAGATAGACGCACGGTTTAAATGCGTACGGTACATTCTTATGTATACACGAGAGTGTATACAGTCATAAGTGACTTTTGAAAGGGAAGAAATAAGTGCAGTCCCGTTACTGTCTCTCTCTCAATGGAGGGCACCTCCGCAGTTCTGCGGAGGGGATGGGGGTAAGGAGGAATCAAAAAGGATAGGGAGGAATTGAAGGTTTAGAGATAGAGAGAAGAGCAGGAACAGAGAAAGGCGCAGGGACAGCCGCATACGGAAATAAGGAGAAGGTAGGAAAGATGGACACGGTCGCAGAAGTCCGAGGACGGGGCACCGCTCAGCAAGAGCTCTTGTGGGCGTCAGGAGATCGGCGTCAGGAGATGTCGTATAAGGCGAGCCAGACGGCCAAATTTGGGCTGTCGTCGGAGATCGCGGTGGCACAACGGGTAGGCACGAAATCCTGCTATACACACATACATTCTTATGCATTCACCGTTTCTTGTTGCCCGCTCACGTAACATCAATATACCCACCTGCTACGGTAAATATTCATTTATTTATTTTGTAAAACAAAAGTTCGCCTTGCAAGTGCATAGGTGAAGAGTCGGTGACCAGACATCTTTCGAAACACGGGGAATCAGTGCCAGAGTCACGCATAAATTGCCATCACGTTCTCTTCGTTCCCTATCCCTATTCGCAGTAGCATGCCAGTGACTAAATGCGTGCCAGCGAATAGCTGTTAATCAGCGAAAAGTAGCGCTGTCTTTTTTTTCTTTTTGTCTCTTGTAAATGCCGCCTCCAATGCACGATTAACCGATTTAGATGAGCACGGCTTTTTTTTTTTGTTTCATATCGACCATTTTAAAGGTGATACCGCAGCTTAGAACGTGATGAAAAGATGGTCAGCTGTTCGTTATATCAATTAAGCGAAAATACTAATCTGTATGAGGTAAATAGTGGACACTCGTACCATCTTCTTGGTTATTGTCATACCCGCGGAAAGGGAATTCTCATTACCTATACGGGCTAAAACTGTTCACTGGCACTGTGGGCTCGCACGGTACACGGGTATTCATCGAAAGGTGCCTACCGTGCACTGGATCGAACCCGCACGTTTCGGGTGGGCCGCCGAATATTGTCACCATTACAACTGTGTGGGGCACACAGTTCCCTGCGTCATTAAACATCCTTGCATGGCGATTAAAAAAAGACGTGCCGCAAAAAGGAGCTGCTATTTAAAAAAAACGGTTAAAAGAATGCGAATTATCGCTTTAGGGTTTTCAAACGTTCGATCTTCGATACTGTTTTCAGAGTTCCCCGTGTTTTCGTTATTCTCGCTGCTCGTCGGCGCCGAAGAAGCGAAGTATATCCGAGGGCGCCCACGCAGTGTCTGAACGTCAGTTCTCGAAATTAAGACGGGGCACGACAATAACGCGGGCCTCGCGAGACGGCATCGACGCAACAAATCGTCCCCGAAAATTTATCGCCACTTGCTCTGCTTTGTGTGCTTAAATTGCCGGTCGTTCTTTCCGTAGCAGCAGGCTTTTCCATGGTGGGTGGTCTCGTATAGAGAGACGCGCCGAGAGGCAGCCCAGAAAAGATTTCTGCAAGAAAAACGGGTCTTCCAAGGCGGTCTGTAGGCGGACAGCTGAGCCTTACTTTCGGAGCAGGCCGCAAGTGAACTGAACGAAGGAAGGAAGGGCGACACAATATATTTCATGCATGCTGTAAATCCCCAGCTGTCCAAAACACTTGTCACATTACACCCCAACGGGCAACATGCATATATATATATATATATATATATATATATATATATATATATATATATATATATATATATATATATATATATATATATATATATATATATATATATATATATATATATATATATATATATATATATATATATATATATATATATATATATATATATATATATATGTAACGCTACGATGACTGGGTGACGTGGCCTGGCTCATACGCCATGTTTATTCCGTTCTCACTTCTTCCTCATCGACTTCTCCTAACCATCTCTGCCTTCTTACGTCGCAGGATTCCCCCTCTCCCCGAAAGAATGCGCGAGCTACAATCTAGAAAGCATGAACAAATGGAGTCTTATAATAAAAAAATAATGCCAGAAAATGCAGTAGTTCCATGCACTTGCACAAAATGTTCACAGGAAAGGCAGTCCGGTGATACCTAGGAGACCTCAGGTGGGCGAGGTTGGCTGTTGCGTTCTGGAGAGCATAACCATGCCTTCAGCGTTAAAAATGATGATGGCACAACCTGGTTAGTATTGAGGAACGAACAAGGTTGGGAGTCCTTGTAGCGTTGGAAGGTCGGATGTCTCATGCGTTGGATTCTGAGTCGTGGCTGCGACAGACGCTTTGCTTCTAAAATGCGTGCTTCTTGACGGATTGTGACGGCGTGATGCCTGCGGGCTGGCGGTATGCAAGAAGTGCTTCCGCATCTTTCTTGGCGTTTTCCGTGGTGTTGCGGTCTGTGTAACTGCAGGCGCAGGGAGCGACTTTTCTCTGTGCGAGAAAATTAGACGTCTTGGAATACTTTTTGGGTTAGAGATCTTATTTTCCGCTGTTCTTCAATTGGTGAGTGTGCTTCCGTTGAATTTCGCGTTCGCCGATGCCTTCGTTGCAGTCTATTTTGTTGTCGCATGAGGTTGCGCGCTTGGCTATGCTTGCTTTGTTGATGCTGCTCAGGAGATGGCTGTAGTCGCAAGCCTTCCGGAATGAGACATTCGTTTACTTTGAGGTTTGAGGCGTCCTGTAGATAGCTGATACATGGTGAACAGGTTTCTTGCTTATCGGGCATGGTTGGTGGTGCGCCATCATTGCTAGCCTGCTCTTCAGAGGCTTCTGTGACGTGGTTGATTACGGACGCTTCTGAAAAACAACTGTGTATGAGGTTTGATGTACGATTTGCTTCTGAATTGGTTCGATTCTTGGGTTGGTGACCACTGTATGAGGGTACCACATGTGACGTCGCATCACCAGGTTGAAAATTCAAATTTTGGCAAGTCCGCGGTGCCGTGGAAATGAACTCTTGCGACAAAAAACACTCAGAGTTGATAGATAGTTCATCAGGGGCTTCTTCTTCGCGGCTCACTATGAGTGGTTCTTGCGCCTGGTAGCATGCGACGATCGATGCGTCTGAGCCTTCTGTGTTTGGAGTTTCTGGTGGCTGCGCACTGGACGGCAACATTGCAACAGAGGTAGTTCGGTAAGGTTTGAGTTGTGAATGGCCCTCTTTCTGTGCAACTAACGATGCGAGCTGTTCTGGCGCATGAATCTGGGTGGTATGTCCAGGGCTTGGCGTAGCATCGTCCGAGCTCCGCAGCTCTATCCCGACCATTGTGAGCGTGCTAGATGTGAGGTGGGCGTTGTGAGCGACGAAAGAGCCAAGTGACGGAAAACCAGGAGGTAGCCCAATTGTGCTAGATGGAAAATAAGCTGATCCAATGGGTGAAGACTGATTTTCACTCTTCGAGTCGTCATGGCGTTGTTCGGCATTTTCCCCATGGGTCAGCTGGTCTACCATGAACAAGGCGTCCTTATGACACGAATAGTGACCGTTAGGAGCCTTTGAAGAGCTGTGTCGTAGAAAACCAGGTGGTGGACCATGTATGCAAGACGAAGCATGAAAGGCATCAGCAGGGTGAGCGACGTCTCGTGTCGTATGTTGGCGCCACGACTTTGGAAATGCCGACTTTCGTGAAGAGAAACCTGGTGGAACGCCACGTTTCTTGAGAAATAAGCGTGGACTGTGACGGTCGAGTGTGGTTGTATGCAGATGGTCGGTAATGAGGAAGTCCTTGTCGTAGTCATTAAAACGGGCAATCATCTCTTCCCTGATCTTTTGCCATGATTCGTTGTTTTCGAATATGTGAATTAGGTAAAATTTGAATGCCTCACCGGTGACGTAGTCGCTGAAGTTCGTAACCATCTCCCGTTCCGACCAAGATGCAGCGGTAGCGTGGAGTTCGAACAGGTTGAACCAGTCCTGTACGGGTCCATCGTCCGCTGATCCGGAGTACTTAGGGATGTCGAGGTCAGCCGATGGTTCTGTCATGGTGCTGGTCGTTGTCCTCCTAGGCGCTGATTCGGTAGTCAATGTGTATGGTCAGGGCGTCTTCTGGGGAACTGCGTCGATGATGAGTGACTGATGAAGGGGCAGGCAGGTCTCCATCCTGTCGACTTGTGTAACGCTACGATGACTGGGTGACGTGGCCTGGCTCATACGCCATGTTTATTCCGTTCTCACTTCTTCCTCATCGACTTCTCCTAACCATCTCTGCCTTCTTACGTCATATATATATATATATATATATATATATATATATATATATATATATATATATATATATATATATATATATATATATATATATATATATATATATATATATATACACACGAAGAATAATAGAGGTTTTTAGCAAGCTACTGAAACACGTTATGGAAGGGCGGCAACACGGAACCGGCTTACGAGTGCGCATGCGCGACCACTGTACGCGCATACGGGAATGAACCGTGCCGTATTTCCGTAACGTGTTTCCGTAGCCTGCTAAAAGCCCTTATAGTATACTCGTCGAAGGCCACCGCATTCGTGCGATTGTAACACATTCCGCGCATGCCGGCAGGCGCTCCTCTGCTCTACGGTAGCTGTCTATATAGATATCTATAGAAAGCGCAAAAAAAAGAAGAGAGTATGAAGTGGTGCCTGATCAGAAGAACGTGCGGCCATAAGGAGACCCGTCAGCCGAGACTACGAGCACTCGCGTTTGCGTATGCATAACACGCTTGCGCATCTCCCGCATACGAGTGTGCGAGGCGGCTCCCAGGGGACGCCACAGCTTTCCCGCGAGGAGTCGTATTCGTGCATCGTACTCACTTGACCGTTGCAGTCTGGGCCCGTGTCCACAATAGCATATTCATAACGGCCCATCTTGTCATTTCGGCCGTCCCCGATGTTCTAGGCGAAGACGACGCTCGTCTGTGTCGGAATGAAGCTGTCAACGCGCTCCGGAGTACCTGCTATACTCGTTCTGAGGCATGTATTATTGTGCTCCATCTTTTCTGTGATTCAGTGCTGTATATAATTTGTTATGGTTTTGAAGTGCTGCCCGTTGATCTATACTCCGCTTCATAAATCAGATGTGTCGTCATGAAAGCTAACGAGACTTGTAGTAGATGCGTTTGCGGTGCGAAATATTTTGGTGATATTACCCTCCGCAGTGCGACTTACTTTTCGTTTTCAGACAGAGGAATGAATAAACACGTGTGCAAACTCGCCCTATCCTTGCCTTCCTATTTTTCGTCTTCTACAACTCTGCAGTATGAATCAACAAGCCCAGCAAAACGTTCTAGTAAACCCGCTTATTTACACGGTTATCAATATGTTCTTCTCGGTCGCCCATAACTTCTCCCTGTTTCCGCATCCTCGCCTCCAGTATTAGTTTCGGCTGCGCGCTGCTGGAGCCAGTCACGGAGGCCACATTTTCTAGGATGATATCGAAGCGCGCTGCGCTCACGTCTTTCGAATATTCTGCGAATTTTCGAATATTCGAAAAACTTCTGCGCTCATTTCCTACAACTGACCAATCCTCTTTTTACGCGCAGTGACGTAAAGTCGCCGATCGGCGACTTGACTTAGCACGAAGCTCGTCGATTGGTCGAAACCAGTCGTGACGACAGGCTAAGTTGCCCTTTCTGTGAGGGAGAAGGGTGGCGAGGCAGCGCACAAATTCGAAACCAGCTGAAACCGATGCTCTAACCCCTGTAACGTCCCCGATATAGCACGTATTCGCAAAAATCTCTCGGCGGCATTTTCGCAAAACAAAAGTGCACATGTTTCGCTTATTAACAATTTTCAGACCTCGCGGTTGTTCACTGGCCCTTTAAGACGTCGCGAAGGCTAAGGCCATTTTCTTCTTCTTCTCAGTTGATGTATTAGTCCTGCCCCGCCACCTTTGGAAATGTTTTTACACCTAACGTGCTTTCGTGCTGCCTCAAAAATAGAAGGCACGTCACCTGTTTTTGAGCTCCCTCCGTGATCGGACCACTCTCAACCAAGCAATGATGTCGTAAATGGCGTCATGTGACGTTACATCGCGCGACGTCATGTCAGTATGATGCCACAAATTTCGGCGGTCTATCATATCTGTCAGCTTCGTGTCGTCGTATGATGTCAGCACTTGATGAGTTTTTTTTTTTTTTGCGTTGGTCGTCCCAGACACTGCGGAACGCCGATGTCTAAATTTAGCGTTTGATGAGGTATTTGAAGTTTTCGCTTCGAAGTGTGCGCCGCCTCTGAAATTGCCCTGCCGAGGCTGCGACGGCAGCTTTCGCGCTCCGTCGCGACAGCCCTCACTCTAAAGAGTAAAGGGGTATCGAGGTTGCTCCTTTATAAGAGTAAATAACCTGGCATACACATTCTCCCTTTTTGGGCGTAATATATGACCCCGACGTAGTGAGGCGCCAGTTACCTACCCTGGCGCCTCACAAGACTATGCCCTGAGCTCAAAGGTTAATTTACAATTTGTTATTTCACGGTCGCTCCATGAAGCCCGTCGGAAGCTCTGGAGAAGGCAAGAGAGTCGCCGAGACAAGACCTCATAAACATTCCATCAGGTGCCATGATGGCGCTGGGGATGATCCGCCATTACTTTCGTTCTCGCAGACGCCGTCATCTTGTGCCGCCAGGTCTAACGGCGAGGGCGATATAGATGGCGCTAAACGCGCGGAGGGTCGCCGTTATTCGAGGCTATTAAATATGAATGTCGCGTGTTTCATGTGCGGGGCGGTGCTTGTGTGCTTTGCTTGGCCGACGTTCTTCGTCTTAATAACGGAGCGTCGTCTTACTCGACGTGTGCTAAGCTCAGCACACAAAGGAGTAGGCCGTGGGAGGAGAAAGTGTGGTATCCCAAATCAGCTTTTTTTTTCTTCTGAAGGCTCGCTATACTGTGCGCGACATAAAATGATATAGGGCGAGAGATGATTTATTTCTATGTCGTTTCTTGTGGGCCAGTAATGTTATGCGGCTACGATTTACAAGCGACTTCGTGATGTCATCTTGCATGCGCACTTTTTGAGAAACTCCACCGTTGCACCACTCTCGGTTGTGCACTCGGTTGGTGCTGCTGCACACCTTCTTTATTTCTTCGTATTGCTGTCCGTGTGCATCAACCTTTAGCTCGTCCTAGGGAGTGCTGAACGATTTATTGCTTTAACGTGAAAAAACAACAAAAACAAAACAAAAACACTCACATTTCATATCCTAACATCTATCTATCTGTCTGTCTGTCTGTCTGTCTGTTATAATCTATTATGACCTAATTCACCTTCACACGGGACAGCACCCACGCAATAACTTTACTTTGTGCGTCTAATACAAGCGAATTATCCTCTTTCACAAGAAGCCTATGGGGTTGGCTGCGGTGCCCACTGTAGAATTTACGAAGAGAGAAAAAAAAAAGTGAGAGTGAACGATTAACTTTGCCGAATGTGGGACGTGGCTGTTGTCGCCACGGCGTTTTCCTCACACCTCTACTGTGAATTTATGGCTTTTTTTTTCTTTTTTCAGTAAACTCTCATATTTTCTATTTTCCCTTTCTCGTCCGTAGAGAGGACGTTGTGGTTTGCTTGTTGGTTCATTCGTTTCGGTGTGCCCGCATTTGAGCATGCCGCCCCCAGTTAGAGGAAGTAAAGAAGCGATCGCCCCTCGATGTACAGCGAAAGCTGTTATGAGATCAAAACTCCGGTCACGCGCGGAGCCGTAGTTGTACGCCGCCGCCGGTGTTCGTAACTACCATTGCTAAATAAGGGGAAAAAAAAACCTAGCCTCAAGGATATAGTGGGGCTCGAAACCGGGTCCGCTGCGTGCTATCCCTGTATTCTAGCACTGAGCCACGCCGGTGCTTGGGACTTGGTCGCAAACTTGCCTTAGGCAGGCTTGATGTCGGGAAAGGAATCGCGTTAGTTTCAGTAATAAAGCGTTTTAGAACAGCAAAATAACAACGAAGCGTCGCACATCGCGAATAGCATAACGAGTGGGTTGGATGTCCAATGCTCCAACCCATCACAAAAGCTTGTTCTTGTTCGCCTATTGACTGTGGCGCATACCCACTTCAGCCGTAATTCCTCATCGTCGTCAGCCACTGCACGAATAATTGGAATGTAAAATTCCTTGCAAGTGTTTAGCGGATAACACGCTTCTCAGAAGAATGTCGAAAAATGGCATAGCGAATATTACGCTGCGCATATATATATATATATATATATATACGCAAGCAAAACTTCAAAATATTATTTTCGTTCTACTTTGAAGTCGGGCTTCGTGGCTGTACCTGTTTTCAGTGCTTAGCATTCTCGTGCTGCCGTGAAACCACCTTTGCGGAAGTTACATGCGGACTATAGTACATTCGCCTAATCGTTCATTTGAAACGCTTCGAAATTTTCACTAATTTGAATTCGAATCGAAGGTAGTTTGAATGCTGTTCTATTGGTATGAATGTTCGCACAGTCCTACAGTTTAGGCATTAATTTTGATCTTCTTTGTGCAAGTTAAAAGACTGTTGGCTCACGCGTGCGCTACGACTATTATCGATATGCCATACCTCAATCAACACATGTGTCCCGTCATTCCTGTGCCGGTATATATTACACTGCGCATTCATCAAATCTTGGCGTGCGCCTAAACTCCCTACATTGTAAGGAAAGATTAGAAGCTGAGCCTCCGGTTAGCGATCTGTTATGTTCCGATCTGATCTGATTAATGTGTCTGTGTTTTTGCACTGTGTGTGTGTGTGTTTAGAATGAATACGGGCCTAGTATCTCATCTTTCCGTTACTCCTAGGGACAACAGTGCGTGTGTGTTTGTCGTTTTCCCCGGTGCGCGTTGCCGTGTGCCTTATTGACGAACAACCTATTCCACAAGCACTTACTTGAACGACGTGTAACAATGTCAACTTTCCAAGGACCGAAAAACTCGTTTCCCGAACTTCCCGATTTGACGAACGTGTCCAAGCGCCCCGATTTCGTTCGTTAAACCTAGTTTGAACTGTATACAAATGCGCGTGCGAATGCATTGGGCGCACGACGAAGGGAATTTCGAGACACCTCCAGCCCCCCTAAATGAAATCCCAGCCGCGCTGTGGGCTCGTCGCGCTTTCAAGTCTAGCCGAATCAATAATCCGCTCGCAGAGTGCCCCGCATGCCGCTTCGGAGTGGTGGGATCAGAACGTGATAAGTGATGAAATCTTCTCGCCTGCTCCCAATTAAAGACGCTTTGCATTTTATAGAGGACCGCGCTAATTGCGATCTTGGATCGGCCGTGTCCTGTCGAGCGTCTTTCTCCTTAATCCCAGTTCTGACCCGCGTGAACCGCTGCGCCTTCTCCGCCGCTAATCCCTGTTTTCGGGAAACATTCGTCGCATTCGCAGTGCTCTTTTTGTTGTTTTTTTTTAATAGGGCGCGCCTACGCGCAGCGCTTGGCCCTGTCCCCGATTTGTCCTCTGAAGAAGACCCTGTCCTTTAGCGTTCGATCCAACACCACTCCTCGCGCTAATGACGCACGCTCAGGGAGCTAGGGGCACAGTTTAACTGTGGGCGTAGACGCGCGTAGGATTCTGCATCGGAGAAAGCAATTTTCATCACAAAGCCCCCCCCTCCCCCCCCCGCCCCGACGTCTTTCCGTCGAGTCCTAAAGAAACAGAGGATGAAGAAAGAAAAGAAGATGAACCTATGACGTGGTTTTCACAAATGCATGTCGTCATTGGTTGCCGGCTATGTGGGGTAAAAGTGGGAAGTGAGCATTCCTTCATGTGTAACGTAAGGGGCCCTTAGTCTTCAGTAGTGAAAAAAAAAAAAGACATGCGTAACACGGTGCATTGAAAAACGACGTCAGAAGCCCGACATGTTAAAGGTAGGGGCCGAATGCCCCCTCCTCTCACGGTTTACATGATTATTATAAACTTTCGTGGTTGACTGTACACTGTAAGGGAGTTAATACCCCTTCCCCTTATTCCCGCCTCCCGTAACATTTCTGGCTGCATTTTTTACGGCAGGTTTTTGTTCACTAAAAGAAACCAAGGTGTTATATTCTTGTTTATGTGTCGTCGAGATAGCGCGGTTAGCGTGGCTACGTTTGGTGTGGATGACCCCCGTATCCTGCTCATCACTGCGGTACCGATACGAGAGCACCACTACAATAAACGGCGAAGAAAATAGCAAGATGTCTTCCGCCTTCACGTCGGGGCACATGTGAGAAGCTGCTAAGCCGGTTTCGGTGACACCGTCATCTGGCCCTGCGTCGATCGCGTGAAGTTCCGCGAGTTTCCGGTGCCTTGGTGTGTCGAAGTGCAGGCACCCTACGGCCACATTCACACTTGAGTAGTGGTGCGAAAACGAAAACGCCAGAGCGGCTGAAAAAACCACAACCGCGTGCGTTCTGCCAAGTTCGTTCTGCCATTGAAGGATGCTCCTGCCGCCTTAGTATAATTAATTAGGTTTTGCTTGCTTTCTGAGCACTAAATTCCGTACTTAATTCCAGTTATCACGCGAGGTATTGAAAGGAAACAGCTCGCACCTTTTAAAGCGAGACACGTGGGCGTATGCCGACTCGCTCCTGCTGCACCGTCTACATCCAGTGTTCTCGGCGATCGTAATCCAAAGCAGGCTCTTGATAAACGAGTCCTCTCTTTCAGGCTGTCAGGCTTCGTCGTGCTGCACGGATTGAGGTCACAGGAAGGGGATTGCTACGACGAACTCCCCCCCCCCCCCCCCTCCCCGTGCACACGTTTATGTGAATTCCCAGCAATTATTATTATTGCCTTAACTAGTTACGTCAGTGCTCATTTAGCTTGCCATAATTTTCATCGACAGTACGATGAGTATCGTCGCATATGTGCATTCTTCGTCGTATGGCTTTCTTTCCACTAGTTGTCGTGGGATCTTGTTGCCTCACTTCGTTACTACGCGTTCGCGACTTCATGGAGCGTTTATCTCGTGTCCACCCGGACACAATAGAGAAGTCAGCACAGGACTAGTGCCAGCTGATTCGCTTGCGTTGTCTCCTCTGCTATGCCTGTCTACCGCTGTTCTACGACGAATCCCCCTACGGGCTCTGTCTCTTGTCTCTGTGTCGTCGTTTTGTTCTCGCGCTATAACTATCGTCCTGTCATACCAACTAGCCCAAGCTGCCACACTTCTAACTTACATTTGTAAACTTCATTCACATGGCATTTTTCGTTTGAGGTGGCACTCGCTTGAGACATGTGCGAAGCTTTAACAACAGAGCAAACTCTAAAGCCTGCAGCGTGTTTGTCGAGCCGGCGAACGTGTACTCACCCTACCGCACATACCCACCTGCTTTTCTGCTCTTATAAGTTTCCGTCAAGTGGTGCGCTAGTGTGGAACACTGAGAACAAAAAGGAGCTGTCCAGAACACTCCAAGTCGAAACGACGTTCTCCTTCGCGGTGTGTGCGTCAGAGTGCGCCAAGTTTCACGAGAGCCGCCGCGAAGGCGGGAAGAAGCCGCTTTTACGTTTTCCGGTGAGTGGGCCGGCCAGGAAACGACGGCGACGACTGCCGTGCACGCGTGCGTTCGTAATGCAATAAGCGGTCGTCGTTTTGCTGCGGTTCAGAAGCGTGCAGCGCTTGTCACGCCTTTCAGAGAGCGTCGCGCGCCATCAACTTCAGAACCTTGCCGTACAGTCGGCCGAATATTTAGCTATGTCGTGCATCGGGGGCGGAAATTTCTTCTGTGTATCTTTTCCATACGACTGAACTAAGTAGCAAAAAAAAAAAATGAGGATAATTGTATGCCCACAGAGCCCGTGTCTACGAAGCAATAGACAGAGTATACCAAGCTTACCCTGATAGCGGAATAGAAGTGCGGCTGCGCACTTCCCGCTTACCGTACGCGCGCTATTTTTTTTTTCGATTTAGCGTCACCGTGTTAGCGTAGTGTACGTATTGTGTACGTAAACAAGGCAGCGCTTTCAGACACCGGCTTCGACGGGATTTCGGCGTAGTTGTTGAAACATTCACTTCCTTCGTAGCAAACGACTGTTTGAAATGTCTTCGCTTGCCTTCAATCAGCTTCAATGAACGAGTATTACGGATAAGCTAGCGTCATAATTTTTGAGATGGCTTCCCATTTCGAACGTCTCTAGGCCTAATCGATGTAAACAAATCGGCAACATAAATTTTTTCGCTTTTGCTGTGTCGTTCATCTTTATTTACTGCTAATATTATTAAAATAAACTAATAACAATGCTTAACGCGCTGACACAGGTAAACATTCTCGTTCTCACTTCTCTCTCGTTATTTTTCAACTTATTCAACCTCCTATAGGCGGCGCTACTATCCCAGCTTAAGTAGAGTTACTGTATATGCTACCTTTAGGTAGCAGAGTTGCGCCAAATTGTGCCATCCTGCGTTCAAAAGTCTCGCGGGAAAGCCACTCACCACCCGCGTAGGAGCAGCAGCGCTCGCGCTTCAGAGTACTGGCGTTGCTTGTTTCACTTTTTCGCTTTCTTTTTTTTATTTTTGAGGGCCAACGCTGGGCAGGCCTGGAGCATCCAAGCTGTGGCAAGGTAAATGGCAGCCAGATGGTAACAAAAAAATGATATTTACAACGAATGTCCGGAACGAGCCTCCGATGCTAGATGCGCCGGCCTTGTACAGATGCCGAGACGTTGGAGGGGGGCAGCACCGCCATTGAGGCGCGTCCACGTTCGTAATAACACTGCGAAGCATCGGCGTCGGCTGCGTATTGGTGGCTTCTCCGCAGTGAATTCGAACCACCTATGACCACGTGATTCCACGCGACCAATAGCGTTGCTGCAATCGTCAAAAGCCGGGGGAGCGGCGCCCGGAAAACGGTGGCGCAAACCACGTTAACGCTATTCCGCTAAACCGTCAGACGCTGTCCGCAACGAATGTTTGCTGCACGGTAACGTCATTCCCTTAACTCCCGCTATCACGCAAACAGTAAAGTATAACCGTGTAATTTTTTTTGTAACTTCTCTCCATAACATGGCGCTGAAAGACAAAAAAAAAGTGGCCGCTGTGCACAATAATTAATGTTTTGGTCGACTGCACGCGTGAGTGTAAATCGTTTACGATTTGGCGAAGTTTTTTTTTTTCGTTTTAGAGCTCCTGCAGGGCCGTTGTTAGGGCGAACGCTATAACGAGCTGGTTGGCCATAAAACGTGACGAGAAGGGATGCACAATTATGGAGTTCAAGCAGACATTTGAAGCTCACCGACTTTTCTTGGCATCCTTGTCTGTGAGTTGGTGTTAATATTGTGTAAAAAAAATGAGCCATTTAAGTTCAACCTATTTCCTGACAATGAAGGGTACCGTATGACTGTCAAAAGGCGCTCAGTGACCAAGTGAAGTTGAAAACACAAGAGACGTTTCGGTATCCGTAGGGGTTTCTTCATCACGCATCCTTGTGCGGGTGCCGAAACGTCTATGTGCCCGCATCTTCATTTTCATGATAATGCCTGAGCAGGGGAACTTTCGTCCAACTCTTCACTACAGAACCATAGATATGGTAAGTTTACTAAGCGGCGTGTCTTCGTCCGTCTAGTTCGTCGCTCTTTTTGTACTGGGAAATAGCGTACATAGCGTACGAATCCTACGAGGCGGTTTAAAAAGGCATCGGACAGGTATGTGTAGTAGTTCATGGGGTAGGGGAATAGCGCGAAAAAGAGCTAGAAAGAACTGCATCGTAGGGGAGTTGTCATAGGAGTGGAACTTCTGGTCATCGTCACTTTCGGAACACTCACGTGAGCTGTGCAGGAGCGTGTCGTATGGCGTCACTGGTACGTAGGAATGTCGCTGTCTCGACTCCGGATCTGCCAGTATAATGATGCTGGCAAGATTGGGAAAGTAACGCTGCGCCACTGTGTAGGTTACTGCCACACTCCGAGCGACATGGGCCAGCCGCAGATTCTACTCTCAAAGTAGCGACACTTACGAAAGGCCATTCGGACATTTCTCTGTCGATGGAATCGTGCGATATGGTGGTATGCGGTCGTGCTTGACGCTTCCACTCAAGTCACGTATAGCTCGCATGTTGTGTTGACGGAGCGTTCCGACGGCGCTTCCTTTAGTACGTAGAAACGCTCCGTCCAATGGTAGGACGTGTCTCCGTTGACATTAGAATACGCGTGAACTTTGAGCTTGTCCACTATAAGTGGCATATGCACCTTTGTGACGTTAATTTATGCATGCGGTTGGCACGGAAGAACTGAACGAGTCTGCTCGGGGTCTAAAGTAACTAATGACGTGACGAGAGTTGCCCGACTGGGCCTGATGGGAACACCTTGTCAGCTGACCTTCAGAAGGCAAAGAAAATAGGGACTCGCGTTTTTCGCGCGCCCCTCGTTATGTGCGCCTCCATCGATGTACGCTCACTGCACTGTTATTTGCGGTGATTGTATGCGGGGTTCTCAGGTTAAAGCTATGATAATATAATATTTGTGGTTCAACGTTCCAAAACCACGATATGATCATGAGAGGTGCCGTATAGTGGAGGGCTCCGAAAATTTCGACCACCAGGGGGGTCTTTCACGGGCACCTAGATCCGAGCACGCGGGCTTCAAGCATTTCCACTTCCATGGAAAAAAGCAGCCGCCGCATCTGGGATTCGATCTCGCGACCTACGGCTCTACAGTTGGGCACCAGAACCACTAGACCACCGCGGCGGGGCTTTCGTTCTATTAGCACACGACACTTGTAATACAGCGGGTAACCGAGTAGGTGGAAATAACTATAGTACAAGACTGAAGGTTTAGTCGGAGGATGTTGCAGACAAACGCGTTTATACAGCTCTTCACGTGCCGCCAATGTTTGATATGGGAGTATAGGACACCCCGAACATACTGCAGCATTTTGTTAGCGGCACAGCGTTCCTCACTCCCGCACCACTGCACTCTATTAGCTGCACGAGGCTTGCAAACTACGTGGCGGAACCCCATCTTTGTTCGACTCGAAAGAAGGCAGGCTTTTGTCAGGCGATAACGTTATGTACGCGTGCCTCCATTGAAAACTTCCCCTTAGGCGGCCGCTCTTGCGGCACGGAAGAGTTCTCGAAGAGAACCTAATTCGTGCTTTTCCAGTCTCCGTTGCTCGCGTTTATTTCATTTCGAGCATGCGCGTTGTTTCGGCCCGCATTTCTGCAGCGCGGCTTATCAAATTATGCCTGTTCCGAGACGTTTTTCTTCTTCGGTTCGTTTCTCCTGTGTAAGTCCTTTTTTTTTTTGCATCTCTTGCAGGTTTTGTTTTTCGTGCGTTTGTTCATTGCTTCTGTGCTCTTCGTTTTTTTTTCTTGGTGGTATTTTTTTCACGTGTTTCCACTGCTTTGCTCTTTAGTTCGTTTTTTTTTCATCCTTCAGTTTTTTTTTCTCTTGCCATCCGAGGCTGCACACGCAGCAACCGAGGATGGGCGTGATGCTTCATAAGGGCTGGCACGTGCGTTCCCATGAAGTGCTATGCTCTCAGTGAGTGCGGGAAAATGGAATAAAGGAAGGTGGAAGACTGTCGTCTCTTTATGTGCTCACGTCTCCAATGTTTTTTTTTTTTTTAGTGCGAGTTCAGAGAAGAGAAGGGCAGTACACACAACCTGTTCATTTTTATTCAAATTGAAGTAAAGCACTGTCACACTTCTCGCTCAGTTTGAAGTACTGCCTGTGCGTCTGTCTTTTTTTTTTCCTGCTATTTTATATTATTTTTGTATCCTTGTTCATATTTAATTTGGTTTCTTTTTATTGTGTTCTTATGACGTTTCGTTTACTTGTGAAGCATTTGTTCTTGTTATCGCAGTCATATGATCGGGTATCAACGCACCCGTTATTAGAAGGCGAGTTCTACAATATTGCTAAATTACGATTTTGATGACTGGGCCGATGGGGCGTTGGGTGTGCGAACAGCTTAGCATTTTCGGGCTCATTACACAACGTGTCCCAGGTATCGCACCGGAATTCGTGTAAGATTGTCAAACTTCGACTACATTGTGACTGACAGCTCCCGTGAAGTTACCTCGCGCCCAAATTGACACGAGTCGTGGAGCTGTGTTGCTCGGTTTTATCCCCATTGGAGGAGGCACTATTTTAAATGCGACCGGCGCCCCATCCGAACTCTATCCTGTTAATGAGGAAGCGGAAAAATACCGCACAAGAATTAATTTAATGCCTGTATGGGGTTATTGGGCCGTTTCAGCTTAATTTTTGTTAGGCCATGCAAGCCCTCAAGTGAAAAGTCCGATTTGAAAAGCACTCGGCTTCTCCTACGCTTCTCGAGTACAACGATGGAGCAACCACTCAAACCCTAAGTGACGGGCTAAGTCGTCGCGGAACAAAGAAACTGCGATTGCCCTGTTATTGAACTTGCAGTGGGATTGCCTTCGATAGAGTCTCGCTGGCAGTTAGGACAAAGCAATAACACGAGACGACATCATTCAGTTGTAACGCGTCATTTGTTCTTATTTTTCCTCTCTCTCTCTCTAACCCTCTCTCTCTTTCTCTCTCTCTCTTTCTGCTCCTCCATTGCAGTGCCGATTCCGTTGCTGTGTATTGCCATATAGTGAAGCCTCGTTTGAGCGTGTTGTTAAGGTGGAGAACGAAGCGTACAGGTTTGTGTTGGACACACATACGTGCATATATATATATATGCGTGTGAGCAAGCCCGCGGTTTAAGCGCACTATATCGCCCAGGAAAAGGAAACCCTATCGGAAAAATTGCCATGGTGGATACTGGAAAACATGGTGGGCGTAGTGGAAATAATAGTGGGCATGGTGGAAATAATAGTGGGCATGGTGGAAATTATGATGGCTATGGTGGGACGTAGTGGAAAATATGGTGGTTATGCCGGGACATACTGGGTGGTATGGTGTACAGATGATGGGTAAAGTGGAAATGATGGTGGGAAGCAGAGGCTAGATAGTGGGCAATAATGGCACACTCTGCCCACCATTGCGATAATGCTGGGTAGCCCTAAGCATATGGTTGGTGGTGCTTATTATGGTGGGCTACATGGTGTACCAAGTTGAGAAACTCTTCCCACCATTGCGATAATGCTGGGAAGCACTAAGCAGATGATGGGTGCTGCTTGTTCTGGTGGGCCACATGGTGTACCAAGCTGAGAAGCTCTGCCCACCATCGCGATAATGCTGGGAAGCAGTAAGCAGATGATCGGTGGGCTTATAATGGCCGGCAACTTATATAGTGTACCAATCTGGGATCAGTACACTACATGTTCTACCACCATGATTTCCATCAAAGTTAGGCCTACCGACCGAGCCCGTGCAATTGTGTTATCCGTGCTTCTGGGTTTCAGAATACACGATTTCGACGATTAAGTATGACAATACAGCGCAGCCATGGCATCAATTAACCTAAATGAAGCATTTTTCATTGTGTATGGTGTCCGCTCAAGAAGCAACAAACATCGATGCGACGCGATTAAAGCACTCCCAGAGAACGTAATTAAGTGTCTTCTCACCGACAGCCGCCGGTCGCACTCGCCGGCACTTCTATAGCTTTTGTACGAGAACTCAGACGTGGCAATTCGTATGCTTGGTGAACCAACATGAAGCGTAATGTTTCCGGCACACTGCATTCGTTTTGGCCAAGCCGTTATGAAGTTGCTTTAGCGAAAAAGCTACAGCATTGCGCTGGCGCGACCGCCCTCTACATTGCGCGAAAAGCATCCCAATACTCAATCAAATAAATTAGGTGGGCGTATCTATGGAATGAGCCTAGAAGCGTCATAAAGCGTGAGCAGATGTCACCCTTATGAACGAGCGCGAAACGGATATTAAACTTGGCAGACCCCGCCGGTAAACTGTTGCTGCTCCCCAGTTCACTTGGTTTTTTTCGTGAAGTTGTGAATTGTAAAAAAAAAAAATAGCACTAGTGCCGTTAACATAGTGGCAATCGTTACAGGCCGCAGTTGCTTGTGTTTAATAAATGTGCAATATTTAGTAGCAGGTGTAGATCTTGTCTATGTTGTGTACACGACAAACATAACTTAAGTTGAACCGTAAGTTTGTATGCCAACTAAGTATTTAACACTCATACAACGTCATGTTGGTGTGGCGCAGTGGTTAGCGTCTTCTAATGGGAATCCGCAGGTTGCACGTTCGATCCTCCGTGGTGCCTTTTTTTTTTTACGGAACGGGTGTTTTTTATACTGTTTTTATAGAATTCTTTTTTTATTTTTTGTGGCAGCTCGTCACGGTGATTATGACGTCATTTCACGCTCAAGTGTTGCCGGCACTGCAGCACCCACCATACCCACCATGCGCCATGGTGGGCGTTTCCCACCATTCACCCACTACACTAATCCACTATAATGGTGGGTGGTGGTTTCCACCCTGCCCACCATTCGTTTTTTTCCGATAGGGAAGCGAAATGACAGAAGGCACGATAGAGATGCACATTTGCTGCCTATACGTCGTCTCTCGTTGGCTGTGCAGTTACGACGACACAATGAACGTAACTTGCCCTTACAGCCAAGGGCATTTGTGTCAAGTGAAGCAATAGGCACTGACTGTTTAGTAGACTGTTTTTATTGCGGAAAGGTGGCGTTAGTATACTTCCTTGAAAGATGGCCGAAACGTGTCCCGGCTAAAGGTAATCTTATGCCATACACTGGACACCAATTTAAGATTCCTAAACAAAAGAAAAGAAGTCTCTCGTGCGTTCGCCTACATAGATGACTATATAAGTCCTAATATTCAGCTTCAACCATGAAAAAAAAAAAAGACTGGTCGGCTCTTCGAAACGCCGGCCTGTGCATCCATGCCCAGTGTATGGATTTTAGTATTCGCGTGTGCTTCATAGACCTTTTATGCAACGCAGAAAAGGCTTGCCTTGTGTCAAGACTGATAAACGAGAGTACGAAAGCACATTCAGGGGGTTGTGCCTATCATCAACTGATGGCAGTATCCAAGGAGTCACATATAGACAGGGTATCCAAGGAGCCACATATAGACATCGGCACAAAGCAGTCGCTTCTGCAGTTTGCTCGCGTCCGTTTCGGTCTCTCATTACGGGAGAGTGCCTTGGCTTCCGTCCTCCCTCGTGCCCCGAATGTCTGCCTGCGCCTCTCGGATTTCGCCGCTTGTGTATAGTCGGATCCATGCGAGGCTTCGTCGTCACGCGTGGGGCTTCCGTCTATTGGCGGCTGCGCACCGTACAGAGAATATGTTGTTCGCGTGCAGTATGCTGCAACTTTTGTGTCGGGAGCAGCGAGTCTACCACACCGGGTTTGAGATTAAAAAAAGGGGGGGGGGAGGGGGGGGGGGCTTAAGGTTGTTTCAGCTCCCTTAGCCTTAAGGAGCAATGAAACGTGCATGAAGTGTGTGCCAGAGTTAACTGCAGCGGCATCGCTGCCAGTGGGAAATGAGAGACAGAAGAGGATTATTGCTCTTCAACCATGCGCGCGCGTGCATGAATATTTATTAATTATCAGTCGTGGCGTCTATAGGCTGCTGCGGCTCCTCCCACACGTCAGGCACAGACGGCGCTCTGCACGGCGAGCCTCAGCTTCTGCTGCTCGAAAGTTCGCATTCTCTTCTGCGCTTCTCCCTGTTTAGAAGGTCCGGATTAGCGGCGTATACTAAGCTGCATTTTAGCGGGCAGGTGGCGAATAAAGCGCCTTCACTTTGCAGATATGTTTCAAAGCTTGGTGTTTCACATAGATTACCTCACCGTAAGAAGCATATTTGTGTCTCTGGTTTTAGATAAGAAATGTAAGCTCAGTAGCGTGTACATGTGTCGTTTTTGTAATTTGTGGTCGGCTTTAGACCATGAAGTCGGTGTGATGATCGCACGATATGACGCCCGACTGCTGGTACCACGCATTATTACTGCGATATTGAAAGTATAGTAAAGTGAAACCTGTATGAAGGATAAAAAGACGAGACAGAAAGAGCGCCTTCTACTCAGGCTCAGGATATGGCGCTCTTTCTGTCTCGTCTTTTTTTCTCTTGGTCAACCTTGCGCCACGTATTTCAGCCTAATATGTACCAACTAGCCCAACATAACGTACTATTAAGCTTCATTTCTTCTACAAGGAGCCCTTTGCAGTCTGTTTTACCTTCTACTCAGGCTCAGGATTGGCGCTCTTTCTGTCTCGTCTTTTTTTTTTCTCTTGGTCAGCCTTGCGCCACGTATTTCAGCCTAATATGTACCAACTAGCCCAACATAACGTACTGTATAAAGGACTCGGGTGGTTGTAAAACGTGTTGGTGTCACGGCATTTCTAAACAGGTAAAGTTATATACGCTTCATTTCCAAGCAGACGCGCTGCTGTGGCGTAGAGCACGCAGGCGTCTTGGATTCGATCCTCACTCGGTCCCGGAAATTTTGATTGATTTATTTCATTTCATCTTTCTCGATTTCTCGGCCATACACGAGATGATGTTTCGCTCACAACCAACGACGCCCACGCCGACGCTGGAATCATTGGGAAACAAGCTCTCTAATGCTATCGCGTTAAGAATGTCTCTTCGAGAACCTTGTGAGCTTGGTATACGCCCCCCTCGAGCCACTGATGTAAAGTTTGCCGCCGCGGGGCCGGATTTTTTTTTTTTCGCAAATTGAGAGGGGGCGGAGGGGTTTCAACCATGACTTATATACGTTTACGTGTGTTAGTGTGGGTCTTGTAACGTGTGCGTGCGCGCGCGTATGCTAAATTGAAAATTGTTTTTGGAAGTGCGACCCCCTCTTTTTTGCAAACCAAGGTATAAGATAGCCGCCGCGTTTGCGCTCTTCCGTGGTGATGGTATTGTGGGTTGGCATCTCATATCTACCTGGACGAAAAAAAGTCGCGACCGAACCAACAAGGCTGCAGCTTCTGGAAGTTCAGCTTCGCCGTCGAACAAAGTTATGCAGAGAAGATTGACTAGTGTGTGAACGTGGCTGCATGATTTTTCGCGGGCCGCGCACGTTTTTCGGTATCTCAAGTGTGTAATAATTGCACGTGCACACTATAATTTGAGCAACGATACGTCAGCCTGTGATCGCTTTACATCAATCGTTTAACGCCGTGTGTCTGACTCAGGAAAGCTAGCAATCAATACGTGTGCTGTGCTTCCCTTTTCACTCTCTCTCCCTCTCTCTTTCTTTAATGTCGCCTCCCCACGAGGAGTTACTCGTTCGCTGCCGAGCGAATATAATGGCACTATCGGCGCACTGCCGTTCAGAAGTCGCGCGCCGTAAAATCAGCCGAGCTCGGCGGTTTTTCAGTCGCTCGAAATTTTCGCTCAGTATGTTTCCTTTAAGCTCTGCCCCGCCGTAGCCAATTAGTCGTGCCTTTTCTGCGATGTTTTCGCTGACGTCTGCGCGTGCATGCGTGTGTGTGGTGTTTCCGCGTCAGATACGCCACGCTCTGTTCCGGCGCTGGAAAAAAGTTTGTACTTTGCGAAGGCGAATAAAAAATGTTCCATCTATTTCTTCTGGTTCGCACTTTCGTTTAAGGGTTCATGTAAATTCATGTTTGCGGTGAGCACTTTTTGTTGCTGTTGTCGGGTTTTTGTCGCTGTCGTGAAAACTGCGTCAGCACATCACGTGCGCTACATTGAAGTCCCGTGGAATCATGATATACGATATCTGTTTCGTGCTTGTTGAAGCCATACAACCACACACACAATCACTCATATATATATATATATATATTTATTTATTTATTCGGTTCCTGCCCATGGCAAGTTATTTTTTCACTCACTTTTCTTTCTTCACATTTACATTACAATTGGTCTAATAACTTCCCTTATACTTTCCTTGCTATTATTGTCTGTTAGATCTGATTAACAGTGTATCAAAACATGGAAAAACGAGCCCTTAAGTATACAGTTCTTTCCCTTATTCATAAACGAGGATTTCGTACTGGCAGACTTGGTGCCATTAGGTTGCATACGAGGGACTAATGGTCAGCTGCCAGCTCGTAATAAGTTCACGTGCTACGTAACGCCACACAGGCTCATAAAGAGTGTGCCACACTCGCCTCCATGGCTACTGGTGGCGCAGGAGAAAATGTTTCAGCCAAATTTAGTGGCAATCTGGCAACAACCACCCTTCCAGTCTGGCAACCACTTATGCAACGCCAAAAGGAACCTTGCCGTGGCGCTGACTGACACTACCACGTTTAAATTCACATATATATTGGAATAAAGTGTCTGGGGGGATAGTCGCCGTGGTATCTCAGTGGTAGAGCATCGAACGTGTTATTCGAAGGTTTCAGGCTCGGTTCTTGCCCACGGCAAGTTATCTTTTCACCCACTTTTCTTTCTTCACATTTAAATTACAATTGGTCTAATAACTTCCCCTATATTTTCCTTGGCATTGCTATCTGCTATCTGTTAAATGTCATTAATACAGTGTCAAAACGCGGAAAAAGCGAGCCCTCGAGTATACACTCCCTTCTTCTTATATATATATATATATATATATATATATATATATATATATATATATAGAGAGAGAGAGAGAGAGAGAGAGAGAGAGAGAGAGAGACGTACGTGACCTGAACTGAAACGTTGTACAACCGCTGTACCATTTGAAAGGAGGCAAGGTTCGTGCCTTGCCTTGGATATGAATCGCTCTTTCGCCAGTGTCAATGCTTGGTTGGCTTGGTACACTAGAAGGCCAGTGATTCATCAACATCAACAAACTGTGCGTCCACTCGCGTGATCTTGGAAGCTCCGATGATCGTGACGATAAAACCGCCACACTTAACGACTTTTTTCCTTTGAGGTCGTCTTAGGCGAATGCTTAAGGGCCGTGCGAGCTTCTTCTTTTTCTTCTTTTTAGTTGGAATTTATATCACATATAGGTGTGTTACGATAAACGATTGCTTTAATTAGACAGTACACCTAACCTACGGAAACCTGGAAACCAGAAACCTGGAATATTATAAAGAGGGAGCAACTTAAGTTGAGGATGACGCAGCGAGCAATGGAATGGAAAATGATAGGTTTAACCCTAAGGAACAAGAAGAGGGTGGGTCAGGGAACAAACGGGTGTTAAGGACGTCATAAGTGAAACGAAAAAGAAGAAGAATATATGTACATGGGCGGGGAACGTTGCGCCTAGGCAAGATGACCGCGGTTCTTTAAGGATCATAGATCCAAGAGAAGGCAAGCGGGTAAAGGAAAGACGGAAAGTTATGTGGGCAGATGAAATTAGGAAGCTTGCGGGTATAAAGTGGCAGCAGCAAGCGCAGGACCGAGTTGACTGGCGGAAGACGGGAAAGGTCTTTGTCTTGCAGTGGACGTAGTCAGGATGATGATCATGATGACACTTAACGTTCGTTTTAAGTGGTTATTGGATATTCTGAGTACTCCGCCGATGGGGTTTGTACATGCTTTTTATTTTTCGGTCTACGCGTAAGGCAGTTGCTGCTCAGGATGATTATACGAGGCGTTTATTGGCGCAAAGCCCCTTTCTGGCTAGAGACTGCAAAAGAAGAAAACAAAAAGAAAAGTTCAAAGAAAAGAAATGGCGAAACCGGGATGCGTCCGAGTCCTTGTCCCAGAGGGAAAGAGGGCGTGGCTCCGAGGAATGCGTGACCGGATCTGAAACGCCGAGGCGTGTCCCGTTTTACGTGCGCGGAATGATCTGGCGAGAACCATTTTCTTTTTTTTTTTTCCTGACTTCTGTGAGAGTGCCGATAGCAGCCTACTCTGGCGTTCGTATGCAGCCAAGACAGCGGGCCTGAGTGGATGGAAGAAGCGGTCCCCTCAACACGTAATATACGACGCCAGGGAGTTCTCTACTCATCGACGTCGTCGTCCTGCTCACTTGGGCGACTTTCTCTTGCTGGACAGATCATCGTGGTGCTCTGGAATACTTGCCATAACTGAATAGCGGGAAATCAACCCGGTGACGCTTAGACCGCGATGTCTCGACACGGCCGACGTCAAACTTCGTCCCCAAGAAGCACTAAATCTCTTCCTTCCTCCCTGCGTTTCTTTCGCGCTTCTTAAGGAGGAACCGTTGCCAAGTTGACGTAACCGCTGTGTGAAATTTCGCTTCTTTCTCGCCTTCGGTTGGGACTTACTTTCAGTAAAGCGTCGTCGATAGGAGCGACTGGCAGTGCCGGGTGTGACGTTTACTGCAGTGAGGAAAACATCGAACACCTGCGGCGACAGTGTCCTCGTTTCGCCTCGGCGGGACAAGTACAGGTGCTCAAAAAGTAAAACATAGCTCTCGAGCTGTGGCAAAGCTACGCAAAAAGGAACGCCTGCGCGCTCTACATAGAAGTGTTTCTTTATATTTATATAGAAATGATGGCGTTATCTGCCGGCTCATTTTTTTCTTATAAAGATAAAGAACCACTTCTCTGACGTAGCGCGGGGGTATTCACTTTCTCATAGCTTGGCCACAGGTGGCGTGTTTTTTTTTTCTTTTGGAGCATTTGTACTTTCCAACGCATTGCGTCGTCTGAATGATAGGCCGCTTTTTGTGTAGTTGCTATGACAGCCCCTTCTACATCTCTACGGCCCACAAGGTCGTGCAAGCACTCTCGTGCTTCTGGAGAACGACGGACTTTTGCGAGCTACTCGGGCTTTCGGTGAGGTGCCGGACGCTGGAGCGAATTCACTGCCTCTCTTTCTCTTCTTTTTCCTTCTCTCCCCTCTCTCTCTTCCACTGGCACAGTCATTGGGGACCGTAGGGGTGGGGCGTCCAGGTCTCCCCATATTTTTTTTACCTTTGCATGCGTAGATTAGATGCACACCTACAAACGCTCGCAAGAACGCCATCCGTAAGTAAAAAGCAATTGAACCCCTCCCAATTCCCTTGCAGAAAGGGAACAAATCTTGGCCTAGGCTGGCCTATAGGCATCGGCCGCGGCTTGCTAGACGGCCGACAATATTTAATGGGAAGCGGAGTATAGCTTTTTTTTTTTTTTCAGCGTGCTCTGTGGTTAGAGAGTACCTCCTCACGCCTTCTGTCTGCTTTGTCGTCTGAGCTCGAGTACACCCATTTAGTGTGGGGCCCAGGGATGCCCTTGCATCGCAAGCCTTGTATTTGCCTGACAAGTAGAGTTCAGGGTAACAGGACGCTAAACCACCTCTCCCACCCGAAAAAAAAAAAAGTATCTGGCTACGCTACTGGTCATGAGCCTTTCTAATGTCACTGCTATGTCATACTGTGTTGCTGGTTTCTACAGGTTTCGTGGTTTCAGTTTTCTCCAAAGTTTTATCACGTCTCATAGCTGCGTTTTTTTTTTTTCCGGCGCTCACAGTCTACGGAAACTGAAACGTGGTGCACGTTTCGCGGTCGTGTTTCCTTACTTCGCGCTCTTGCTTGCGCGTTGTTGCGGGATCCAAGAAGTGACGAAGATGTGTGCAGCTGCGTCGAAGATTCGCGAGTCTAGGGAAGAGAGCAGGGGAGTCACCATCTGCGTACGGGGGTTGCGTTCTCGTCGCGTTCTGCTTGTGAGAGCCTGTTGAGACGGTCGCTACGTGCTCAGAATTTTTCCAGGATGCTTCCTTATTCTTCTTTGGTTTTCTCATTTTGTTTTTTTTATTTTTGTTATTTAAAAAAGGTACGGCTTTTTCACAACTTCCGCCCGTGGAATTCTCTCTCCATCTTTTTCGTCTCGTTGTCTGAACCACATATTTCCGCTCTAAGGACTTCGAAAGATATCTCCACTTTTGTTTTCCTAAACGTAACCGCTCAGACACCCTTCCCCCGCTATGCATTCTTGGTTGTTACACATTAAACTTGCGTTGGCTCAAAAAAATCAAATTAGCATTATTGTAATAGCGCTCATTTACTTTCTTAGATTGTTTGTCAGTTTGTTGCTCTTCTCTTATAGTTATTTATCCTGTTTGACAATATTTTTATTTGTAACCGATTGTGTAGTTACCATTCACAGACTATCATATGTTTTCTTGGCTGATCTCCCAGAGTGGACATCTGCTTCATAATAGTAATAATAATTTTTGTAGTTTAACGTCCCAAAACCAGCACATGATTATAACAGACGCCGTAGTGAAAGGTGCCGGAAATATGACCACCTGAGATTTTTTAACGTGCTCGTAGATCTATGAGCACACGGGTCTCAACTATGTCCGCCTTCCTATACTTTGCCGGTACACATATATGCTCCTCATAAGTCACTCTGCAACTGTTCCAATATCGCTTTGTCATGGACGGTTTTAAAGAAAGACCCGACAACCTAGCAGTAAGTATTTTACATATGGAGTAAAACTATGCACTCCAGATGAGATCAAAAGCAAACTACTGGAGAAACACTGGGTGTCCTGCATATTTGCAGCCTTCACTCTTTTTATCTGGCTACAAGCGGTACGTCTGGAAGTGTGGCAGCTTGGGCTAGTTGGTATGGCATGACGATAGTTACAGCGCGAGAACAAAACGACGACACAGAGACAAGAAGGACACGAAAGACACGAGCGCTCGTGTCTTTCGTGTCCTTCTTGTCTCTGTGTCGCCGTTTTGTTCTCGCGCTGTAACTATCGGTACGTATGGGTCTGCCCAACGCATAGAACACGGCCGCATGGTGTAATAAGTAGTAACAGATGTTCAAATTACTTTACATTAGTCCTCGTCATCTGTCTACTTCTCAAGTGCCAGCGCTCTTTGGTAGCTTTGACAGTACGCTGGACCTGTCGTTTTTTTTTTTTTTGTCGTCATTGCGGGCGATAGCGTTCCTATTGTATCTTCACGATCATGAAAGTATGACGGGAGGAATAATATGTGGCTGCAGGCATCTTCCAACGAGATCAGCTCTACTACAAGTATTATGTATCGAAGGCTTACATTTCTATATATTGCAACTGCTCTTGTGCTTGACTTGCCTTTGGTGTTGTCCAGGGTGACGAGCCTCATTCTCGGTGCAGCTTATGCAATGTCTAAATGAGTTCACACGTACTAAATACCTCCCGAGACCATCTCAGTGTTTCGGTCGTTCACGGATGCCCGATCCGTTAGTCATTCGATAGGCGGGGTTGACAGGCACCGATGCCTCCGGTATATGCTAACACTGACGAAGTTCTGACGCATCGTAACCTATAAGCATTCGGTACAAAGCTCTAACGTGACGACGCCGTCGCCTATGTAGCGCCGGCGAACTCGTAGCGCGAGCCCCGCCGATAATCGAGTTCGCCACACCCGCTCCCGGCATCGTCTTCCGAGAAAGGGACCCTTCCGGCCCTGCGCCATAGCGACGTGACCGGGTGACAGAAACGTCGTCGTCATTTTTTTGGTTAATCAAGTCGGTGGCACGACCGGACTCCTTTCATTCGTAATTCATCGTCGCCCAAGAGGCGAGTTCTCTACAATCCGCCGTCGCCACAGCGCACTCTGTACAAACTTCTGTGCTAGGCATGCAGGTAGACCATGGGCGCGCCGGCAGGTTTTTGTTTTGAAGGGAGGGAGGCGGGAAAGGGGTCGAAGAACCGTCTTGCATTAACATCTTGATTCTTGCTGCGCTAAGAAAGGCGAACACATGGGAAAACACTGGGCAGTCGCTGCTGTAGAAAGTGGTTTGTTGCAAAAGTTTCACGGAGGTGTGTAGACGTACCGCACGCATATCAAGTGGCATCGCTGGAGTGAATGGGGGGGTGGGGAGGATTGGTAGTACTGGTTTAGCTTGATGGGGAGCCTTTTTACCCCCCCCCCCCCCTGGCGACGCCCATCCATGGAGTCGTCTCGTCGCTCTCTCAAATAGGCTCTCTTGTATTCGCTTCCTTTGACATTTAAATAAAAGACATGCTCTAATGAGGCATCAGACTAAAGGAGCGCGTGCTTCTCACTGCACTTGTGTTTCTGCATTTGTAATTAAGACCTTGATTTAACCTGCTGGAACAGCTTGTTTTCTTGAAGTCATATCGATCGATACGCTCTCGAAATCGTTTTGTGCCGTTCTTTACCCTTCACGACTTTCCTCATTCGATGTCGGTGGCTTCGCAACGCGTCGTCTGCTCACCGCCCTCGACGAGCAGACGATGCGTGCATGCAGTGCAGACAAGAGCCTTGCCACTTTATGCAGCCTCTCACCTGATTGGCCAGAGGCCTCGGTTTGCTCGCGACGCTGCTTCGTCGGTTGGTTGTTGCAGCGAATGCCGCGGACGTGGCCGCATCAAACATTTGTGCAGAGACGCCTTCGGGCGACCGCTGTGTTTGCACATGGACGTATATGAAACCAGCGCTGCGAAGCGAGAAGGTGTCTCCGTCTCTGGTTGCCAAGGCAACGCGCCTTGGTTCGCCGTTTTTTTTTTTTTTTTCACCCACGCTTTTATGCAAGATTGATGCATTGTCTCCAGCATAGAAATCCTCCGAGTTGTTTGCGCCGAATGCCGCGGTGATGCGACGCTTGCTTTGGTATACCGTGCCGTCCGAGTTTCGTCCGCATGCTGCGTTGCTACGCAACAGAGTACTGTGGTTTCATATTATATTGCCATGGTTTTTTCATAGGGTATGAATCTTCTTTGCTTGCTGACCGCAAATGTGCGCATGGCGGGCAGCGCATTTTTTTTGTTTAATTAACATCGTCGTTTGGTCATATATGAAAAGTACGGGGCAGCGAACGAATATTGCAATATTTGAGCTCACGTCGGCACCATTTTAAATTTCTGAAATTTCTATCTACTATTCAAAACTAAGGACTATGCTTTTTCGCATGATACCTTCCTTGAAAGGATGTTTCTACGCAGCGTCTGTCTGCTGTGCCGTGAAACTAGTTACTCAAGGAAAAGGACTGTCCGAGAAGAGGGTAGGGCTGTCCCAGGACTGTCCGAAAAGGGACACTCCTGAGAAAAATTTTGGTGTGATCGTGTAGCAACCAAGAATCGTGACAGCCACCCTCAATTCCAGTCGGAAACTCTCTGTACTCTTAATTATCGCGTGTTGAGCAGCTATAGGCTTTACTGTTGCTTTTTGCAATGCGACTGTCTACATACTGCGTTAAACGGGGTGTTTGTAGAGCGTGCTATAACGTTGTGTCTCGTGTCTTCTCTTGCAGGTGAGTTTCCCTTTCCGGACGTCGTCTTCTCCCGAGTCGTGGTGGAACGTGAGTTTCGACGTGCGAGTCACCTGTGGTCAAATGATAAACAGCCGATGAAGTATCAGGATTCAGTTACGTTATTTAACAGCAGTTTGTTAAATTCCGCCTCGAAATTCGTTTCAAATGCAAAGTTTCCTCTTGTAAAGCACACTTCGTGGCATATTTAGGTGTGTAACATGAAGACAACTTACGGCAAAATTGTTGCTTACGGGCACTGAGAAGTAGAAGGGTAATGCGCATTCCGACCCAGTTTTCTGATGACGTCGTTGGAGGTCAAACACCCTTCTTTTCGCGGCCAGTTGGAGCCTTGACACCAATAGTGCCTCATCAGAGGAATCTTTTTCAAAGCAAAATATTACCTCGTTCATGTCATTCCTCTTCTTGTTCATTAAGAAAATCCCGTCTGTTTTTCTTTCTCGTTTTTTTTCTCGTAGTCGTATGTTTTTGTTCATTACTTTAATGTCTGTCAAATGCCGTCCGTCCCCGTTGAATGCGATTTCTTCCTCGGGGAGCTTCGTTCATCAGTTAGCGATGTGTTCGATATTGTGCTCGGAATCAGAAACGACTGTTCGTAACGAATGCATGGTCCGGAATTTTAACAACCCTTCGTGACGAGCCAGTGGGAAAACCAAGCATTCCGTCTTTCTCTTTGTTTGAAGGCAGCTGTTTAATATGCACAGTGTCTGCTTCTCTCTGTCTCGCTCTCTGTGTGTCTTTTTTTCGGAATACCTTTCTTCATGCGCATTATAGTCTAGCCTTTTTTAATTTTTCATGTTTCAGGCTATGCGTTATTATTCTGTCCGGTTTTCTGTCGCCCGGGAGTGAGTATTCTTTCGCGATATGATTATGGTGGAATATATGAAAGTAAAAATTCTTAATCATTTGCAGCGCTCCTTTGGAGTCAGAATATACTACCCAGTTTTGCCTTTGCTGGCCTTCAACAATGTAATATTGCAACAAGCTCCGCTGCTGTTGACGATGTCGTACCGCGTCTACGAGGGGTGCAATTCTATTATGTCTTGTATGCTTTGCAATAAAAAAAAACACACACTTCGTAGTTCACGCTGCCTTCTTCTGGTTCACTTTCACGCTTTTGGTGCTGTTCTTGCGCAATGTTGCTAAGCGCCGTAGTCGCCGCAATGCAAGCGGCACTAGAGAGCCGAGTGTGGCAAACGCGCGCGCCATTCCTCGCACGACCTCAAAATGGCATGCACGGTCCCCACGTGCGGTGTTTAAAGGAAATCCCCAGCTGAGCCATACGCCGCAACAAGCGCAACTTTCCCCATCAAAAACGGGGGAAGCTCTGCTCTACGGCTCGCCCGTGAGTCGCGCGGTGAAAAACGGGAATGTCGACATCTCTCGTGGGCGTCTGTTATGTACTTTTACTTTATGTAAGGTAGTTACGGCAGTTATTTGTTTCGCAAGTGGGGATTTCTGCTCTCTGAGGAACGTGGGGTACATGCCATAGGGAAGTGGTTCTTAACATGAAAGTAGGTACTTCCGAGGAAGAACTAGCGAGGAGTGGCGCTTTTTTCTAATTCCACGTTCAACTGCGGTGCCGCGCATTACCGTGTATAATAGGGAAAGGTCAAAAACAAGGAAGTAAGAAATGCACGAGAGAGGTCGACATATTGTCCGCTTGGTTGCAGTGTACGGCGGATTTGACTGCGTGAACGGCAATATCTAAAAACTCAAGAAAGAAAGAAAAAGAAAGAAAGAAAGAAAGAAAGAAAGAAAGAAAGAAAGAAAGAAAGAAAGAAAGAAAGAAAGAAAGGATCAAGTAGGAATAAATGGTTTGAAGATAGTTAGGAATAAAAGATACGTGAATCAGTGAGGAAGCACGAGTGAGGGGTTAGAGTGTTTTTTCTGGAAAGATATTTCCTACAGTGACTTTGGGGGTTCTCAGGTATCGTTGGGAAGTCTTCGGTAAATGGTTGCGCTTGTTTCTTCGTTAATCTTGTCTGTATATTTTGTACGCGACATTATATAGGTGCCAGTGGCACACTGACTGGCCCATACGGCAACCATGTTCAAATACATCGCTTAATTGAAGGAGAAAATTTAGTCAGATAGATTACGGTCATAGTCATCTGTGCAAACGTACCTGGACAAAGAGAGAGAGAGAGAGCAGATATCGCTGCTCGTTGGCAGTTGAACTATGGCGTCGTGTGCCTTTTCATATCCTGAGCGTGTCTTTGTTCGTCAGTATTATCGCTGAGCCGCCGCTACGTGCTGGGATAACGGGCTCCATGACGTTCTCTGGCAAATGCGAGAGCGTCCCGCACGTGCCACCAGGGCTAGAGCGGCGCTAGCTTCCTTTCAGGTATGAAGCTCTTGTAAACGCTTTTCGAAAAGGGGAACGAGAGAGCTCCCTCAGATGTAGTGAAAATGGTACCTTCGGAAGCGTATAATCCGAAGGTTGTGGGCTCGGATCCCATCGATGGAAGGGAATATTTTTTGTGCACTTTAGTTTCTTTGAATTTAGACTACACTGTAACCACAAAATAATGTCCCCTATATGGTTTCATTGGCTTAATGGTCTGTCAGTTTCATTAGTCGTGTATAATGCAATACGGAACAAGAAGCCCCCCAGATGATTCCGCTACTCTTTTACTTTCGCCAGCACAGTGCTTCCACAAAGACGAGCGCCGAGCCGTCTGCTGCCTTCTTTGTGCGCGTCCCTTTTGCGTTGACAACCGTGTGCGTATTTGCCTAAGCGACGTCTGTAAGGACGCCTTATTTCCTCCTGTCGTGCTTCGCTTTTGCGGTGGCCACTATGTGTGAACGGCGAGCGAAACAAAAGAACAATGCGTAGGCTCGAAGGCGAAGTAGGGTGGCGAGAAGACGGCCTATCGGTGTTTTTGTTTGTATCGGTCTCCTTTTGTCCAGGTGTGTATACGCTGCCCTTCGTGGAGCGTCGTTGCGTGACAAAAGGGGGATAAACCGAGTGGCGTCCTCTGGCGGGAGAACGTCATAATAAACAGGGCGTCCGAGGTGCGAAGGGATAACGTGCGGGCTGGTTGGGGAGCGGCCGTGGCGCGACCATATCGGCTATGGAAAGCGACAAAAGGCTTCCCGTTTTGCTTTGCGTGTTCGCCAGTGTGTGTGTTGTATTTGGCAGGCAGCGATAAAGGTTAGCTTTTGCGTGTAGAGTAGAAAGGAAGAGGTGCCAGGCGCTGGAAGGTAACTCGCCGAAAAGAGAGCACCGTATACAGTCAAAGAGATTGCTTGATCAGAGTGGCGAATGTTTGTGCAAGCCTTTCGCGGCGTCCTTTGTATATCCGAGGGCACCCGATTAGGTCGCAGCTTCTGGGAAGGTGCGCTCTTTATATATACACCACTCTGATTTCTACTAAGGTCTCTGGGTGGCCTCTGAAGAAAGCGGGAGGCTTTACGAGCGCCCATGTTACCAACCTCTATGAAAGTGGAGATATGGAAGTGAATTCAGTAGTTCTGGAATCACGACCGCACAAGCGAAGAAAACACACAGACAGGACGGGCGCCCGTAAGTGTTGGTCTTCGTTTGTGCGGCCGTGATTTTGGCGCGAAATTGACCATTGAATTCAGACATGTGCACCAGGTAGCCCAACAGCGAGTTCTACTAGATTATAGAAGTGATATCATAGGCTGGGTTTGTGCATGTTTCTATGTTCAATAATGGCGTACGTTTATTGCAAATAAAGAATATCTGGTTTCGAGTTGCAGTGTTGGGGCAATGTGACGGTTGTGCTTCAAACGATATTCATTCTCGCGCGTCCTCAATGGCTTCAAGGGCCGAGCTTGTAGATATTGCATAGCACTGGGGACGCAGGATCAACATAAACAGTGATATAGGAGACTGGGAGGGGCGAATCAGAGGTGGAATTCTCATTTTCACTTTTTTCTGAGCTATTATAAACCCACGCGGATCATGAAATAACTTTGTTTAAAATCCGGCGAATGGAAGGCCCGGGCCTGGGGCTGTCTATAGACGGACGCTTGGAGCTGTTTCTCTCGCGCTGCCTCCAAGGCTCGCTAGACGGTCCAAAATTGGTCCGTGAGTTCTGAGCTCAGCAGGGCGATCAAGTCACTGATAATTGTCGTGTTTTTCACCTCCCGTGTCTTTTTCGCTTCACCTGCTTTGAGTCTAAGCTTTGCGATGCAGTAAGTGCGGAAATGTCGTATATGGCGTCGCGAATGGCACGTGTAACTTCTTGAAAAATTTTTAGGCACGCGGCTTGATGATTGCATGCGGTAACGTGAGGGCATGATTAATGGGGCTACTGGAGCTCTTGCCGACAAGGAAAGTCTATTGGCAGGCGAAGACAGTACAGCATTTATGTACCGACAGCATGGTATTACCTTCGCAGCTCTAATGCCCGAATAGAAAGATAAAAGAACGTATAATACTGTTTAGAAAATAAAAGATGAGACAAAGTAGAACAGTGTATAGAAAAAGAGAAGAAGGATAAGTAAGAAAAGAAAGAAAGAATAAAAAAAACTATAAGCACATTAAGAAAGAACCCAATCGGCGTTCGCCAGGTGGTGGCGCTTGCTTCTAAGCTCTGCGGTTTAATCACGTTTCAGAGATCAATTTTTTACTGCGACACTTTGATAGGTTTATGCGCTACCGCTGAGAGCACATAAATTGCTCGCGATCAAATTATGTAAAACCAAAGTGGCAAAAGGTTCCTATAGTGTTCTGCGCCGCCCTTCTGACCTCAAGCTATAGATGACCAGGGGTCGTCCTCGTTAGAGTCACTGTATATGCTATAGCGTAGACAGTAACTCTAGTTCGTGTGCGCTTCGAGATTACCACTTACTGGTTCTTTTTCATTTGAATAAAATCCCATATCAGCCACATTATCCTATTGAGCGCAAAGTCAAATTAGCCGATATTTAAATAAGTTGAGCTTTTTCCCTGTCTCGTCAGGTCGGTAATAGATGTTGACTTATGAACAAAAAAAAAATGCGAAGGTTATTACTTACGTCCATAGCGTGCGTGCTTCGTCTGCTTATATATATTTACATCGCAGCGAAAGTCTATATGCATGCTATGAATGTGACAGAACTCCACTCTTGACATTTCGTGTTTGTATGTACTGGTATAGATGAGTAAAATTGATATAATCCATCCGCGAGTCCATGAAATTTAATTTTGCTCTCTGTAATGAAATTATTCTCGTTCTGATTGCCAAGTAGGTTCGTGACTGGCCTCCATATATGTAACTAGATCAAAGAGCTTCGCATAAATATTAGTTCACTTAATCAGATTGCTTCCTGCGTGCATCGCCCGTTTAGGAAGTGAAGTGCTGATAAATGTCTCGTACTTACGATGAATCGCCCCCATCACTGGCCTAGCCGCCTACGCTGTCAGTGAAGTACGAAATGTGGGAATTGTGGTGCAGTTTCTTATTTTGTATTTGTATTTCGAAGTCTTCTGACGTGAGTTCTTCGTGCACTTAGATAGATAGATAGATAGATAGATAGATAGATAGATAGATAGATAGATAGATAGATAGATAGATAGATAGATAGATAGATGGATAATCAGTAGCGATAATAAATAGGAGTGATGTAGCTGAACGCGTGCCAAGCTCTTCAATACAATCTAGTTTACCGGAAGATTCGTCTCTGGTGAGATAATGAAATGCTCTACAATTCTGCATGACTTTTTGAAGGGCACAAGAAAACAACAAAAATAGAAAAAAGGAAAGAATTATCGAAAAGTATGTAGTAATGGTGGTTATGATATTTCCCCAGGGGGCAACACGTCTACGAATATGATTTTTGGGGGAGGGGGGGGGTTGAAATAAGCGCCAGCAAAAATTCAAAGCGTGCCTATGGTTTCTCCGTGGCGCTGTTCTGTGTCAATCTTATACATCCCACTAATGTGATACCCAGGATCACGGGAGAAATAAACTGACTAGAAAGAAAAAAGAAAAATAATGTAAGGGAGTAGTATTTCGATCGACGACAAAATATAATGCCGGGAGTGTAGAAGAGAAATAAATGCACCGCCTCAACAGCTCTATGACGCAAGACAGTTCAGCGAGCAAGACCACGAATGCCCAAGAATGCCATCTACGAAGTCAGAACTGAAAAAAAAAAGACGTTAATATAAATGAAAGAAGAAGCCGGGGGACGAGAAAGGAGGATTTCACTATCGCCGAGTGCTCGCATGTCGTGCGGCTTGGTCACGCTTCGCCTGCATCGACGCTTCCTTGGGATGGAAAGGAATGCGTCGCTTATAAAGCTGTGTGTGGGGATGGGATGTATGATAAACCGCATGGTTTTCGCCATCTCGATCGGGACGCTCCTTTTATATGTAAAATTTCCCGATATGCCGACAGCGGCAGCCCGGAGTGTTTGTCAATCTCTCGCGTTTTCACCCCCGTAGCCCTTTTGTGCGTTTATTCCGTTGTATTGGCAGCTAGCTATGCTGCACGACTGACGGACCCTGTCTCTTCTGACGGCATAATCGACTGCGCGGAGAGCCTAGTTGATAATGACTTGAGGAGGTGACCTTCCTTTTCCCCGTCGATATGCAAATGTCCGCGAAACGATGTACAATCACTAAGTAGCTGAGTTATTCCTTTGACTCGGAAAGGAGAAATAAGGATTTTCATTTTTACGAAGCCCTGGTAATAGTGCATGTAGAAAAAGCACTTTTTTTTGCTTTAGATGTTGGTAAAGAACATTAGGTCATGGTATTTATAAAAATTTTGTCGAAGTTCGTACTCCTCATGCAAGCCAGGTGGTTTGTAAAATGTAATAAATAAATAAATAAAAATATCATGCTTGTATAGCACTTTTCTTGCAAGCTAGTTGTTTCGTTTATAAAATTCGTGAAAAAAAAAGGGGGGGGGGGGATCTCATGGCATGTTCCGGCAGCCAATAGAAAACGATTGCTAGATACTTCGAGAAGTGTTCCATATAATACAATTTGACCTACTTGGAACTGCAGCTGATGTAGTTGTCTTCATTCATTTTATCCATCCTGTTATCTGAATTTACGTTGTAGTAATTGGGCTGATTTCACCTAATTACATTTGTTAAATTAAAAAGAACCCAGGTGGGGAAGGTGAGTCAGCTGTTTCCCGTTTAACCGCACCTTGTCATCGTGATTTTGACACGTTAAGACGCCGTTACTTAGTCTCTGCCAAGTGGTTGCTGTAATTCAGAGCCGTAACCTCATTAGGCTAATGTGTTCGTGCAAGAATATGTTTTCTTTTTTTTCTGTGGTGGCTTTGTGCTTGCCAAGTAATCCATGAAATGTGTTGGCCATTAACTATCGTAGTTAACACGGTGGCAAAAATAAAAAAAAGGATATATAATGAAGTCACAAGGTTCGCCACACATTTGCCTAAAATGACTCGGAGACGAAAGCATTTTGTTTGTTTGTTTTTTTACCCAGTGCATTGTGTTGATCCTAAAGAGGTCGATAAAAGGTCCACTGTGTCTTTGTGGTGTTGTCATAGGATGACGTCGTAGTGTTATCGCTATTATTTTGTTTTTCATCTCTCGTCCTCATGCTGCCGCCGGTCAATTTCGGCGTTTGGTGAGGGGTCTAATCCCTTGGCTTTTATAAAATGATCACGGAAACAAAGGCTCCGTGTATAACGCATTGCCAAAGTCATGAAAAAATTGCGATATCAAAACTTGCATTCATTCTTCTTCCCGATTTCGCTGCTACGAAGTGGGGCAGGAAAATGCAGTGGGCGAATAAAAGATCAACAAAAGTATAGCGAAATAATAAAAATAAATAAACAAAAACACCCGTGGACACGGTGGGAATACGTCTTTTTTGGCGCGGTGCTCACGTTCTCGCGTCGCTTCGAAAGCCGGACGCGCCTCCCATTCTGGGGCGGGTCCCTCGAGTCTGCTCCTCCGCTGCTGCTGCAGCTTATCTGGCTTATCGCCCGCTTTTCTGTTTGTTTATTCGTTATTTTCCGGCTGCGACTGCAGGTGCCTTCGTCTTTCACTTTGGGCGGCAGGGATTCCAGATATCACCGCGGGTGGCTTTCGCGTAGATTGTCTCCCATCTGTGTCGTTGTTCTTGTTCTAGTCAATGTGGTTGTAGCAGTTGTTGTTGGTTGACGACGGCCGCGCTCTAGTGCCGATCGCGTGATATTGTTCATCGTATTCTGCCAGACTGAGCCATGGCGTAACCGTAATGTCCACAAAAAACAAATACAACAAGTTATGCGCTGCTTGCACTGGAGGCGGGGGAAAAAAGAAAGAAAAAAAAAGAAGGCAGTGGAGCTGATGGAAAGCATCGCACTGGTGGTGTCAAGCCTGAATGAAGTGTGGAGCCGGAAAGCCCTCTAGGGTTCTCGATAGTTCTCCCTCTTTCTCTCTTCTTCTTTGTTTTTTTTTTGTTTGTTTTGTGTCTAGTTTTGTTTCTATTACTTTTTAGTCTTATTTCCCTTTTTCGTCTCAGTCTCCATTGCTCTTTCTATACTTTTTTCTCTCTCCATTAATTTTTTTTCACGCTCTGTGATTATCTTTCTTTTTCAGCATTTCTTTCAGTTTCTCTCTTTCTGGTTATTTATGTGTTGTAGTGCACTCTCTCCTCTCCCTCTTTTCATCCTTCTCATCCTCACTCCTCTTTCCCGCTTCTTGTTAAACGATGCAATAACTGGGGCACTGTGGCAAGAACTATATGCCAAAATATGCCACGTTCTCAGCGTGCCTTAATATATCCAGCGGTTAAGGCGCCCGCGTTCGGATAGCAGGTTGAGCGCGTTCGATGACCGCAGCTTGCTCTCCCAATTTTTCGAGGCATGATCATCTCTATTTATTTCCTTCTCCCTTTATTTCACACTCTTGCAACAGACATGTTACGCATTTTTCAACGGGACTGAAATAGGCCGCATCGGTTCGACGGGAGCGAGGCAGAAGATGACGAAGAGTGCACGTGGCTATTCGCCACGCACGTTTTTCGGTTGCGACAGACAGTTGATTGATTTGTGGGGTTTAACGTTCCAAAACCACCATATGATTATGAGAGACGCCGTAGTGGAAAGCTCCGGAAATATCGACCACCTGGGGTTCTTTAACGTGCACCCAAATCTGAGCACACGGGCCTACAACATTTCCGCCTCCATCGGAAATGCAGCCGCCGCAGCCGGGATTTGATCCCGCCACCTGCGACAGACAGTTTACCACGAGCTAGAACAACTTCGCTGAATCGGATGCAAATCCTTACTCGCATTGTCTTGTATGATTTTGTTTCGCAGCATGGTCTCTCGGGTGCCTCTTTCATTCTTCTATTTTCGTCTTTGTCCGGCATATGTGGTCGAGTGTAGGGCTCTTGCTGTTGGCGTGCGATACTCAAGGGAGACCTTATTTGCGCGATATCCTTAAACAAGGGCCTCCGAGATAGCGCGCCGAAGAAAAATTCGCCGGCACTGGAGGCCTTATGTCGTAATAAGCCCGTTTCGTGAAAAAATCCGGTGCCAAATTCCGGTGGCGGCGTCCTTGAGCGAAATATTGCGATGTACGCAAATAATAGAAATAACGAAAATCTGGGTTTCATCCACAACCAAACAATCTAGGACGAGGAGTCTTCTTAACAGATGCAATATTCCAGGCGGATGGGTAGAACTACACCTGGATTCGCATCATTCTAACTGCGCAACGTATTAGTGGCATAAAGGCTCAGGCAAAGTCAATCATCCTCATGTTCAGCGAGAGCGCAAGAGTGCGGAAACGTGGGTGCGATTATTGCCTTACGCATAGCGGGTAGTGGGTATACTTGTGTTATAATAATAATAATAATAATACATTGCGGGGCTTGCAAACTCCAACAATCAGAATAGATGACCCTACTTCAGCTTATCCTACAGTGGCTGCCGATGACCGCTTCATCTTTTCGAGCTTCGTTCTTGACTTGGATGGCGTCGCGGATTCCTGCGGGATGTCGTTTAATTTTTCAGGGAGCTCGCACTTATTTTTAGTCTTTTATTTTTTTTTTTCTCGAAGGGCGTCGCGTCGGTGGCGGCACCCGAGGCGTCTTCGTTCAAAGAACTTCGCACTGCCGGAATTTTATACGAGAAGCTTCGACTGCAGCGCAAACACCGGAAACTCGTCCACGCGCCAAACGCCCTCTGGCGGCGGCGTCGTCTCCGCAGCGCTTTCGCTTTCTTCCCTTCGTCGTCAAATATTGAAAGTGGCCCGCTTACACGCGGATGACGCGTCCCGTCTTTCATGATTTGATTTTTTTTTTTCGCATTGACCCTTCGAGTGTAGCTCCTACAGCCCGTGCGGGATATGAGTGTAAACTGTCGCAGCGTGTCCTGCGAAGAATTCTCCCGGCATTGGAAAGGGCCGTCCCCACTATCGGTTTCTTACGATCGGGTGGGAAACGCAAATACATCGGACGTCGTGCTGCGGCTCGGTTTTCACCTTATAACTGCTCCAAACGGGTTCGCATGTCACTTCTCCGTTCTGTTAGCATTTTCTTTTCTTTTGATCTCTTTGTTCCGCCCAGTCGAGTGTCTCTTCTCCCTTTCTTTTATTGCAGCATATATTTCCTATAATGCCCCCTTATGATGATGACGACGTCTGCCACCTCTTCCCCTTGGAGCGGGAGATCGACGGGCTAAGTTGTATCCAAAAAGGAAAGAAAAGGTTCAGTGTAGAATAATTTCTAGAAAGGAAGTAGTGTAAAAAATAAAAAAAAAAGATTGGTCTATTTCAATGCACCGTCACTGGATCTCGTGCCACAGCACAAGACTGCCAGCAGCCCCGAGGACAGGCCAACTTCCCTGTCCTTCCCTCTATCTATTTCTCCTCTCTCCGAGTATAAACATGTGACGCGTTCGGGACGCTGTAGCGCCTATATGCATATCGGCAGGCTTTTCGAGCGGCTCCCCAGAGTGTGCACTTCCGTCTCTTCGCTTTCATCTTTGTGAGTTCGATGCGGGACTATGGTCCGTTAGGTGGCGTCCGGGAGTGCAGACGTGGACGCGTCTGCTCCCGCTTCTTTAAATGTTTTCGGACATCTTTCTTGTGTTCTCCACCGATCCATTGGACTTTCCTAAACCAGTTTTGTGCAAGCTATCTCACGACATCGTTCTCGTTGGGGTGAGTGAACTTTTCGGCGAGTTATTGAACTTCAAGTGTGCGAAGCGAGGGACGCGTCTCTAGGACTAACCCCTCGGCTACGAGTACGGAGCTAGGGTTCATTTCGAGGCAGCGCCGGGCCTCGTCAGGCCCCTGCCGCACCTGACTAGGCAGCGAGGATGCCCGAGATGGTGACAGTTGAAGGCATGGATATCACTCCGGAAGAATTCGACGGAGCGGGGTGGACCACCGCCCTTGGCGCCCGGCGGAAACGAGATCCGGCAAGGAACGCAGCGTCTGCTACCGCTGCAAAGTCTACGGCAAACACAGCAAAGAAGCATGGTTTCAACGCTCGCTCCCTCTCAACAGTGCAGAAGGTTGTAGCCGCTTCGCGACTCCCTCGGCTGCCGAGAGACCAGATAAAGGTCATTGTACGGCCCCGCGGAGGGCTTGACGTTTCGAAGACGGACATGGTACTGCTGTCGAGAGCTCTGACTATGGCAGCTGGGCTCACTGACCAAGAAGCATCGGAAGATACAGTCTGCCCCAACAAGGTACAGAATATTCTTGTTATTTCGACTCCGGTCAGATCCAACGCAGTCGCATACGCTGGAATTCAGAAAATTCACACGAAAGTCGGCGCATTTGATGTTTCTGCCTACTTAGCCGCCCCGGAAAACACTTGTAAAGGCGTCATCAGGAATGTTGACCCCTCGATAGAAGAGCACACCCTCAGAGGCATGATTGTCAACCAACGAAACCCGACCGCCATTGAAGTCAAGAGAATCAAAAACACGCACGTTGTTGTGATACTCTTTGATGGGCTTCGCGTTCCCAAAAACGTCATGTGCGGAACGGCCTTAGTGCCGTGTTCCCTTTACAAACGCCAAGTCGATGTTTGTCACGCCTGCGGCCGAGTCGGACACCGGGCCGACGTATGCCACCAGAGCAAGGCAGAGAAAAGTAAATGCCACAACTGCGGAGACGCACTCTCAAACGATGCTGCAGAAGCCCACCGTTGCACTCCGAAATGCAAGCTCTGTGAAGGTGATCACCCAACAGGTGACCGTTGCTGCAGCAAAAGATACCACATCCCATATGTCGTGCGACGACGCCGAAGACAAAGACGCCACCGCTCCGAGAAAGAAGCCAACGCTGACGAGGTTAACGACCTCGCGGACATGCAACCGGAGATGGCAGATGGTTCCACTCCCAAGCGGCGCTCCAGCTCCAGAGGGCGTTCCCGTTCCAGAGGACGCTCCCGTTCCAGAGGACGCTCCCGATCCAGACGGCGCACCCGTTCCAGACGGCGCTCCCGTTCCACAGCGCACTCTCAATCCAGCGGGCGCTCTTGCTCCAGGGGCCGATCCTGGTCGAGATGTCCTGGCAAGAAAATGACCTGGGCCGACATGGTTCGCGACAGCGGCTCTGCACCGACAACATCGACAACTTCAAAGCAAGGTAAGGTACAGCCAGAGCATGTGGCAGATCCACGAATACACACACTAGAACGGGAAAACAAAGCACTCAAACAGGAACTAGCTGAACTGAAGGCAACTCTCGCCAGGCTAGAAGGACGTATCCTAAAAGACACACCGCCACCCATCCCTCAATCATCAGGATCTGTGGTCGCGTCATGTAGCCCAAATAAACGCAGAGCCGTAAACACCGAGACAGATGACGACACATCAGACGTAGACGACTTTATGTCCGACGTCAGCGAAGCTCCTTCTAACGCCTTAGCTAGTGACAACAAAGCCAAAAAGCACCGCAAGACGAAGAGTAAGTTCAGTAAATTCCAATCAGCAATTGCCGACATTAAAGAGGCACTCATACAAATTTGCGGTAGACTCGATCGTCTGGAAAGACCAATTGCTCAACCCAGAGCCACGAGAAGAATTCCCACGCCGGACCCGGGGTCCATGTCTTCCCAGGGACCCCAACCTGCGCTGCCGACATCCCCTCAGCCACCAGGTCCAATAGGTGAAGCGAACACACAGGGGGTCATGCCAAGTCAGCACCATGGATAGCACACCACAATTTTTCAAGATCTGGCAATGGAACTGTAATTCATTCAACAAAAAGAAAGCTAACCTAACGCAATTAGTACGATCATGTAAAGAAAAACCACATGTCATCATTTTACAGGAGTGCGGGGCGGAAAAGTACATTCAAAACATGTCCTTTTCGGGGTACAGGGTTTCCAGGCCAACCCTGGACCCCGACTTCAAACAAGCCAGGGGCATTGCCACCCTCATCCGTAAGGACATCAGCTTTATGGACAGGGACACCCCGACATACAAGAAAGGCCTGGAATCCATGATAACAGAAATCATTCCGAGTCGAACTCTTAAAGCCCACCTTTACATACTGAACGTATACAGTTCTCCAACCGACCGACTCAGGAACTTTACCAAACTCCTATCATCGGCGGTGTCGCAAGCCAAGGACCGGCCGTTGATCGTTGCCGGCGACTTCAATGCGCACAACAACGTTTGGGGCTACAGTACCAATGACAGGAAAGGTCTTAACCTTGCGGAGTGTGCAAACAACCTCAACTTGAAGTTAATCACGGACTCAAGGTTTCCGACACGCAGAGGCAATTCTGTTCAGCGAGACACCACCCCCGACCTGACGTTCCTCGGAAACGCGGAAGGGTCGTGGGACAATCTGCAAGAGGACCTTGGCAGCGACCATTTCATCTTAGAAATCAACGTCCGTATCACACCCGCTCCACCTAAGACGTACAGATACGTCGACTGGGACCTTTTCCGAAGAATAAGGGGTAGCGAGGACAGCCAAGGGGAAACCTTTGAAGAGCTTCTGGAAAATCTGAAAAGTACGGTGGCAAAAGCCACTAAAGAAATAACCTTGGACCTGGAGGTTCCAGTCATGGACTCCAGACTCGCACACCTCCTGGAGGCGAAGAATGCGCTAAGAGGACGATGGGAAAAGCAGAAGCTAAACAGGAGGCTGCGATCTAAACTAAGGGAAATAAACAAAAAAATCGAAGAACATTCCAGAGAGCTGAGTGCGCAACAATGGGATGAGGTTTGTAATGAGGCGGATGGTAAAATGAGACGGGGAAGCAAGTGGAGCCTTCTAAAAAACCTATTCGCCGACAGCAACAAACCGACCAAGAGCAATGCTCGAATAATGCTCGACAGACTCGTCCACCTGCACACGATTGAAGGCACTAGTCCTCAGGATTTTTCTAACACCCTGGCAGACATATACCTGCCGACAGAAAGCAAATCAGTCCCCTGGGACGACCCGGCATGCGAGTACAAGGGGACACCTCAACGCTCACTGGATCGTCCATTCGAGGTCTCAGAGATTGTGCACGCCCTTCATGGCCTTAACGGCCGATCGGCCCCTGGTCCAGACGGATTAACTAACAAACTTCTCAGAAACTTAGATAACCAAGCCATACAAATCATTACAAAGAAAATAAACGAAGTATGGACGGCGGGCCGCGTACCGGATGAATGGCGAACTGCCAATATAATTCTCATCCCCAAACCCGGAAAACCGCTCCATGCCGAGAACTTGAGACCAATATCCCTTACTTCGTGCCTCGGAAAGGTCGCCGAACATGTCATTCACAATAGAATTGCAGAGCACATCGAAGCAAACAGCCTTTTTCGCCACAATCTCATAGGATTCCGAAAATCACTATCAACACAAGATGCCATGCTCCTTATCAGGAGTGCTGTGATAGACAATAAATCACGGGACGTAAAGGGCATCCTGGCGCTCGACATAACGAAGGCCTTCGATACGGTCAGGCACGAACATATCCTCAACGAAATCTCCAGTTTACATCTCGGAGAAAAATTTCACAACTATGTCAGATCGTTTTTGGCGGACCGTACGGCTACCATAAACATCGGACAAATCAGAAGCCGTAAGCACAAGCTGGGAAACGTCGGCACCCCCCAAGGGTCAGTGCTTTCGCCACTTCTTTTCAACATCGCAATGCACGATCTGGCGAACCGACTCTCGAAAGTTCGTGGGGTAGGACACGTGATTTACGCAGACGACATTACCATCTGGTCCACAAGTGGCCCACTAGGCTCCCTGGAGCAGAACCTACAACATGCCCTAGACACCACACAAGCTTTCCTACAAAATACGGGGCTGAAGCTAGCTACGAGCAAATCAGAGCTCCTTCTGTGTAAACACGGCCCCAGAAAGGGACAGCTCCTTAGCTCCCTCCCCGTTCACTTACACACCAAGGACGGAGGTAGTATCCCAATATGTAACACAATCAAGGTCCTGGGCATGGTAGTTGGTGCTTACAGCGGTGACAACGCGGAGGCCCTCAAACGTATAGAGAAAAGTGTCTTCAACTTCACCAGGGTATTATCAAGGGTCAACAGTAGAAGGGCTGGTCTGAAAGAGGACAACCTCATGAAAGCATTTCACGCCTTTCTCATCAGCCACGTGACTTACGCCGCCCCCTTCCTCAACTGGAAGAAGACAGAGCTCAACAAAATTGATACATTAATTCGAACAGGATTGAAAAGGGTCCTGAGCCTCCCTCGCAACACTAGTACGGAACGACTCTTACAATTGGGCCTGCATAATACAGCTACCGAACTCTTTGAGGCACAGCGGCATGCACAGATTAGTCGGCTCTCACTCTCAAAGGCGGGCAACGAGATATTGTTTGAAGCCGGTCTTCAGCCTTTCTTCATGCCGCCAGAAAAGTCCCAACTTTGCACACAAGCCAGGAAAGCGATAACAGTTGACCCGATTCCCAGAAACATACACCCAACCCACAATGAAGGACGACGAAAAGCGAGAGCCAAGGCAATACTCGCCAAGATCATGTGCAACGATACGCAGGTCCTCTTCGTTGATGCCGCAAAATATTGGAATCGAGGTGCCTATGCAGTCTCTGTGGTGGACGCCCATGGCTCGCTCGTCAACGCAGCCACGGTAGTTACCAATTTCACCCACGAAGCAGAGGAAATGGCCATTGCGCTAGCCCTTCGAAGCTGCACTGAAGCCTCTGTCATTTACTCGGACTCTAGAACAGCTATAAGAACTTTTTCGGCGGCCCTAGTCTCTTCGAAGGCAGCTGAGGTCGTTAACAGGCTTTTCAACCACGAGACGAAGGAGGAAAACTTTCGGTCTTCACACATCGCATGGTTCCCAGCCCACATGGGAAACATTTCCGGCTTTGCTGGCAACCCAAACGAGCGGGCACACACACTGGCGCGAGAGCTCACTTTCCGCGTCAGTGGTTCGCCCCCTCGCTTAAATGCAGCCCGCAGGAACCTCGACTACAAAGACCCACTTGTATCATATCACGAACTCACCTCACATCATAGATTAGAACGTCGAACTTTTCCTCCTCCTCACAGAGATCTGAACAGAGCACAAGCAATCACTTATAGACAATTGCAGACACGTACATACATCACACCAACGACACTAAGCAGGATTAATCCGGACTTTTCCACTGCATGTCCACACTGTGGAAACGAGTATAACAATTTCGACCACATGCTCTGGTTGTGCCCTGCCAACGTGGGTACAGAATTTTCTGACCAGTCCTCCTGGGACTCCGCCCTTCGAAGCACAGAGCTCATCGCTCAGCTCAAGGCTGTCCAGAGGGCCCGGGCCGTCGCCGAAAGACTCTGTCTACCGGTCCCGACCTGGGTGGAGCCGCCGGATTGATGGCGGGGCTTTCGGCACCGCTTTCTTTCTTCTCAGGACCTCAATAAAGTTCATACTCACTCACTCATGCGGGACTATACTTGGCACACGCGCGGGCTAGGCCAATAACTGACTCCGACGACGCCTCGGAGCTTAGCGACAGAATCGTCTTGTGCAGATAGCTCCCCTCGATGTTTACGGAAAGGCGTCGGGTGTTTTCTTTCCTTTGCTGTTTTTTTTTTTCTTCAGCACCGCCTGCCGTCTATGTGCATGGAAGTCGGGAAGGCGCGTCGGCATGCATTGTTAAAAAAGTGGATAGTCTGTCGTATAGACTTATCCTACGTTTTTAAACGGCGGTAGGGGCTGTCGATATACTGAAGCGCGTGTAGAGACGCCGGGCCTTTAGGTTCCGCCCAGCCCAAAGCTCGCCACCGCCATCTATGATCACGGAGCTTTGCTGTGCCAGGTGTAGTGTGCGACCAGCGGCTGCAGGGTCGCGCATTATGTGTGTATGTTCTCAGAGCTACGCGCTTACCATGAAGGATGAATTGAACTGCGACTAGGATTTGCATCAGTTGGACGCTTGTTTTTAGTCGCCTTGTCATATCACTCTTGGTTCTGTACTAAATGATTTCATTGCGTCTTTGGTTCATGAGCACTTTGTCATTTTGCTGAGAAGGGCAGCTTTTTTTTTTAATCTCGAAAGTGCTTTATGTCGCGGTCCACCACATCTCCGCTGACGTATTTCCGTCACGGATATGGCGTTGTAAAGTATGCATGTAAACACTGCGAAATAATAAAAAAAGAATGAAAAGTACCCCAGCTAGGCGTCTAACCACGACATATTGCTCCGCATATTGCTACGCCAGCCACTACACACATATTGCACCACATGCATATTGCTACGCCAGCCACGAGGCCACGCAGCGTACTATGCTCAGCCGGACAACGGCGAGCCATTTATACACACACCATGTACCGTTTGCCGTCCTCACAGCTCAGCTATTTCAGGGCATTTTCGTCATCAGTAGCGGGGTGGCTCGCACGTGTGCTCTAAAGGTCGTTGCCCCGCGCGTTGCTATGCGCCTCCATATAACGTGGCCAAAGTGCGTAAAAGTCGTTCTCTGGCGTGGTAGCTCACTCGCGCGCACGCTTATCTCGGGACTTGGGTGTTTTATAACCGCTTGATCTTCCACCGCAAGTTTGCTTTGAAGTTATACAGGTAGCACGCGAAGGTCACTTTTACTGTCTGCCGCGTTTACGAAAGGAGCGCGCTGCTCGCACACGAAGTAAGAATCGTGACAGTTGCTCGCGCTCGTCCTGTGTATAAGTGTGCGCTCGTTCCATGCGTCTTCGTTTCTGTTTGAGCGGCGTGTTTCAGTTAGTGTCGAGCTGTGCCACTTGTTTGTCCGCGCCCGTCCTGTGTGTGCGCGTTTCGCGCGTGCGTTTTTTTTTTTATTCAGGTGCGCGCTGCAAATTTTGGGCTCTCGCCCTTCTTCGCGCGTTTTAATTGAGGTGCGCGCTGCAAATTTCGAGCTGCTTGCCCTTCTTCACGTGACGTTGTAATTTGTTGGTGTAGAATTTATTCCTTCGCGTTCGTGGCGAAACAATGCGCAACACTGAACTGCCTCTGTGAAGACACGTTTCGGTTACTTCCCTATCGGAAAAAAACGAATGGTGGGCATGGTGGAAACCACCACCCACCATTATAGTGGATTAGTGTAGTGGGTGAATGGTGGGAAACGCCCACCATGGCGCATGGTGGGTATGGTGGGTGCTGCAGTGCCGGCAACACTTGAGCGCGAAATTACGTCATAATCACCGTGACGAGCTGCCACAAAAAATAAAAAAAGAATTCTATAAAAACAGTATAAAAAACACCCGTCCCGTAAAAAAAAAAAACGCGCCACGGAGGATCGAACGTGCAACCTTCGGATTCCCATTCGAAGACGCTAACCACTGCGCCACACCAACATGACGTTGTACGGGTGTTAAATACTTAGATGGCATACAAACTTACGGTTCAACTTGTGTTTGTCGTGTACACAACATAGACAAGATCTACACCTGCTACTAAAAATTGCGCATTTATTAAACACAAGCAACTGCGATTGCCACTATGTTAACGGCACTAGTGCTATTTTTTTACAATTTACAACTTCAAGAAAAAAACCAAGTGGACTGGGGAGCAGCAACAGTTTACCGGCGGGGTCTGCCAAGTTTAATATTCGTTTCGCGCTCGTTCTAAAGGGTGACATCTGCTCACGCTTTATGACGCCTCTAGGCTCATTCCATAGATACGCCCGCCTAATTAATTTGATTGAGTATTGGGATGCTTTTCGCGCAATGTAGAGGGCGGTCGCGCCAGCTCAATGCTGTAGCTTTTTCGCTAAAGCAACTTAATAAACGGCTTGGCCAAAACAAATGCAGTGTGCCGGAAACATTACGCTTCATGTTGGTTCACCAAGCATACGAATTGCCACGTCTGAGTTCTCGTACAAAAGCTAGAGAAGTGCCAGCGAGTGCGACCGGCGGCTGTCGGTGAGAAGACACTTAATTACGTTCTCTGGGAGTGCTTTAATCGCGTCGCATCGATGTTTGTTGCTTCTTGAGCGGACACCATACACAATGAAAAATGCTTCATTTAGGTTAATTGATGCCATGGCTGCGCTGTATTGTCATACTTAATCGTCTAAATCGTGTATTCTGAAACCCAGAAGCACGGATAACACAATTGTGCGGGCTCGGTCGGTAGGCCTAACTTTGATGGAAATCATGGTGGTAGAACATGTAGTGTACTGATCCCAGATTGGTACACTATATAAGTTGCCCGCCATTATAAGCCCACCCATCACCTGCTTACTGCTTCCCAGCATTATCGCGATGGTGGGCAGAGCTTCTCAGCTTGGTACACCATGTGGCCCACCATAACAAGCAGCACCCATCATCTGCTTAGTGCTTCCCAGCATTATCGCAATGGTGGGAAGAGTTTCTCAACTTGGTACACCATGTAGCCCACCATAATAAGCACCACCCACCATATGCTTAGGGCTACCCAGCATTATCGCAATGGTGGGCAGAGTGTCCCATTATTGCCCACTATCTAGCCTCTGCTTTCCACCATCATTTCCACTTTACCCATCATCTGTACACCATACCACCCAGTATGTCCCGGCATAACCACCATATTTTCCACTACGTCCCACCATAGCCATCATAATTTCCACCATGCCCACTATTATTTCCACCATGCCCACTATTATTTCCACTACGCCCACCATGTTTTCCAGTATCCACCATGGAAATTTTTCCGATAGGGTTGTTGTACCGATTCCTAAAAAAAAAAAACAAGAGGCCCCGCCGTGATGGTCTAGTGACCAATGTACTCGGCTGCTGACCTGCAGGTCGCGGGTTCGAATACCGGCTGCGCGCCGGCTACATTTCCGATGGAGGCGGAAACGTTGTAGGCTCGTGTGCTCAGATTTGGGTGCACGTTAAAGAACCCCGGGTGGTCGAAATTTCCGGAGCCCTCCAGTACGGCGTCTCTCGACGTTGAACCCCACATATCAATCACTCAATCAATCAATCAATCAATCAATCAAAAAGAGGGATCAGTCAAGTTTTTTTTAGCATTTACAGAGTTTGGTAGTGTCATATCGTATCCTTATCCAGAATACTGTTTGCACGCTGGTACCATCTAAACTCTACTCGACAATTCCCTCAGTATTTAAGTAATAAGTGAAACCCCTCAAGCATTTAAGTATTGAGTGCTTAAGCATCCAGATATTCACTTAAGTACATCCCATGCAACGAACCAACTCGCACGCAAGTAGCACCCAAACACGAGCATAATACCTCTTAAGCACTTGAGTACATCGTATCAAGTAGCGGAGCATCTATGTCCTAAGCATTCTAAGTATCCATCCATTCGCCTTAGCTCCTCCTAACCTTGACACCGGAACCCGCCAAATACCCTCGTAAACACGTGCCAGCTACCTGCTTAGCACACAGGCAAGTACCTAAGGCTCACCTATTCACTGAAGTACGTAGTGCGCTCTTTCCGTTAGGATAAACTGTTTTGCGATTGGATTAAAAATACTGCCCTTCTAAAGTTCCTTCGATACCGTATATTTACTGCATATACGGTACTTGTATACTTTATCTATATCTATACATACAACGAAAAGTTCCTTAAAATTTTGTTGTGAGAGGCGGGCATGGATCTTTAGCCAAATTGTACGAGTCGTCATTACATATGCATATGGGTCTGCCATCGTCAATACGGGCCGGAAATTTACGCTCCGGAAAAAAAAATTGCTCCGCCAAATGTAAGAAAGCGTTGTCGTTTCCACGATTGCCTGCGAGCGTATACGTACGTTCATTGTCTAACCGTGGCGTCTGGCGGGCGGCGTCTTTCGAGATGGGTCCATTTTCTATAGGAACCATTTCTCGGGTTACTGCGCCAGGGAATATTGGCATGGCGAAGTTTTTTTGACGCTCCACGACCGTATAAAGACTCGCGGACACCGTATACTCAGGCCGATATGCGCCAGGGCGAGTGGGCGCATGATCTTAGCTATGCGGAGCCTCGAGAGGTGAAGTTCCGGGTTGAAGAGGAACGCCTGGGAGAAGACGGCACCCAAGAGAATCTTGAGCTCGAAGTCGGCAGTGCGAGCTGAAATAGACTTCGCACGTTCGACGCCATTACGTGGTATATGCGCCGTCTATATGCAGTGAGAATCATGCGCCCGAAAGTTGGTGCTCTTTTATCGACTGACAAAGCGAGTGCCGTGTGAGATAGACATCTCTTTATGGCAATGTGATGTCTCGGCCCGTTCGCGCTTCTCCCGTGCTCTCATTTGTTTTGTTTTAACCGGCCCAAATAAGCACTGTAGTGCACTTAATTTAATTACGGTGCTCGGCGTCTGACGCGCAGGTTGCGGGATTGAATCCCGTCGGCGGCGGCTGCATTTTCGATGGAGGCAAAAAGTAATCGAGGCCCGTGTAGCCATAGACTTAGGCGTCCATTAGATAAGTCCAGGTGGTCGAAATTTCCGGAGCCGTCCACTACGACGTCTCTCATAACATGCCGTGGTTTTAAGTCGTTAAACCCCAGCATTTGTTGTTACCAGGGCTTTTTTACTTTTATTTCAGCGGCTGGGGCAAGTATCGCTGTTTTTCCAGTTTCAGTGGTGTGCCCGTGTCGCTGTGTGGGAGTTACCGCAAACGCCAACGTGATTATTTATCACAAGCAACTTACTAAGTTATACTGCACCAACAGTTACGTCATTTTTGACGTTGCTTCTTTTTTTGGTACAAGGTCGACCGCATGTAGAGGGAGCAGCTCATTAGCATTCAAGCATTTTATAGTACGTGTGCAGAAGATACTAGGACCTTGGGCATCTGCCTCAGTTGCGCAGAAAGCAACTAAACCACTGCTACTTTACCTAAAGTCAACAAACCTGAGCGACCGCCTGTAGACTGTGTGTGCTCCCCGAGTGTGCTCGTGATTGTGTGTACCTTCTCATCTTTCTGCAACCTCTTTTCTCCCCTTTATCCCTTCCCCAGTGCAGGGTAGCAAACCCGATGTGCGTCTGGTTAACCTCCCTGCCTTTCCTTGCATCTTTATCTCTCTCTCTCTCTCTCTCTCTCTCTATAGTACTTAGCGAAGTAAATGCACTCTATATTACGTCTTATCACTTTGTCGTTAATCACAATATTGAATTTCTCAACTATGCTTTGGTACATTATGACATATGACGTATTTAGTACTTATGATGTGTTCACATTGGATGTGGGCGATCTTGTGCGTATTTAAAAGCTTTCTTGTGGATGAAAGGCTGCGTAATAATATAGAATAGAATTTACCAATCATACACTAAAATAGAATTTTCTAATTATACACTAAACTGGGCGCTAGTGTTTATGGAAGCTGCAACACACAGCGCTTCAGCCAGCACGGTAATTGTAAAGGGTATGCATGGATTCGTCCAAGCTTTGTTCTTCCGACTCTGTGTGGCTCCGTGCGGCCTTGTCACAAGACGAAGTTCAGCAAACGTTCAGCGATTCCACTTCACCGATTCGACGTTTAGGCCCACCAGTTCAAATGGGATCACGAAGTTCACAACGATCTGTTGTTTTATCCGAAACAAACGCCAAAGCACAGCATTAAACAAAGCCGTAAATGATATCGATGCTGCAAACACGAGGATCATAACCATCGTTTGTCATGTTGGCCCAACGTTCGCAGTGGCAGAGTTTCTTCCAGGTAACTGTAGAACACTCTTTATGTAGGAAAGCCTTCTTATGCAGGTGGCTTTACCGCGCAGTGCGCTTTTTCTTCTTTTTTTTTTCACTGAAGCTCGGAAAAGGCAGCGATACGCTTGAACGAGCTGTGAGCAATTAAGTCCTTACGTAACTCATGTCAAGATACACCGTTCGCCACTTCGCCATGGGAACAGGGATCTAATTCTTGCTACTGCCCGGAACTACGCGGTCAACGGGTGGTTGTGTTGACACTAACCTGGACTTTGTTTTGTTTTTTTTTTGTTTTTTTTTATAACTCGACGGTGAGTGGTTGCCGTGTTTGGACAGGGAAAGGTACTTCAGTTCTTAATATTTTCTGCGTTGGGAGTCTGTCACAACTTATTTCACTTCAGCACCTGCTCCTGTCTTCTTGTTTTAGTTTCTATAGCAACCGCAGAAGACAGACTGTGACGCTTGATGCTATATAGGCTGCTCTCGGTTTTCGCTTCGGTTCTAAATTGACGCCTTGGCGACGCTAGCGAGGTGATGCTTCCTGTCGTGTCGTGATATTTTTCATTTCTTCCTTTCCTAACCGTACTTCTAGCTATTTCTTTGTAGAGGTGCGCGAAGCGCCGTGTTATTCTCCTGAAGTCACGCGCAGATGTTATTTTACTCCGATAGATTTTCTGCCTAAATGCGTCCTTTTTATGTAGCCGACATGTTGTGGGTTAGTGAGGCAGTCTTATTCTGTGACGTTTTCGAAAAACGTTTCTCTTTCTCGTGGTAGCGCATGATTTATTTGCCTGCTTTGCGGGTGCCGATTTCTTTTAGACATAATTTAAGAAAGTAATGTGCAGATGTGCGCGAATAGAGAAACACAAAAAAGGGGGGGAATGAAAAATAAAAAATGGGGGGACCCTTAAGCTTTGTCTTTAAGAGTTGAACGCAGTAGTGATATCTTGTCCCTAGCACGTAGTTCACCGGCTTGCATGCTTTAAATCTTGTGCGATAAATGTTTGTGAACTTGATATGCACTCACTTCATGGCCTCATATGCATATGCAACAACGTGTGTGCCTTTTGTAATAGGTGGCCAACTGTAAACCACGAAGTCGTAATGATAGTCACAAGTTCTGACCCCCGATTGCAATGTACGCTAGTGCCACGCAGTATTACTGTGGTGTTACATACATTGCATATTGCATTGTGGCGCCTGTACACAGGACGCATGTGTTGGTCAAGATCGAGTTTTCACGGCCTTTACAAGCAAGGGACGCTATTTTCGCCCTAGTTTCAAAGCATACGCGTTGCTATGTGGTGGAACAACTGCTTCCCGCGCAATCTGCGCTGATTCGATCCTCACTTGGGCCCCATATATTTTGTTACTTATGTTATTGGCATCTTTATTGATTTTTCATTCATGGAGAAAACGACAATTCTCACTCACTACCAATGACGCCTGCGCCGGAATTCCTGCGAAATGAGCTACTCGACGCTATCGTGATAATACAAAATTTTGCAAACAAAATAGTAGAAACAAATGCTTAGTGGCACATTTAATGCCTTAAATTGAGAAGGAGTTCCATGCATATCTCATGCGTAAATTCACGGTAACGAATTTTTAAAAAATCACGAAAGGAGTGCGCTAACATAACGCTTATTATGCGCATTATGGTGCCCTGTGTCACGTGCCTTCATGTCTTCTGAGACAGGGTCAGCCGTATAATCGCACAAGGGAAAAAAAAAAACTAAAACGAATACAGTTCAAGCGAATAAAGTTCACTGCGCATGAAGTGGCTTTGTTCCTCCCCCGTGTGTTGTCCTTTTGATATTTTTTTCTGGGCCGTAGCTCTTGGTAATTTTGTCGCCCTCGTCGAGGAAATGAACACGCGATGAACTGCGGGAAGAAGGCTGACAATTAACGCTCTCGTATTTAACAGCGAAAATAAGCGTATATCAATGACCCAACTAGCGAGGCTGCGTGGCCTTGACGCCATGACCGAAGCAGCTGACATGGTGTGGTCATTCTTGTGGTCGCACGCGTAATGGACGCGCGGTGGGCCTTCCGCTGGTTCGCCAAAGGCAGGACCATAGTGGGCACTTGACTGTTCTCGCAGTAGACATTCTGGGATATAGTTTGAAACGGCCAACACATAAGCGCCCAGTTCTCGGGGCATATGACTTGAGCTACGAGCACGGGCTACTCTCGAAGGCGAAGGTCTCACCAATATATTACTCACTATAGGACTCTCTCATAAGCTCGATACGAGTATGGTTGAGTTTGCTGACCTGTGCCTGAAGGCGAAGCTCGGGCATTCTTTTTTTATTTTTTTTCCTGTTAAGCTTGTTCATAAACACTGGTAGCTGGCGTCGACATACCGAGGCGCTTGTAGCGACGCCGCAGAGGCTTCGTGACGTGCTGTGCTCCGAGGCGGCTTGCAGCTGCCCTGCCAGCTGTCACGGACGGAACGTGGAGGGCCGCGGCGAGCTTTGGGCTGGGCGGAGTGTAAGCGCTCCAACGTCTCTACGAGCGCCCTCGGTATATCGACGGCGCCTGCCGCTGTTTATTCCCAATCCCACCCCTTCCTCTGGGAGTCTTCACTGCTCAGCTTACGCTGGCAGGAACAGCAGCAGCTGGTCCAGCGGGCTCGCAGGGTCGCGCAAGGCAATGGAGCCCTGGACTGAGGGCCCCAGCCAAAGAAGGCTCAGTGTGCATTTGTTGTTAATAAATGTTTATTCTCTCTTCTCCTACGAGCATGGAGTAGCTCTATAGACGCCGAATGCGGTGGATACACTGTGAAAAAGTGGAGGCGGTACACACGCGCAGCATCGCCATTAGTGTGGCTCAGCAGCGATGCAGTACTATAGGCTTCCTTCCTTTCGTCCTGCTGGCGAACTTTTCAGAAATTCGCTGAATGCAGCAGACGCCAGGCGCCGTTTAATCCATCACTGTCGGGCTTGTGGTGCAGTTCACTTGTGATTGATCAGTGTTCTCTATATAGCGCGTCTATCATTTCGTTTTTTTTTTCCCTCCATATTTCCTTTAGCTATGCTATATGCTGCCTAGTTTACCTTGTGTGTTTTTTTTTTCCTCTGCTTTGTCGTTGCGTAATCATATTGTCTATTCTTTATTTTCTTATCTTCATTGATTTCTGTGTTTAACATCGTTAGCACACGAAAAGTAGAACCAACAGGTACTTTATCACTTTTTTTTCAGTTTTTTTTGTATTAATTGTATTCTCGTATTTTTTTATTGTTTTCGTGCATCCTTGTATTTCAATACTTGGCCTTTCGCACTTTAGTGTGACAAAGTCGGTGATGTTGTTCGGTGTCGTGCGTGTTTGTTTTCGATGTTGTTCGGCGATGTTGTTCGGTGTCGTGTGTGTGTGTTGATGAAAGACACAGGAGGGGCGGTGAAGAGGAGCGGGAAATTGGAAACGGCGACGCTGACATAACAGCGCCGGCCGCGTTCGTCCCAGGCGTCCTCGATGGGCAAATGTAAACAACTCCCTTGCCGAGTTTGCAGAAAGCAAGAAGACGGTCACTGAACTTTCTCAAGAAGAAATGTTTCAAGGGTCTTGGCGTTTTTGAAAAAAAAAAAAAACAAAAAACACGTGTTTGTCGTTGTGACTTTGTCTTTACTCCGTCGCTGTATTGTTTGTTTGTTGAAGGTGGCATTGACGGTGTCGGTGGTGTTTATCTTCGCCCTTCTGCGCTGAGCGCAGCAAATTAATACGCCAACGTTGCCAACGCTATCTATAGTTTTTGTTTAGATAAGCCAATCTTTTTATATATCTTATCGGTCGCCTTCTCACACTTTCTCCACTCGCCTTATCGGCCTAGATGACGTTTTCTCTCGCTGTCAGCGACCTGCCTTCCGCGCAATTCACCTCAGTGCGTTTCTCTGGATGGCCTTCGATTCGGTGACTCGGCACTTTGTTGTGGCGAGTCATCGGTGTTCGGTCGTTTTCTTTGCACAGCTTACCAAAAATGTCTTCACATTTCGGTGTCCTTTTTTGCGGACGCGCAGAAAACTTTCGTATTTCAGTGTTATGTTGGTAATTTCATTTTGCGCGTTTTTTTTTTTTTTCGCTTTCGAAGCGTTTCCTCGCGGCTAGCGGCATGATTTTGGATTTGTGGGGGTGTAATTTACGAATAGAAAAATCGGTTTTCTTTGTGGTATATACATTCAGCGTTATCGCGTCAATAGCAGGCTCCTCTGTGTGGTTTTTTTTTCCTTTACAAAAATTTATTTACGGTGTATAGACTGTCTCAAAATTGATTAATGCGGTCGGTATATACTCTTCAAATCAATTTTTGCAAGCGTTTCTCGCAGTGTATGTTTTCTTGGTTGCCGTTACGGGGGCTCAGAAAACGAGTTTAGTATTCTAAAACCTCTTACCCGCCTCATCTTGCTCTTTTCTTTCTTTTCGGTCGGGTTTTGTAGTTGTTGGAATGTTGTTACCGTCATGCCGTTTTTGAGTACCTGGATATCCGGTGTAAGCGTAGACACATGTTGACTATGGGCCAGTCGGAAAAAAAATCTGGGTGGCGGCGGAGTTGTACTGAAAGCGGATGAATTATTTGGATGACCAGTTTATTAAGGGGGATATTCGGCGAGACATCTCAAATACGGCAGCGTGTTATACGAAAATAGAAATGACAAAAAAATATGTAATGAACTCTCGGGAAAATCCGCTCTAGGATTGCGAGGGCGGCAATTAAATGACGAGCCCTATTCATAAATTCGTTGAATTTAAAGGAACGGGAATGGAAGATTAAGGATCGAGAAGGATATGGCTCGCGTACCGGTGCGCGTACCTATCTCACTTACTCGTCAGTCGGGATATATATATATATATATATATATATATATATATATATATATATATAGTACAGCGGGCTGGGTATAATTACACCCGCCCACTGTAACGACCATTGGGTCTTTAGCGTATGCCATGGAATAAATTGAAGAATTGGGTGGTTCCCTTGCTGGATGAAGTGTTGTACTGAATTTCGCAAATCTTCAACGAATATTTAGAAGACCTCTTGCGTGTTGCAGAACGTCTTCTTCTGACTACTAGTGTATTTCAGCAAGTTACGGAAAATTGTTGCGCGAATACGGAAAGGCACTGTGGCAGCGTTTTCGTTTTTCCGCTCGTTGTGCCTAAGCCGCTCCCACTTCCAGTAACACCGTGTCGTCGTCCTCTCCCCCCCCTCTCCCACCTCTTCATTGACAAGCTGTAGGCTGACAGGTGACGATGAAGTGCGACAACCTCATTTTGAACGCAAAATTAAAAGAAAATTAAAAATTAAAAAAAACTGATATTTCGCGGTGTTGTGGTGCCTTATTGCATAATGAAGAGATATAGTTTTTTTTTTTTTTTACAAACTTCTTCGCGTTAGCGTGTTACCGGGTATCGTCGGCGTGAAGGTCAGAGGCTGGATATATTGTGCCATCTACAGGGGCCGAGATAAACCAGGCAAGCACAGAATTGTTGCTCCGGAATTCCAGGGCATTTTACTTTTCTGGTAGTGCATATCTTCGGCGCCTAATACTTAATGATTTGTGTTCTTATTTTGTGTGCTGTAGTGCACTGGGCGAAAACAGACGAATCCGTCTGTAAATTTTGGATGCACTAATTGTAACCAGATGTCGATATCATTGTCTGGTAACTGGTATTCCGTACTGCCTTAGCGCACGCTAAAAACCTATATTAGACTGGCAAAAAGGAGTACTACCGTCGTACACCTGCGCATTTGCGAACCGTATTTCCGTAACTTGCTCAAAGACTCCATTTTCAGTTGCGCAGAACGCTGTGTATTCGTTTCGTACGTGCTGCGCAGATTCTCTATTCACTCCCACTGCTTTTCGAAGAGCGACGCATGTATTTGGCTTAATATAATCTCAACGCCAATGTGGATCTGACTTGGTCAGCTTACGAGAGACCGCGCTAATGCATATAAATATCGGGCGTAATATATTACCCTTCCTCGGCAGCGCCATCGGGTGGTCACCCTTAATGAGGATCGCGTGCGGACCACAGCTGCGGCCCCGACGAATATATGGAGTTTTTTTTTTCTTCTCCAGGCGTTCACTGGCTTTTTTTTTTCTCTCTCTCTTTTGGGCGCTGCCATGCTTCGCAAGATTCCAGATGCGGTGGGAGCGTTCTGAGGGGGATAATTTCCGCCACTTAATGACATGTTTCCGTTTTTCTTTTTTTTTGCGATATCAATTTTTAATGTTCACGTAACAATAATCTTTGCGTGAACAAAAAAAAACAAAGAAAAGAAAACAGCCAGTACGTTAGGCTGTAGTCGCGTAAACATCTACCTAAATCCTAATTACTCGAAGTGAGCTTTATAAACGAACTTTATGCGATGATCTTTCTCATTTGTTTTGTCGCTTTTCTTTTGAAGGCGTCCTGCAACATTTTCTTTAGCGTGGTCACAAAACGCTGCCCATCGATATTCGAGGCTCTTGAAAATACGTGAGTGCCAAACATTACAGCGCGGCAATCGACCTGGTATTTTCAGTCAGCTAGAACTTGTTGCCTTTTCTTTCTTCAAGCGATACCATATACTCAGATCACCGCGCCATGTGCCATATGTGCGGCCATTCGCCTATTTGAGCATCGTGTGCGGCATAGTCGCCGAAGTCGCCGCGGGAGGCCGCCACGCTAAGGGGGAGGCGGCGCGTGCGAAGGAAGAAAAATTGCTCAAGGCCATGACACTCTCCTGACGTGGCTTCTTTCCTCCGTGCCCTTCCTCCCTGCTTAACTTCCAGCTCATTCGTCGGGACGAGAGAAAAGAGAGAGAGAGAGCAGTTACAGCGTGCGCCAATACTATGCAATATCGTTCGCACTTGAATGGTACTTAAAAAAAATAACTTATTGCGGTAGTCGACTCGAGAGGTAGTAAATTCATTTACTGAAGCCGACTCTAACATCCCACGTGTTATGTTCATTTTTATCCCGAACGACCCCAATGCCGTCCTTTCGTACTTGCATTTCACGTTGCTGTTAACGTGATCTATGCAGTTAGTTGAACCTGAGTCGTCTGGTCATACTGTCTATCCTGAGTCCTACTGGCGATCCGTGCAGTAAGGGTTGACCAAGTTATCTTGGTAACCGTGTTAGCGTGCGCTTTGCTCTTCCTCTCCCCCCCCCCCCCCCAGAACTGGGTTATATCGTGGTAAGAGCTGTACTGCACGTCTCCTTTCGCGAGGGCAATAAAACCTTGCTGCTAGCGCATTACGGGCGCCTAATGAGATTAAGAAGAAGAACATTTATCTCGCTCTCTGTTCCTGCTTGGTGTCTAAAGCGGCTTCTTTTTCCCCATCAACTTTTTCTGGTGATTCTATCTCAGCTCGTCTGGCAAAAGGTTAGTAATGCGGCTGCAGCATCAGTCTAAGTGTCTGTTTATTTCGAGAAGTAAGTAAAGAAATACGGCAGGCACTCTCAACTCATGCCCGTCAATATACCACTGCCGCTAACGTGGAGTGTACGCGGCCATTGTGCTTTTGTTGTTGTTGTTGTTGTTGTTTCAAATGTGATGGTGGGCATAAACCTTGAAAATATAAGGTGTTTGGGTTTTCATCATCTAAAAATGATAAAAATACTATCTGGGACTGTACGTCCCAGAACCACGATGTGAAATTGAGAGTCGCCGTATAGTGGACGGCTTCGGATATTTCGACCGTCTGGTGTTCTCTAATGGCGTATTCGATTGAGTGTTTTCGAGCGCTCTGGAAAGTGGCTGCGCATTCGGTTGGTAGAATGTGAGCGCTCTGACTACCTTCGGTTGGTTCTCTCAGAGTGTCAGCCTCCGACTCAGAGCGCTCCCAACCGCTCTGACTCCGAAGCGAGAGCATGGCGCGATCCGACCGGACGGCTCACGTGACACAAGCCGGCCAATGACGTGGCTGCCGGCAATGTAACCGGTTGAGGAGTGCGAGCGTGCATTTCGGAAGGGGAATCGCTGGGTGCGTAATACTTCGTGCGTGATGTTATTAGTCGGGGAGTGTAACACGTTCCCCGACTAACAAATAGCATTATTGCAAGAAACTTCTGTGTTGCAGTTTTGATTTTTTTTTCCTCTGGGAAAACCGGACATTTTCCATACACTAAATGTAAACACGGTTTATGCAATCTTTAATCAATGTACCCGACGCTGCGTGCGGACAATTATTGCTTATGCTCGGCGCATGGCTGGCACGACTTTTGCGGACTTTCTGCAAAGCGCAATTAAACAGCGCCCCTGCTATTCACGCGGGTGCTTCTTTGCAAACAAAGTCATTGTGCGGGGGTGCACGCTTTACAGGCAAACTGAGAAGAAGCCGAACAAGATCGTGATGGCCATGAAGCCGTATGCAGAACGACTGAAATCGACACAAAGAAATAAAAAAAGCAGCCGTTGAGAAGCTTCGAAAGACAATGGACTTCCGGCCATTGTCTCTCGCCTGTTCTTTTCCCGGCAACGGGCACTCGTTGCTCGAAACTCCATTCCTGTTCGCGATTTCCGAGTGCGTGTCGTACGCGCGTGGCTCCTATATCGGCTGCGTTCTTTTTTTTTCTTATTCTGACCTCTCATTGTGAGCGAAACGATGATAAGATGGTGTGCGCCGATCTTGTTCGTATACGCACACGCCTCCCGACCGTGCCTTTCGACGGCTCCCGGTAATTCTACAGATTCGTTTGAACGCCGAAATGGTGTGAGTGAAGGACTCGCGTTTCTCGGTTTTCTTTTCTTCCTTCTTTGTTTCTTTATGATTTTTGTAAACTTTCTCCCCTTTTGAAAAGCACGTTGTGCTGATATTGGCACTTTAGTTTTGGGCACATTTTGTGCTGTATGTTCTTCGCGTAGTGAACTTCTACGCAACGCTCTCACGAGAGCAGTTGTCGTGTGTACAACACGACATTGACACGTTGCAGTGCTTTGGTGCAGCGTTACCGTATTTACGCTGATTACGTCTTGGTAGGAAGCGCAACCACTATTACAAAGAACACACAACACAAGCGCTTCAAGAACACACAACACAAGATGGATTCATACCAACTGGCCCGAAACAATTGTTTACGCTGAATAAACGTGTGTTTTTTTTTGTTGTTGTTTCGAGATTTTTGCTACTTAAAGGCGGCCCTCGTGGCAAACGTAAATACCGAAATAGCTATTGTTTTTTCCTGGATGCTGTGAAAACTGACGGCTCCCCTTAGTCTTGGCGGCATTTTAATGAAGTAAGTACGACATTCAAAGCGAAAGCCCTAGATGCTTTATAAAACCAGAATAGTTCCGCCAGCAGTCCGTAGTTGCCGTCGACCATTCATTGCAACTTTCGCTTGCATTACCAGGGAGTAAGAACTGCTCGGAACGTAACAACGCATCGCTGCATCAATGGTGGAGGTACACAACCCCTGACGACTGACTGTCTGTTCGCAGGAGGCTACTAATTTCGACAGTGGCGCCCGGGTCCTTTGATGTTTGTTGCCATTTCGTCCCTGTATCGATTCGCGCCTGATGAACCGTAATCTGTGCGCACGCGCGAATAAACGAAACCGACGTTTTGCGAAACGCCGCCTCGATTCTTTGTTCGCTCGTGAAAAGTGGAATGCGAAAAAGCTTATTCTTCGTCGCCGACTCGTGTTGCAACCTCGTTGTTATTCCGCCCGCGCTGCACGCGCAAAACGAAACGGCATGCCCGATTTTCCAAGTGGACTCTTTTGTGTACCCTTTATTTATTTATTTATTTACTTGTATATAGTTTGCGTATTTTTGCGGGGAAAACGGGCTGTTATAAGCTGTTTACTGCGGAGTTCATTCGCAAGCGAGAATAACAAAAAGCAAATTAATGCAGGAGAAAAAGGGGCTGGATGAGAAGTCGCTGTCGAGATCAATTGCAAAGTTTTTTTCGTTTTTTTTTTCCCTGGATGAATAGAAAATTTTCTGATGTGATTTAAGGCTGCATGTCTGGTTTCTGCCATTCAGATTCGAGATGCGATGAGCTACCATGGCGAGCGACCTTTTTTTTTTTTTTTGCCGCGGAGTTCTTTTTTACTTGCACTGCTTTTTGGAAGGGTAGTGAACGAGTGCAATAACGGGCTCAAATGGTTTGTGTAGAAGCTTGTATGAAGCTAAATGATTTTTTTTTTTTGCGTATCTGCCCTTAAGCTTGTCCTCGCTTCGAACCTTTTTTGCGATTAATGTGTTTTATTTGTGAATGCGCGCAGGTTTCCTTTACACATCAGGATCTATGACGCGTGCTGTTGCTTTCTTTCTCTCTATATATTTCTTCTCTCGCGACATACGCGCACGCACCAATAGATAGATAGATAGACAGATAGATAGATAGATAGATAGATAGATAGATAGACAGACAGACAGACAGACAGACAGACAGACAGACAACACGAAAGAGGGAGAGAGAACGTCCGTGCATTTTGTTTTATTTATTTTTCAAGTTTCAGCAGGGGCAGTACGCACGCACATGACTGCTCGTTAAACATCTGAGGTAGTGTTTTTTATGTTTGTAATCGCAGATAGAGCTTGAAAAAAAAAGGAAGTCAAGAAATCGGGGGCCGGGGAGGGGGGGTGTCTTTCTGCGATGACCACCTCGATGGAATATAGTGATCGCCGATCGTAAAAAAAAAAATGTTCCCGCGACCAAGAGATCAAGGGGGTCGTAAATGCTCGTAGCAACAGCCGGTGGCCGAGCCAAGCCGAGAGGGAACTTCTGGTATAGCCACGCTATACTGTTTGTTTGCGTGGTTGAGGTCAAAACTCCTTCCGAAGTGAAAATAAGCGCTAATCCGTGACGGGAGCGAAGCAAACATAGATAAAAAAAATGCACCGCAAGGAACTCCGCTTGGAAAGCCAGATTATTGTTTCTCCGCTAAGTAGAATGTCGCGCGCGTGGCGGCGACGTCGGGTTTATGTGGGATCGCGAAAGTTTAGGCTAAGCTCTCTCTCCTCCCAAACTTCACTTTTATCGCTCTCGCGCCGTCGTCAAAGCGGAATATAAAAAACCGATCTCCCAAAAAAGAGCCCGGGTATATGCCGGGCCGCTATCAAACAATACGTTCGCTCGTCAAATCGATCTTTCGTGCTCTCGCCATAAAACCGGCCAGATCTTTCCCGCCTTCTTTTTTGTTTTTAAGCAGATGTGTGCGAGGCACGTTATAAGCGATTTTATGCGCTATTATACGCCCGCTATATTAACTAGAAGTTGCCCTTAAGAGTGCGGAAGTTAATGGAGAAAGGTGCGGAGATACTAGTAGAACTTAATCGGAACTAAAGTATTGAACATGATCCCCCTTTGACATTTGTGCAGTGCATAGTTTCTGTCATCCAGGTTTCTGTTCCGTATAGGTAAGTACCGGCATGAAGCTGTTCTGTACCTTGCTCTTGAGAAAGACGACCATTCATGATTTGCGAATTCTTGCCGAATGTGCTCCACCCCAGTAAGTGTAGTCAGGCTGATGATGACGATGATGATGATATCTTCAGTCTAACATACAAGTCGTTTTTGTTATCATTTCAAGGCAGGTAAACCTGTGTGCATGTTGGTATTTGATTTTATTTTCATTGCCTCATTTTCGATGATTACCTATGAATAGCAAGTTGTAAATTACAAGCCCTAGGTTTTATGTATTCGTTTTATTATTGTTCTTGCTTCTGCCCTCTTAGCTGACCTTTAGTTTTTTTTTTTCAATTTTAGTGAACCGGTCATCAGCCACTAGGCTATATGTCCGAATAATCGCTATCTTTATTAAGTTTGGTGTTCACAAAAATAAAAGTCCGTGAATCTATCGTATAATTATTGATACATTAAAAGGTTGAGTACATGAAGCTTAAAATTAAAAAGCTTGGCGTTCTTGTTGTTTGCCAGCAGATCAGTGCCGTTGTTGCTTTTTTCAAACGTGGGTTTGATCCGATCTCTTGTGGTGGGATTTCGGTGAAGGAATACTAAAGGCCAGTGTATACAGCCGCGCCTTCGTCTGGGTAGAGCTTGCGAGCGGCCGACCTTGCTTTGCGGTGACACACTTTGCGGCCGAGAAGATTAAGATGACAGTAAGGTTGAAGATTTCGCGCCGAAGTCCGTGTGCATGAATGTGAGTGTGACGTCACTGAATATAGAAAAAAGGCAGTAGTTCAAGGTAAGACGGAAGCTTAAAATGCTTGAGGCCCACATGACGCCAACCTTCCCCTCTGTAGAGAGTTGTCGATCGTTCGATAGATAGATCAGTAGTTTATCGATCAGTAGTTTGTTGTAGAATATTCGTTGTTTGTTGCATAAACTTCTTTTACCAATACCTTTTAGGCTAATACCTACCTAATGCGCACGCACATAAAATAAACTGTAGGTCAGCCACATGCGTCGTCAAAATATGCGTTTTGAGCAAACAAGTAAAACAAAAGTGGTGCATTAACAAGCAGTAGTGTAAATCGATATGCGTGGGTGCAATGCTAGAGACGTGTGATTCTTATTTCAATGGGCACATCCATCGAGGTTAGGCCTCCATAAATGCATTGTTATCTCTATTTGTGCTGCGCACTTTTCGTCTGCCACTAAAATTCTTCATCTATCTATCTTTCTATCTAATCTATCTGTCTATCTATCTACCTGTCTATCTATTAATCTATCTGTCTATCTATCTATCTATCTAATCTGTCTGTCTATCTATCTAATCTATCTGTCAATCTATCTATCTAGCTATCTATCTATATATCTGTCTATCTCTCTGTCTATCTAGCTATCTATCAAATCTAATCTATCTATCTAATCTATCTATCTAATCTATCTATCTATCTGTCTATCTAATCTATCTGTCTGTGTCTGTCTATCTATCCGTCTATCTATCTAATCTATCTGTCTATCTATCTAGCTATCTATCTAATATATCTGTCTATCTATCTTATCTATCTGTCTATTTATCTATCTGTCTATCTATCTAGCTATCTATCTAATCTAATGTATCTATCTGTCAATCTATCTATCTAATCTATCGGTCTGGCTGTCTATCTATCCATCTATCTGGCTAACTTCTCCGTCTCCCTTTTCGTAGGCGGCGCGTAGCGTTATTGGTGACAATCTTTTCCATCACTCGTCGGCGACGCCGTGGGACGCAAGACACCACCGACGGTCAAATTTCGCAAGTGAGGCGTCTAACGCTTCCGGCCGAGAAGTCGCAGAATTTCGCTCCCTCCGAAGCCGCGGGCCGCTAGGAAAACGTTTGCGGGCCGCGTGCTTGAGACCGTTCGAATGAACATTCCCTGTGGCCGGTCGGCAATCTCGCTTCCACCCGGCTGCACGCTGTTATCGCGCATGGTCTCGAAGTCTGCGCCACTTAACTGCGGCGCGTTGCGGTTGAACTAACTTTGGCTGATGCGAAAGAGTGCGCCATTTGTTTACCACTCGCAAAGTGCCAGCGGCAAGCGCTCGTCCGCGTGCGCCACGCTACGCACGCCAACAGGCACTCGGTGCACTAGTTTCAGGCGCTGCGACAAAAGCTTCGAAAATGCCGCGCCGCATGAGGAAGGCAAAAAAAAAAACGACATGCAATGCGATAGCGGTGGAAAAGTTGCGGCGAATATGAAAAATGGGGGCGGGGCGTTTATTTACTACGGCAGTCTAATCAGGCCGCCCGTACTTTTGTAGGGTCTTGGGCGCTAACGGACGTTTTTTTTTTTTTTTTTCAGAAAGCACTGCACAAACTTGGTGGGCAACTTTTCCATGATCGCCAGTGATTCGTGGAGTGGTGGAAAAGGCGAAAAAGTCTGGAATGCTACTCTGTATTGAGAATTTGTTTGAAGCGCACCAAAATGTAGGGACAAAAAGGAACGCGCAGGACAGCGCTTGCACTCGCATTGGTCAGTCGTTGCTGGCGGCATGTGTGACGTCACCAACATCAGCAGTCTTTTTTTTATTTCTCGCGTTATGCAACAGTGAAGTACAAAAAAAATTATAATTCATTGTGATTCGAGAAATAAAAAAAACATCCAAGCATCTTGACGAAGTGAACTTTGACCAGTGGGCGAAGCTCTGGGTGTCGAATCGGTGAATAGCCATACGTTCCCCGTATAATGCAAAAAAAAAAAAATAAGTCGACGACAAAGCGACGTCCTTAGGTCCAAAATATCTACGTTGAAGTCGCCGACTAGTATGAAGGGTTTGTGTTTGAAGGTGTTTTATATTGCGCAGTCACAATTATGATTGATGGTCGTCTGTTGTAAATCTTTTTTATTATTCCTAATCGCGTATATGTGCCAAAAGTATTACGAGTATGATGGCCGTCTGCTGTAAACCTTTTTTTTTTTTAATTCCCAGTGGCGGGTATGTGCCACAAGTATTACGCCTATGCGTCACATGCGATTGACAGTTCGTATATCTACCCAGGAATGCCGTGGACAGAAATACGTAACCTTTAAGCGAGCGCATGTTGATGTCGCCGACCGCTATAAAGGTTTCTGCTTCTAGGTGTTTTATTGTATTGTTCACCCATAATTAGGATTGATATAAGTCTATTGTTAACTCCTTTGTTTTTTTTTTACTTTTTTCTTTGGGGGTGGGGGTGTCACATTTATGAATTTTCCTTTGACGGACAAGGCTCGGCTATAAGGTGCGTTGCCCCTAAAATCCTCAGAACAGAGTGTGTCGCTTAAGACGGCATTTTGACAAGTCCACCGCAACTGTTGAACAAGTCCAACAATAATAGGATTTACTGTTGGTCAAAATCTATTAAACAGCGAAACGCGAAAAAAAGAGAAGGGGGCGGAAGGCATTGAAATCAGTGACTTCATAAGTTTCTCGCACCTCTTGAAGCTTCCATCTGTATAAAAATTGTTGGATTTTAATGTCCCCAAACCACGATATGATTATGCGAGACGCTGTAGTGGAGGGCTACGGAAATTTCGACCACCTGGGGTTCTTTAACGTGCATCTAAATCTAAGCGCACAGGCCTCAAGCATTTCAAGCTTCCGTCTTACCCTGAGCTTCTGCCTTTTTTCTATATTCAGTGACGTCACGCTGACATTCATGCGCACGGACTGTGGCACGAAATCTTCAACCGTACTGTCATCTCAATTTTCTTTTCCCTCAATTAAGATATATGCTGATCGATTAAATGACAGTATATTTTTAACACAATGTCGTTCTAAAACACATAACGCAGGATTCCACTTTGTCGTTGATTCAAGTCGACATTTTTCTCTTGCTATCCTAATATGATCGTGCGGTCTTCTTTACGAAGAACGCCGCTGCAGGATGCATGGAACGTCAGAGCTATAGGCTCGGCTTCTCGGAAAACCGCCGGGTTCCCCGTGTGGTGTTATCGGCCAGCTTTGCGTGTATAAGCGGTGTTCTTGCAGAGCCCCCGGTTAATTGAATTAAGCCCGATAGGTCGGAGTGACGAGGACTCCTTTTGCGCCGATGCTTCTCGTCGATCGGCGCCTCTGGCGTCCAATATGCCACTTGCTCTCCACATTTTTTTTTTTTGCATTTTATGCATCTCTGACTCGTGCGTGTAACGCCGTAGATGAACGTGCGTGAACGCGTCGTTACGCGTTTCCCTCGCCGCAGTTCTGGGAGCGGTGCCAAGTAGGTCATGCCGAAGCTTCGCGTTGACGTCACGCTCCCCTCGCGTGGTTCCGTTGCCGGTGCGCGCTGATGTCACTCTCTCCCTCACCAGCAACAACCTGTTCGCCGCAACACGCGCAGCCGCCCCGTGTTAATGAACTGCATGGGGTGCTTTTGTCCCGGCTCCTCCGCCCGCTCGCAACACAGTTCTCTCTCGCTTCCCCCTCTCCACGGCCCGCAACGCTCGACCGCACGTCGAGGAGAAACACTCTTTCGGCTCGTTTATCTGCGATGAAGCACACACTAAACCGAACCCGCCTCCCGTGTCTATGCGTTTCAAATAAACGTTTACTCGAGTAAACGCTACACCGAATTTCGCTTCAGACCGTTCTTCCAGCACCCGCGTCGACGCCCGTTTCAACCGGGTCCCCGCCGTGCGCTCCGCTGCTGCTTCGCATGGTTTATTTTTTAAAATCTTTTTTAAGGTCACAAGCGCCCTAAGGTCTCGGCTTGTCGGCGTCTAATGTCGTCATAGTTTGTCATGCAGTCACGGTCCATAATAAAAACGTGTATGCGCCTGAAAAGTATGGTAAGTGCCACAAGTCGCCACTTGTCCACTAGATATGTAGAAGGCAACGGTTATGTCAACAAATAGCCGACGATGTTAGTGGAGCTTCAACTGCCTTCTCTATATGCCGTAAAGAACCGGACATCTAGGACTAAAGGAGAAGAAACACTTTAGCTTAAGTGGCGTTTTCTGATTCGCCCCTTCCCAGCTTCCACGTTAGTGGAGCTCAAACACTCATTCCCTACATGCTTAGGCCCTCTCCGAGATTCGTTCATTGACCTTTGTAAGATACTTTTTTTTTTGTCTACGCACGAAAAATGCAAGCAGCCACTCGCTGGACGCGTGGTTTTTGTCCCTAGCGTGGTTGCGTCAGCATTATATCAGCCCTCTTGCTTGCTTCGAATGCGTCGTTGTGGCTCTGTCGGACGCCGTGCACGGTCTCGTTAAGCTCCATGGGTTCTCGCCGCTAGTCTCGCTCTGCGGGGCGCCCTTGTGACATTTGGCGCGATGCGGGTCAGTTCTTGTGACACAAGGAATGTCTCGTCGGTAAAGATGGCGATTTCCACGTCGTCTCTTATCCTCGAATCTCTGCTGGCGTGTCGTGCACAGCACAAACGTGTTCTCCATGTCCTTAAACCGTGTAATTTTTTTTTTCAATATCATCTTCAAACGAGTAAGGACCACTACATCACATTTCCTGCACTGAATGTGATGCCTCAAGAGACTGATAGGGAAGAATGTGATGCTTCAAGAGATTGGTACCGAAGAATTTAATGCTTCAATAGACTGATACTGAAGAATATCATGTCTCAAGAGGCGGGTACTGAAGAATGTGATGCATTAAGGGACTGGTATCTAAGAATGTGATGCTTTTCGAGAATGATACTCAAGAATAGGGGAGCGCATAGCCAGTTTAGGCGTGTAACTTAAGACGGGAGCAAAATAGCGCTGGAAACGGGACAGTGAAAGATCGACGTCAGCTGAGGGACACGGGATCCTGTCCCGTGTCCAGCGCAGCTTTTTACTTCTTAGTCGCGCATTAACCAGCCCAGTTAGGTGCACCCCTGCATGGGCGTGTAACATGTCTTCTTTCTATTTAGAAACGCTTTCCCTCCGCAAATTGGTGCACTAGCGCAGTTGCTTTCCGTAATTGCATTATCCTGTTTCCCATCTCACGGCTGGTATTCACGGACGTCGTTGCTGTGCGGGCCGTCTTCCTGAGTTCGTTACTGACACATTACGTTCAAACAAAGACCGGGATGGAGCCCCATCTTTGTTTCTTTTTTTCCTCACTCTCCGCTAAACCCTTCGGAGGCTGCGTGTTGTTGCGTAAGGAGACGGTGGCTTAATTGAGTATTGTTTTCCTCGGAATTTCGTTACGTAACGGTACATTTCGGCTGAGATTTCTGGCCGGCATTACGTAAGAATGCGTTATGCAAGCAAACGCGGTAAAGAAAAAGGAAGGAGGGAGATTTGGAGGAGACGCTTAGGCTTGGCATCTCGGCATAGGCGTGCGTCAGGGGAAGGGTGCAGAGTGTGTCCAATACAGTAGCTTACAGAGGGGGGGGGGGGGTGCTGCGATAAGCTCGCGCCACCCCTCATTTGGAAACCATGCGCACAGTTCTGCCTGTAAACGTGCAGCGTGATGATAGTTACCGCGTTCGTATCACCTTTCCATTCGCCTGTAACGAGTCCGTTCTCGGTGGACACCCGACCGTGCCGTCAGACATGGTTCTCATTGTGAACTCCCTCAGGGCACAAGAGAACATACTTATGGGCTAGTTGGTTTGTAACACGGGGATAGGGCAACACGTGCTCTGTACTCACAACATAGTTTGTATTTCTGAAACCTGAAATAGAAAAAGATGAATACTATCAAAAGTGCAAGCCTGCATCGTTCAGATTCGCGGTTTGCTTCCCGCTCAGAGTAATCGAGGGGTGCCTTACAGTTTATTTATTTATTCATGTTACCCTACAGGCCCCAGAAGAGCATTGAGTAGGGGGGGGTTACAGAAAAATCACAATAACATAAAGCATAAAAAGAAATATATCGAAGAAAACAAAGAAAATTGCACAATGGAAGGGAGAAGAACAAACACTATAAGCAAATGCAGCAAAAAACAAAATGAAAAAAATAAAGCATCGTTATACAAAATCAAGAGAACATATAAATTTGCAGTAGCTCACGAAATTTGGCCGGATCTCTCAAAGAAACAATTTCATCCGGAAGTCTATTCCAAACTGCGATGGCGCGTGACAATGCAGAATTATTGAATGACTGTGTGTTGCCGAAGATGCGTCTGAAACTGAGATGATTATGAAGTCGACTAGATGTACGCGAAGGAATGTCAAGCGATAGACGGCTGGTCCACGAGTTGTAGTAGTACTTATGGAGGAGGCATAGACGGGTGACAGAGCGGCGGGAATCCAATTTAGTAAGGGCAATATCGCGTTTGATTTGGGTGATGCTGGAGTGGCGGTTATACATTGAAGTGATGAAGCGGGCTGCACGATTTTGGATGGATTCCACTTTGTCTATTAGGTATTGTTGATGCGGAGACCAGATCGATGAAGCTTATTCCAGCTGAGGACGTACAAACGTTTGGTAGGCCTGCTGCCGAATGGTAGATGGGGAATGATGCAGATTCCGGCGCAAGAATCCCAGAGTTCTGTTTGCTTTCGCGCATATCTTGTCGATGTGAGTACACCAGGCAAGATTAGTACAAAGATGGACACCAAGGTATTTGTATGTAGATGAACGGGGAATTACAGCTGAACAGATAGAGTAAGAAAAGTTAAAAACCCATTTCTTACGGGTGAAAGAAAGTACGCAGCACTTAGATGTCTTAAGCGTCATTTGCCAACGGTCACACCACCGATTTATTAAGTCGAGGTCCTTTTGTAAATGTACGTGGTCTTCTTCAGAGTTAATAGTTCTGTACACTACGCAGTCATCCGCGAAAAGACGAATTGAGGAAGAAATGTTACAAGGCAAATCATTAATATAAATCAGAAAAAGAAGAGGGCCTAATACACTGCCCTGGGGCACACCTGATGAAACAAATGAAGTAGACGAGCTGAAGTTATTGACAAATGTAAACTGCTGTCGATTTGACAAAAAATTTCTAAGCCAAGATAATGTTGATGAGTCGAGTTTAAGTGCAGACAGCTTAGCTATTAGGCGACAATGGGCAACTCTGTCAAATGCTTTCGCATAGTCTAAAAAGATGCAGTCAACAGTTTTATTACTATTCATGCCGTTATGTAAATCAGACGTAAATTCTAATAGCTGAGCATCACAAGATAACGCTTTCCGAAAACCATGCTGATTTAGAAAGAAGTTATTTGACTCAAGATGGCTGTATATATGAGAGGTGATGATGTGTTCAAGCAGCTTGCAACAGATGCATGTTAGCGAAATGGGGCGGTAGTAACCGGGTGTGTGTTTGTTACCATCCTTGAATATCGGAATAACCTTTGCTATCTTCCAGTCAGTGGGAAGTTGACCAGAAGATAAAGACTGTTGAAAAATGTGGCATAAAATTTGACTGGAGGAAGCGGATGTGTTTTTAAGTACCTTGGAATTAATATTGTCAACACCACACGATGTAGACAGCTTTAGACCGTGTATAAGTTTAGATATGCCTTCAACAGAAACAATGATAGGAGGCATGAAGCAGTACTCACGATCGGGGACACAGGGAACCGAAGGAAAGTTTTCATTAGTAAAAACCGAGCAAAAAAACGAATTGAAGGTTGAAGCACACTCAGATGCAGAGACAGGAACATTATCGGCGTTATGTAATGTAACAATGTCACTGCCACGGTCAGGCGAAATGGCACGCCAAATCTTTTTAGGGTTAGTCAGTAAAAGTGAAGACAGGTCCGCGGAAAAATATTTCTTTTTCGCTTCGCTAATCGCAAGACAGTAAGATTTTAAACAGTCTTTATACATAGACCATGAGTTAGAAAATGATAACCTTTTAGCTGAAGCATGTAACCTTTTCTGTTTATTTCTGAGCGATCTAAGCGATTTACTAAACCATGGGTTGGATTTGTCGTTAGAGATTGTTATTAGTGGAACATATTTATCTATGAGGAGCGCTATAATGTTTCTAAAGGAATTCCAGTTATACTGAACAGACCTGTTGGTGAATGAGGGAAGAAATGTATTGTGTAGGAAGACATCAAGTTCAGATTTCATTAGATCGTAATTTGCCTTGCTGTAATCCCTGATTACCTTGCGCTGAATACCCGGAAATTTTAGTGGAATATTAATTGAAAACTGTAGAAGGTTGTGATCGCTAAAGCCCTCTAATTGCACAATTCTACCTATGGTATGTGGCTCTGTTGTCAGAATAAGATCTAAAATATTAGTATCGCGAGTGGGCTCTGAGACAAGCTGGGTGAAATTAAAGTCAAGGCATAGTTCGATGAATTCACTTGACGTACTGCGAAATACCCACTACGCGAAATACCCACTACGAAATACCCACTACGCGCCCGTAATGCAGCGCGTGCATTTGCGTATACCCATTCGTCATTTGCAGTTCTCTTTCTGTACAGAGTCGAGAGGGAGACGCCCGCTGCACCAAGACAAATGTTTAGTATACGGTGTGATGCGATGCTCAGTTAGTGTGTTTCATTTTTTGTCATTCATTTTTTAAAATATGACTGATTATCTGTGTTTAGATTTAGGTTTTGTGGACCGCAGATTGATTAGCGGAACACGAGAGAGGCCTTTGCCCTGCAGTGGGCGTATAGTTCAGTTTTTATTTCTTGTGATGACGAAGTGAAAATGTAACCGAGGTCGATATTCCTACTCTGAAACCCTTGCAAGCTTGTTTCGAAATTCTACCACGTGTAGGAGGCTTTGAGACTTTAAAATCACACATCGCGCATGCCTGCAACACCAACAGCCGCCGCGTCTATCTCATTCCCGCGTTGCGCTCAAGTTCATGGGCCTCGTGCATTATTATTCTATTCAGCGGGAACTTCTTCGACGCTTCAGGGGGATTTCAAAGTTTCCAAACTGCTGCGATTAAGCGGCTATCATCGGGTGCCGTGTAGAGGCGACACCGTCGCCAGCAGACGACCTCTTGCCCCGTCGTCTGCTCCTGTTATGGTCGCGTCGTCTGCTTCGTACGGCGGTTCTCGTCTGTCGCTCCCGTTACAGCTTGTACAGCGGCCGTCGTTGGCAGAAGCCACCTGTGTCCGGGCTCACTCGGAATAACTATCGATTAACACTCTGACCTTCTTCTTATTTTTGTCCTCTTCGCGCGGTCGTTAGCGACGTACTCGTCCTGGTTCGTCGTTCTCGGAAAACAATTATCGATCTGGGCGCTGCGCTAAGAGCGCGCCCTGTATAGCGTCAGTGAGCTTTTGACCAGGCCAGACGACAGGTTTGGGCACGCGAAAAACAGAAATGCGTACATAATGATGCGGTGTCGTACGCACAATAAGTGCATTGCTTACACACCTGTTTCCTTTGCTGTAAAGAGCGCTTTCCCGCAGTCGCTTTTTCGTCGTCCCCAGCGGGACTACACCGGCCGTTCGGAGCCGAGCCGAATCCGAAGTCGCGAAGCCGGTCACGCGAACGCGGCACGCCTGCTTGTTTCTCCCTCATTGGTATTATTTCGGAGCGATCATGAGCGACGCAACAACATGAAGGGGGTGGGAGAGGGGAGGGGTGTACGTGCGTGTACATAATGCGTGAATTGTAATTACGCCAGAAATTCATTTTTAATTCATTCAGTGTCGTTCAGCAGCCGCTGCAGCGCTCCTTTGAAATCGTCTTGGCGAGCCCTGGAGTTTCCTTGTTATTTCCGCTCCTGCGTCGGGAGAATTCCGCTACAAAGTCGGTTCGATTTTCTGATTTGTCATCGCGCGGCCTTATAACCTTTCCTTCACTCTCTCTCTGTCTCTTTCTGCCGAATCGCCTTTTGAGCAGACCGTAGTATTGCCCTCTGGCTGAAACAGTTCCAACCTTTTTCTTTGATCTACGCAATTCCTAAGGGCGCGTCGGCGAAGCGATTATATTTGTTCGCCTTTGATGTGGATAGAAAAAAATAATAATAAGTATTCCCCTTTCGACTTTCCTGTTCTCTCTCCGTGCTATTCTATTTAGATTGAAAACGAAATGCGATAGTTTGTTGCTTCGGCAAAGCACACGGGAAGATCGTTACACGTTTCTCGTGGAGAGTGCATGGGACTGTCGAAATTGAGCTCTGTTCTGTTTTGTCGGGCTGCTTAGCGTCGCCACTCTGTATTTATTGTTGGCTCAAATGTTGTTGCACCGTGCGCCTCCTTTCGAGTGGGTTTTATATAATTCAGTCTGCCTCCACGGGGAGGCCTTACCGGCGACTAACACGAGAACGATGGTATCGATCTATTTTCGTCGCAAATTTTCGCCGCTGCTTTTCATGCTCTGTCTGGACCCTTAAAGTTCTTGTTCTTGTTTTCAAGTGACATGCTCTTCTAATACGACGTATTATATAATTATTATTATTATTATTAATAATATTATTATTATTAATATTATTATTATTGCTGGAACTCTTAGTTCATGAAGCATTCACTGTCCCATGTACCTCACGAAAAGGTGTGTTGTACCGTTTTTCAATACGTGATGTGGCAGAGGCATTAGAAATGAAGTTGCTATTAAATATAACGAGTTTCGCGTGAGGTTTTTTTTTTCTTTCTGCTACCACAAAACGCACTTAGCGAAACATCTAACAGTCGCTTTAAGGCTGCGTCATTTTTATACTATTTTGTTGACCGCTTATTTTTTGTTAATTAAACTGTTTAAATGGGCTCTCTGGTTATCTTACTATTTTGTCGTTATGCTAATCATCTTGCCACTATTGGTTTGATTATTTTATGCTATTGTGTTCTTAGAGCGCTCGCGTTGTCTGCTTCTCGTTTGCTGTGTGTCTTGTGTTTTTTGCGCTATTAAGTACCGTCATAATTTCTTTAAGTGGTCATATTTTTTTTTAAATATACATATATACAATTATCTGAACCGATAGCCAGGAAAGGCTAGTTCCCGGTCCAGTGTTAAAAATAAAACATTGTTTGTGGCACAGTTTTAACGCAACGTCATTCAATAGCAACATAATTAAAACACACTATGTTCTTCATAAAGAGTTTTTTTTTTTCCTAATGAGCCCTCCACTACGGCGTCTTTCATAATCATATGGTGGTTTTGGGACGTGAAACCCCACATATCAATCACTTTTTTTCCTAATGTACACCTAAGTAGTCAATATAGGTTTGTTAGATATTCTGGTAAGAAGTAAAATTACAATGTGTTTACGAAACTACTTAAAGTTCTGTGTGGTTTTAACCTCTAGGGGTAAAATATTCTATATATTAGTTCCTCTGAATTCAATTACCTTTTTGCCGTATAATTATAACACTTAAGTAAGTTCCAATTGCCTTTTAGAGCGTGTCTCCTACTGCGTGTTGGAAAGGAAAACACATCACGGGGAACGGGAAAGTTGGTGCACATAATGTTGTTAACTGAAATTGATTTTTTGCGATGACATAAAGCATTTACCGATACCACATGATGTGTTTGAATATTTTCACGATGTACATTAGTGCTGCTTTTTCGATAACTAATTATTTTCGGTACCCTGCTCTGTAGTTTTTCTAAAGGTATGTATGTCTGGTAGGTTACACTCCAAGAATATGACGCCCAAATATGACGCTCAAATGTGACGCCCATATATTTAATCGAGGTAGGACACAAAATAAATAATATATATATATATATATATATATATATATATATATATATATATATATATATATATATATTTGTGTGTGTGTGTGTGTAACCTTCATACTTTCGGATCCATTTGGCTTCCCATGGCTTGGATTGGAGTCGATTTGTCATAAAACGACAATCAGCAAATGGTCCCTTCTTTTATTTTAATAGAGACAAAACCAAAACACAAAGATAAACGGAACCACAAGTGCGCTCAAAGCCCGCAAGCATGAAGACTAGGCAAATTTGTGTTGTACCCATGATTCACAAGGTTGCTAAGCGATGTTGCGCCAGAGACCTTTCAAGTAAATTTAAACAAACCTTATAGTATCAGGTACTGTCAGAACCGGTTGGGTGGGGGGCCGAACGGTACACATGTACATAGTAAAGGAGACAGATTGCCAACCAGCTGAAAGAACAACAAGGAACTCGGCAGACCTCAGAAACGAAATTAATGGCGGTATTAATTCACTTCTCCGTTGTGTTTAGACGGAAGATTTCGGTCTTTGCTTGTTCGGTACATTGTCAGGCGGCAACAGCTTCACTGATACAGGATCAAGGTTCTTCGTTTTTCCTGCAATGAGAGTAGTTCGAAAGCAAAAGGAAAGAAAAAAATGAAAAAAGAAAGAGCAGCTATATTTTAATTGTTAAAACATATTTTTAAAGTAAGGTACCATCGTTGCCATGACCGATACACCACGGTGTGTTGCGTCAGGTCGCTAAGGGTAGACCTACCGATCGCATATATATATATATATATATATATATATAACAGAGCAAAATTGACATGCAAAAGACCAGATACGTCCAGTCGATGACTGTCACCCAAACTGTACATGCCGTGGAATAAATAATTAAAGAAGAAAAACCAAACCATCAACAAAAACAGACGTAAGAAAAGCTTGAAAGACGAAAAAAAAAGATACGTCCGATGGTGCGACAAATGAAAAACTAAGAAGAACCAATGAAAAACTCTCCCTCCCGAAAGTTTCTTCGTCCGCGGAAGGAAAGATAACGGGGCACAAGAGTCTAGAGGGCGGCGACTACAATTTAAGTGCGTAGAATTGATATGCCGACCAAATAACGGGATAAAAAAACGAAAACGATGCGGTACAACAACCCCTCTGGCGGCTACGAAGGAAGCAAATAAAGAGATACGAAACAATCAAGATAACGCTAATGATAAACTGCAACGAGAAACAATGATTCAGTTAAGGTGAGCGATAACATTATACGCCACATTAGGTGTTCCTGCCGCCAAGTAGGAGCTGATGACTTGGAACGACGAAAGCATTTTCTTCTATCTTCCTTCCTTTCTTTCTTTTTTCTTATTGGGCCATTTCGATGTTTGATGGTTTCTTCACCCTACGTGCCCTTTCAGCCTTTGAAAAACTTGGCACTCAGCTCGAGTTTCAGCTTTGGCTGCGGCTGACGACGGCTTATACGGATAGCAGACGCCACTCCCGCCAAGTCCCCCTTTTTTTTTTACGCTTTCTTGACCTCCGAGTGTCTTGACAAGGGGCGGATATGCGAAGGAACTACGAATGGTCGACGAATATTAAAGAAAAAGAAATTAATAGAGAGGAAGACAGAGAGAGAGAAAAAGCACGACCCCAAGCGGACGAAATTTCAGCGTCACCGAGTTCGCGAAAAAGAGCGTTTGAAGAGCACGAGTCCTATCACACAGGGAGCGTGGAACCCTCGTATCCTGCCTTGGCGACTGTACCGAATCGTGTCGTGACGAAGTCGCCTTCACGACCTCGCCGATGCGTAGTCTTGCTAGGTTGCATCGACGGACTTTACCTGCAGCCATCACGATTACTTACACTGAGCTTTGCACAACCAATTCTTCGTTCTGTGCCGACAGTAGTTGACTCCTTTCTAAGTTACCTACAGAAAAAAAAACTAGAAACAAAAAAAATTGCCCGCAGCTTTCCTCGGGGCAACACTGAGGAGGATGCGGAGCATATAATTGGTTAACGGGGTGTTAAAGTGCGACTTACTTGGGTCGATGGCTAAATTGGTTAACGTGGTTGTGAAATGGGGTGTTAAATTGCGACTTACTTGGGTCGATGGCTAAATTGGTTAACGTGGTTGTAGGAGGGGGTGTTAAATGAGTGAACACGTACACACGTATGCGAAAGGGCGGCGCTGGTCGAAGGGACGTCGATCATTGTGTTTGTGGATTCGTTGGAATTCATTTCACCGCGACCTTGGACGTCGACGCGCCGTACAAACCAACCGACGAGCGGCAACTGAGCGAGCGAGCGCCGACCTTGAGTATATATACAGCGCGACGGCGCATGCACTGTCAGCTGTTGAATGTTCTCGAAGGAGAAGCGCGCGCGCGGCACAGATGGCGTAGGCGCGACGGCGCATGCGCTGTCAGCTGTCGAATGTTCTCGAAGGAGAAGCGCGCGCGGCACAGATGGTGGGCGACGGCGCGACGGTGCATGCGCGCGCGTCAGCTGTCGAATGTTCGAGAAGCGGTGCGGACGGCGCACTACAAGGCGCGAGTATAAGATGCTTCCGCATCTAAAACACCTCTCCTGTTCTGACTCCATTTTCCTTACGCGTATGTTAACCTCCACCCTTTTTCATCTCAACTGCGACCTGTGTCAGTCAGGTTGACCTAGCTGCACATTTTTTTTTTGTAGCGTTAGCTACACTGGCATCGCTGAGCCAAATTTTGCGTGGCACTGGTCTGCGCATGCGCAATGATACTCCGCCGCCGCCGCACGCGGCTCGCCGCCGGTGTGCGCGCAATTCGATGCGCTGCGCAGGCGATCAGTGGTGTAACGCACCGGAGCCGGCACCTCCCTCGCACTCGGCCGCGGCCGCGCGCGACTCACCGCGGCCGGTGTGCGCTTTCCAGAGGAGTGCCGTCATAGCCTTGGTAGACATATGGACGCCGACGCGCGCGCCTTCCCTGTGCAGTCGCCATCTGACACTGCGCTGGAGCCGCTTGATAGCGCCTCTGACTGGCGTTTGCCACTGTGGTATAGCCACGGAGAAGGAGAGTGCAAATGCTGCTCAACGGTGCAGTATAGAGCGGAGAAGCTTAACTCATCGGATCCCGAAGTAGTTGCCCGGCAAAATAAATATACGTGTGTCATTGCAGCAGCAGTAAGCATGATAATCAAGCGAATCCTAGACACTCTGCAAAGCTAAGAATAATCAGCTGAACCTTTGCTAACGCTACGTATATCCTGGCATAGCTGAGCTAAGCCACTGCCATTTTTTTTTTAAAACTTCTACTATGCTAGCGCAAACCACTGCATAGAAGATCAGCCGGGCCCCGCTGTGGTGGTCTAGTGGCTAAGGTACTCGGCTGCTGACCCGCAGGTCGCGGGATCGAATCCCGGCTGCGGCGGCTGCATTACCGATGGCGGCGGAAATGTTGTAGGCCCGAGTGCTCAGATTTGGGCGCACGTTAAAGAACCCCAGGTGGTCTAAATTTGAACTAAGCTTCATGAACTAAGAGTTCCAGCAATAATAATAATATTAATAATAATAATATTATTATTAATAATCATAATAATAATTATATAATACGTCGTATTAGAAGAGCATGTCACTTGAAAACAAGAACAAGAACTTTAAGGGTCCAGACAGAGCATGAAAAGCAGCGGCGAAAATTTGCGACGAAAATAGATCGATACCATCGTTCTCGTGTTAGTCGCCGGTAAGGCCTCCCCGTGGAGGCAGACTGAATTATATAAAACCCACTCGAAAGGAGGCGCACGGTGCAACAACATTTGAGCCAACAATAAATACAGAGTGGCGACGCTAAGCAGCCCGACAAAACAGAACAGAGCTCAATTTCGACAGTCCCATGCACTCTCCACGAGAAACGTGTAACGATCTTCCCGTGTGCTTTGCCTTCATTTTTTGTTTGTTTGTTTTTCGCTACAGTGACACCCAAAAAGAGTACAAAGGAACGCGAGAGCTTGTGTATGAAAGCCCCCCCAGGTGCCCCGGCCCTAAGTTGCTCTAATGAAAATTGGCGCCGTATCGGCATGTTACACTGCAAATGTCGTCGAAAGACGATAGTCTCGCGTCTGGAGAGAGCGAACAAAACGTTTATTTCATGTTCGGCGCAAGAAAATTGGTGAATGGTATTCTGGAGGCGCTGCGTTACAGTGCCTCGAGCGTGCAGCAAAGGCGAACGAGCGCATCAAGTCACGTCGCACGTGAGACACCAGCGCTATCTGGCAGTTATCCTGGAAAACGAAGCCTGCGGCGTGCGCGCCCGTCTTTGAGCTGATAAGGTGCAGAACGCAAGGCGACGGGTAGGTGCCACCGCCGTGTGAAACACTTGCCTTTTCGTGCAAGCGTCGCATGGTCAGCGCAGCGTGATAAACGCTACGGACCTCAGAATTACTTATGTATGTCTGATTGATATGTGGGGCTTAACGTCCGAAAACCACCATTTGATTATGAGAGACGCCGTAGTGGAGGGCTCCGGAAATTTTGACCACCTGGGGTTCTTTAACGTGCACCCAAATCTGAGTACACGGGCCTACGACAGTTCCGCCTCCATCGGAAATGCAGCCGCCGCAGCCGGGATTCGAACCCGCGACCTGCGGGTCAGCAGCCGAGTACCTTAGCCACTAGACCACCGCGGCGGAGCTACTTATGTATGCCTTTTCTAGTAAAAAGACACACATACATAATATTGGCGCGTGTTGCTATGGTGACTCAGATATGCGCAGTAATTGCTTTTTAATTGACAATCGCACAAGTGTAAACGCTGAAGCTTGAGCAATATTGGTGGGCGCTGCGGATGGCCCTTCGAAGTATCGTTTAGCCACTTTGGTGCCGTTTATGGTAGCGTTAAGGGCGGACAAAAAGACAGACAGAGCAAAATTTTTGCGTCGAAGTTCCCCAAGAAAGATTATCGTCTTTAAAAGTTTGGAGAGCTTTATTGCCAATAACCGCAAGCGGCTTCCGCACGTATGTCCTTGCGTTATTTTGTGTTCATCAGGGTTGTGGCTTCGAAAACAAGGAAAGGCGAGAGCGTGTGCAAGCAAGTGATGTGGACTCACCGGCACTAACTTAGATCGCCATTAGAGAGCTTTAGTACTGCTTACCTCGAGTACCTGACTGCGTTTTGCACGTATAAGAACGCTTTTTCGTTAGCCACAGCACCATCAACTCCTCCAATTATACTAGAAATTGCTGGAAAGGCTAAAATTCGCCATTTACGCTTATATACGGTGTCGGCGTTTAAGGGTGCAGTCTAGGAAGCCTCCGTGTTCGCGGAGCCGGCGCGCACATGAAGGCTCCCTAGTGCGGTCTTCTTTGTCGCGAAATCACGATGTTTTACCTTGCCTCTATCTCATTATTGCCGAAGGAATCGGGCCGTCACGTTGAATAACAATGGGTTTCTTGTCTCGAAGGCTCGAATTGTCGGAACCCGCTTTCTCTCTCTTTCTTTTACGACGTCTAGAGAACAAACGGTGAGCTTTATCGGCAGAGTCTCAGCAGAATGAAGACAAGCCAATATAGAAGGAGACGCTCAGCCTCGGGGGGGGGGGCGAAAAATAAAAGAAAGAAAGAAAAAAAAACGGTGAAACAGCCGCGAGATGTGTTCGATGTGCCAATTGAAGGAGAAAGATAACGTGGTTGGGAGAATATTGGGGGGCGTCACTCCTTTTCGGGCTCTTTCCGAGAAGTAATCCTCTCGGTGCTCCCCGCTAACCTTACAGGAGAGGAGAGGGAAAAAAAGAACCGGAAGAGGGAAACACTGCATGAGAAGGGACAGGCGTGCTATCGATGTTGCGTGGTCAAAGTGGCTTCACTTTTCTGCCACGTCTGGTTCTTTACTGTTTTTTTTTTTTTCTCCTGCGCTCTCACTTCTGGTTGGGTCACCATCAAAGGTGTCGAAGGGTGAGGATGGTGCCACGGTTGAATTATAGAGAGGCTAAAAAAGGGAGAGGACAGCCAGCCTGCTTGCCGCAATTCACTGTGAGTGCGTAATCAAATACCAGTGTTCGCCGGAGGGGCAGTGGCGTTTCATCTTAGCCCGCATCCTTTTCCGAGTAAAGAAGCGAAGGGGAAAAAATAACAAAAAACTTCGCGCCGTCTATACAGTCTTTGTTTGATGTCGTTTGGCCTGTCGCTTGTCATTTGCGTGTATTACTTTATATTTGTCTACCTTCCTTCGTGGCCATTCTCTCGCCCTCGTTCTTCCTCTTCCCGTCGCTCCTTTATATTCTTTTCTTCCCTTCTTAGTGGATTTCTTGTTCTTAATCGTTTTATTCAACAATTTTGTTCGCTACTTCGCGCCCAAGGCAAAGCTGCGGCGGGGGGGAAGGGGAATCGGAGGAGCAGTTTCGGAATGCTCCCAAATTGAATTTTCTGCTTCTTGCCTCCCCCTACTCCTCCCTCCCCCCTTTTTGACTGGTTCTGAGTTTGCTCGTACGTTCAAGATTTTTTTTTTTCATTGACGTACCAGTGTGCATGCGCCATCTATAGGCAGCCCTGCGAAGGTCAAAGATTAATACTGAAATGGCACCATGCTGCCTTCAAAATCAGTGCATGAAGAGCATGGCCGTGGTGTTCATTTCTAATGGCGCGTACACATTTAACCGCCTGGGTCGGGGAAGTAGCCAGAACTTTTCATTCGTGGGGAACGTTGACTGGGCTTCAGGCATTCTTCATGTATGTTCGGTGCATTGGTATGTGTTCTTTTGTATATGCATACTCAAATTTGTAAAAATAGCGTGTGCAGGTTAACCGTTCGCGGGAGTGAAGTTCATATCTGCCTTACTTTCCGGGCTCACACCTAAGTGCTTGTATCCCTTTAAAGCACATGTTTTTGAGAGTACGTAGTATTTATTATGGGGGGGGGGGGCGAGGTTCCTAAATAAATAAGCTACTCAAAGAAACGCCTAACCGTCTCCGTCGGGCCTGTAAGGTGTAGGGCCAATAATGCACTCTCGTTGCAGCTAACAGAACAAACCACATTGTTTTAAATAAATTGCTCACGATCCGTTGTCGAGATGGCTTTATCGAAGAGACCATTCTAGTATGAGCTGCTAGGACTCATTCTTATATTATTAAAGTCGGAACACTTCGGTAGCCTTCCTTATTTCTTTTTTTTATCAATATACTTTCATTGGCGAAAAAAATCTGTGAATAAGATGACTTATTTGTTCCATATCTTGAACTTGGTCGAATTTTTGACAGAACACCATTTGGTCAGATCAAGGCATTGTTACAAAAACAGCCCACTGAACAGTGTCGAAACTAAACAAGTTGGCGTATTCCCCTCCCCCCCCCTTTTTTTTTTGCAATTAACATCGAACCCTGTTTGGGTGTTACAGGGTTGAACTTGTAAACAGTGGAATGTGCAAAAGGTGCAACACAAAGTAAAAGAAGCGAGAGTGCAGGAAAGAGCGTCGTATGAAATGTTCGAGGATTATTTTCTAAATACCTACGTATTATATTCGACAATGTGTAGCAGTAGACAGACTGCACTTACAGCTGAGCGAAATCTGACTGAGCCTCGTTATCCTTCTCCTTGGAATGCGCAGCACATGGTGCAGACCCAGATGGCGTCCACCTACCCACAGTACGTGACCCAAAATGGCGGCGAGCGGGCTGACGGCAAGGACGGCTCCTTCGCCCTGCCCATCGTCACCACGAACGGCGTAGAGCAGCAGACGGTGAGCCACTTCGTAGTATTTCTCTGCTTATTCTGTCTCCCCCCTTTTTTTTTTTTTTTTAAATCACCCCGACGTGCCGATGTGTGTTCGACTTGCTCGGATCGTGAAAGGCCAGTGATCAGCGGTCATTTGATGGGCGTAGAAAATGAACTTTTCGGGAGGAAAGAAGAAAAGCTATTTCTTTATTATTTTGTACGAAATATTCAATGGCGAAGAATCGTTAATGTGACAGTTTAGGCTACCGCTCACAGCTGGTGGAGGTCGTTCGTGTTTTGTAATTTTGTCTACGGTGTTCTCTATGTACGTATGCAGAAGTGACATGTTGCCGCCTCGGGGCGTTTTTTTGTTTTTTTCTGATCTACTTTGAATAATGGGGAATTGTGAGAGATGGGATCTGGTGGGGAGCCGAATCTAAAAGTATATTGCTTCCTGTTTCTTTTTTTTTAAGCTAGGAGAGATGAAGTGACTTTTACATTAACGGCCAGGAATACATCTGAGATTTTCGTTTTCTTTTTTGCATTTATGCGTCTTCATTTTTTTTCCGAGTTTTGTAGGCGTTCCTCGCAAACATTCTCGCTAGATTACTACATCTGCTTGTTTAGCACACTGAGAGGCTCTACAAGATGCAGACGTGAGCTTATAAATAAAAAAAAAACGGTCCCAGATAAAGGCCGGTCCTTTTTTCACGTGTTCGCATCTGTACCGCGCGGACGTCTTCGCACGGTCGTCGCGTGCCAACTGTTCCGGGAAACCGCACCACTGGTGCGCCTGTTCGCTTCGTACTCTGTTAAGACCGATTCCTCTTGAGTCTCTTTTGTGCGGCCTTAATGCGATCCGCGCAAGGCTGGACACACAGACCTGCACGTGCGTCGCACCGCTCGTGGTGTCGCCGCCTTTTTGTGTGTGTGTGTATTCGTCGCCGACAGTGCTCAGGCCTCGAAAGAAACAGGTCGTAATAACGTCGCACCTATTTAACTAATTTAACGTATCGTGTATACTAGATTACGTTTTTTGACAATTTCACTGGCAACAACGGGGAAAAACCCGTTATACTTCTATGTTTTTTTTTTCTTGGCATAAGCAAATATTGAATATTAGACCATATAACTGAAGCAAGGGACGGAAGGTGGAAGAAAGCAAGTTCAGTCCTGCGGAACCAAAGCCAGATAAGGGACGCCAGATGAATGAAACCTCGTTCAAAAGCTTGCAGAAGATGCTTAAGTATAATCTCATAAGATGAGAACACGAAAGCTCTCCTACGCCGCATTGGCGGGTGGTTTCTGCGTCAGTTCCGGTGGAAAAGGTCACGTGATCCTCGGACACCGTTTTCGTGGACGCCTGCTGGGCGCTTCGCTTTCGCTAACCTGGTAAAGAAACTCGTTCGTGGTAAAACGGTTCAGGACGTAACGAAAATGGGGGAATGACGAGTTAATGATATGACAGCCTTACAGTCTGTCTCGGCGTTGTGGTCGCGCACCTTCACTTTCGCTCCGTGTTGCAAATCTTCGGACTGATATTTCGGGGCCTGGGCACGTCGTGTGCGTGTCATTTTCAAAACATGTGTGGCCGTTTTTTTTATTATTATTATTGATAGACACTCGCTTTCGAATTTAAGGTATCGTTAAATTTTTTTACTCGCTCTGGCAGCAGTGCCAGCAGTAACTTATGGTTAGATTTCGAACATCTAATCAAACTTGTTCAGCTTTATATGAAGTTCTTTTCGTTAATGTCGGCCTAGTACATATTTTGTGTGCACGAGTGATACTCGCAAATTCGAACGCGATATGTCTTAAAAGGCCGCCCTGCCTGATGTCACTGTGGTGTCCTTTTCAGCGTAACAATCTTCGTGGCTTCCAGGAACTGTGTTTTTTTATTTTATTTTCACACATGCTCACCCATTAGTGATTGGCGATGCAATCGGGTCTTTCCGACCATGTCCTCTTGAGCATGCGTGGTCTGCATGCCTGGCTCTGACGTAGTTTGCCGTGTGTCACACTCATCGGGTAACATGTTTAGAACTGCGCGGTATGCTAATCGCGGACGTGCGCATCGACTTGACGTGGCGTCAGTTTCGTGACGCACTTCCCGTCTTCTTAGCTCGCTGGATGGTGTTTATTTAATCTGCTCCCCCCCTCCCCTTTACCGGCCTAGTGCGCGCTGACTTAGATCTGAGTTCTTTGAGCCTTGCTGCACCGGTCACCGCCCACTTCGGTGACGTCACGAGGTGGAAACGTCCTCTGATTGGCTGCTTGGACGCATGCTGCGTGCGCTGTTGGTCTGTGTGCGTGTGTGCATCGGAAGTGCGGGAATGGTAGCTTCTTCTTACTCGTCACTGACTCTTGTTTGTTTCGTATTTGTTCACCGCAATCACCTACCTCTCATCCTCCCGCCCTCTTGCCTACGTCACCTCACTGTGACCCAATAGCTGTCGAATAAACGCGGCAACGAAGTTCCAAGTTGGACGTTTCGTGTTCCGACGTCAGTATACGTAACACTGCCAGCCTTACCTGCAAGTTTCTTTGTTACTTTTCGGGTAATTAAAAAGTTATCAGAAACAACTCGCGCTGAAATCTTCCATTTCGTGCAATTTGCATAGGTACGCGCATGATACGCACCAACGCCACCATGTGGCATCGTCTCAAATACCACATCTTTGCAAGTCACCTAGTGATAAGTCACCTAGTGATTGGGTAGATTAATCAAACTAAATCAGCTACGCTAGTGTGTGTACAAAGCTATGCACCTGTTCGACATCACAGCTTACTATAAAGATGCGTATTACTTACTTTCTTACGAATGATACCTAATTTTTCTTTTTATATGTTTCTGCGTAGCAGGAATAGGAACATTGATATTATGTAGGCAGCTTAGTTGCTAATCATTTTCTGGAGTCAAGCAACGAAAACTTCGCCATTTCTTTACCTTAGTTGTAAGAAATTGAATCACTATCGAGTGTACAAATGCTTGGCACAGCATAGTCGTGCTTTAAGAACTGTTTTTTCTCAAGTGCTGTGGAAGATGACCAATAAAGCCCAATAAACTCTAAGGGTATCGCATCCGCAACCTTACAACGCGTCCGTGCCTTCTCCCTTTACCCTCCTCCTTCTCCTCCTCCCCAAGCATCTGCACGTCGCACCTGACATGTATATTTGGCTGTTTTACCGTAGAGGAGTACACACTCACTGTCTGACGCTGGCTGCGCTGTTCTTTGTGTTTCACTCTAAACGAAACACCACCGGTTGGTGGCTGTCGGGTGGGTTGGTTGTTCGCTGATGTACCGCTTTGCTGATCACGCGTGAAACGAAAGAGAACTTCAAATAAATACATGATTATTCAGAGAAACGGAGAAACTGCTTTTCCCACAAGGCCTTGTCTGTCCGAGCGGGCGCTCTCTCGTCTGTCATCATCAGCAGATTTATTTAATCATACGAGCTTCGAAACCTTTCATAGTCTCCGTGTGTCAAAATCCGGACACACGATTGGCCGAGGTGGTAGAAGTGTGCAGATCGTCACTTCACCTGTTCATCAGCAAACCAACTAGTGAACGCTTTATTTTGTGTTTTGCGTTGCCGCTCCCAGATGGCGCGATAGTTTGTTGATTCCCGCAAAATTGGCCAATTGCGTATCCGGGTTCTGGAACGCCGTTTCGAAGCTGGTATGATTGAATAGCTCTGGTCATCTACAATACTGACTGCAGAGGAGACTATAGTGCTGCAATCGCTCGGACGCCATCCGTGAGAATGATGGTGCTCTTGCGACTTCGATTGCACTGTGGCCTTGTTTATTGTTGTGTTTCGGTGTTTGTTGCGGGTGAAAGAATGGATCGTTGTGAATTTCGTGAGCCGATTTGAATCGTTGAGGCTGAAGAGCTCAAAGTGGGTGGAATGCAACTGGCGATCGCTTTCTAAGCTTCGTCTTGCGACAAAGCGGTTACAGGCAACAAGGAGCCGGAAGGGTGAAGTTAAAACAAATTCTTGCACTCATTGCCATAAAGCGCAGTGCGTTGCAGCTCCAATACACATTAGTGCCCTAAGAAGTAAAGGAGGAAGAGGGCCATCGAGGCTGCTCCTTTAGAGGAGCAACTGACCTGCCACACCCCATTGGAGAGGTAACTGCGGCGTTACTCCGCCTTTCGCAGTTACTCCCCAAGGAAGCAATAGCTATTTTTCGCAGAAAAAAAAAATAAGATTTTTTTTTCCTTGATTTAACCAGTATTTCGAAGTGTGTGCAGGCATGTGATTAGATGTACTGTCAATGTGCAAGCATCGCATTCAAAAATAAACTTCAGCAAAATTTACAGCAAAGACGCGGAATTCGAACTCACGACCACTCAGTCAGCATACGCGTACACTAACCACTACACCACGCCACGATATGGCACCGTTTGGAAGGAAACAGGTTTATGTGTACACCGACAGGCCATTTGCACACGGCGCGAACAGTTCTGCAGTTACTCCAAAAACAGGACACAAGGAGCGAAGCGCCCTTCCTTGCCGTGCTGTGTGCAGACTTTTGCACTGATTTCATCTTTTGGAGTAACTGCGCAGTTAGTCCGGAAAATATTAGGGTGAAGTCTATCGTTAGGAAACCATATATGGTTGGTACTAACCATAAGACTATAGTTACTTATCGCGAAACAGCGAAAAAAAAAAGGGGGGGGGGGGCGTGGAGCAAGGTGAGTGCTATATCTTTCAATAGTGTCATAAGCACGATGATGTTATATAGCCTTCGAACCTTGTAGTAAAACAGTCGAAGGTTGGCGCTCATTTCGCTACTGGGCCCTCCTTATTTTATTTTTTCGTTGTTTCGCTCGAGGTGGGAATAATAGCTGGCGCTCTGTCTATGGTGATAACTCGCTCAAACATACTTCGAGGTGATCCAATGGGGTGGGTTGGTGGATACTTACGTGTTGTAAAGCTCACGTATTGATGACGACATACGCCTTGATGACGACATGCGCGATGACTAAACTTGCGCTCCTGCTATGGGAGAAGGCCTAGCTGGAAAAAAAAGAAAAAAAGAGCTTATACCTCCCTCAAGGGACCATGCGCTTTTTACCGATTGGCAACTGCGTAGACGTCTACAAATGCTACAACGTCGCAGCGATTGGCGCGCGAATTTTCAAAGTGGCGTCGCCACCCACATTGTGTTTTGAGCGTTTTCTCGCTTACCAGTCTTATTCTCGCGACAAGCGTGAGGATTTTGGTATCGTGAAAGAATCATTTACCAATTCCAGAATAGTCGTCGTTCTCTGTAGCGTCCCTTCAGAGCGACATATATTTTTTTGTGGCCCAAGGACTCTTAGCTGCCAGCTAGGGGAGAGGATATAATTCCTCGCAAACTTGCTGTTCTGAATAAAGTTGTTTATCTCTCTCTTGAACCCAGTTTTTTTGTGGCGCAATCGCGAGCTCACCCCATGTAGCTGCAGCGGTTTACCTCAGCAGGGCGTGCTCATTTTATGAGCCGCAGTTTCCCATCTGAAGAGCCGCTGAACTGTACGTGCACGTTGTGCTCCGATGCTGTGAAGCGGTAGCGATGGCGATAGTCCTCATCGCATTATGCTCAAGGTTTTGCTTTCAGTGGAGTCATTGAAACTGTGCATGACCACCTTCATATTGACATTTTCGAACGTTTTGGAATATAATTTCCGATGGAGGTGGAAATGTTGTAGGCCCGTGTGCTCAGATTTGGGTGCACGTTAAAGACAACCCCAGGTGGTCGAAACTTCCGGAGCCCTCCACTACGGCGTCTCTCATAATCGTATGGTGGTTTTGGAACGTTAAACCCCGCATATCAATCAATCAATCAATCAATCAATCGTTTTGTAATATAAAAACACGTAGAAAGAGAGAGAATAAACTTTTATAAATAACAAATGCACACTGAGCCTTCTTTGGCTGGGACCCTCAGTCCAGGGCTCCATTGCCTTGCGCGACCATGCGAGCCCGCTGGACCAGCTGCTGCTGTTCCTGCCAACGTAAGCTGAGCAGTGCAGACTCCCAAGAAGAAGGGGTGGGATTGGGAATGGGAGGAACGCCCTGTGGGGCAGAGCATTCCCAAGTGGAGTGGTACACTGTCGGTACGGATCCACAGAAGGGGCAGTAGGAGGGGTAGAGAGTCGGATGAAAGCGATTTAGCATATAAAGGCAAGGAAACGAATTGGTCTGTAGTTGCCGCCAAGCGACAGCATCTGCTCTGTTAAGTGAAGGATGACGGGGAGGATACGTATAACGGCTCTGTCGGTAGTACTTCAGCGTAGCGTTGTAGTTTAGTGGTTCTGTCGATGCGTCGTCTGGATTGGACAGCTCTTCCAATGGAGCCCGGCCGGTCAGCTCTCGGGCAACCGCATGAACGCGTTCATTACCATGGAGAGAGGCGTGTCCAGGAGTCCAGACGATACGCACAGGACGTGATGCAGACGGTGAGACAGAAGAGAGGATATTGTGTGTATGTGCAGCCACAAGTCCTTGAGCGAAAGCACGGCAAGCAGCTTGTGAATCTGTTACAATAGTGACAGGGGAGTCGTGTGACAGTGTCGTAGATTAGTTTTCCTGACGCTCGTCCACACGTGAGATCTTTGTGCCGAGCTATAGGCACTCATTAGCCTTAGCGCGAACAAAGTGCCCTTTCTTCACCTATAAGGGACGTCATAATGTGTACTCGGAGGCTTTTTTTTTTTTTATTCCGCGTGATTAACTTCCTGAAAACTAACGTCGTCGTTTCTGAGAAGGCAGATGTGTCGGAGTGACATCACGGCTAAATGAAGCTTGCAGCGTAGTGTGTTGATAAGACCCGCTATATTACACGCAGGCGCACGTCTGGAATTACGTGGTTTCGCATTTTCTTTCGCCGATCCATTTGCGTTCATTATATGGCAATTCGCCGCCGCACCGCGATTTTCCATTCGCCGTTCCCCTGTCTTCTGCGGTTTGCCGCCAGATGTGGCGCCTAAATGGGCGCGCAGTTATTTTGACGCTGACTGCTCTTTTTTTTTTGAATAATTAACCCTTTCGATATGCGCGGTCGTGTACTTTCTGTGACTAGTACCGTGCAACACTGCGAAAGCTAGTAGACGTCATCGTACGCCTTTTTGCTATACAATTCGGAGTTTCACTGTTCTGAAGACAAGCAGATTAAGATAAAAAAAAAAAACGTGCCTTCCAGTATGCTTTCTTAACTACAAAACTGCGGCTGCAGTGATGTCAGTGCATACTTCCTACAGAGTTGAGTACTTAGATTTTCGTATTCGTGGCACATACCTACGCTGGTGGATTGGCCAAAAAAGCGGACCGTTTTCACGAAAGAATTCTTAAAACCAAAGCTAAAACCTGAAATGCCTCATATAACGCGAAAATTGGGCAGCATACTGCATCGGTGGCATCAACACGAGTGATGCAGAATATCATCACGTGTTGGCGGCGCCAGATGACGTCATCGCTTGAAATCGTAGCTCCGTCAATGGCGGGCCGATCACGGAGGCCGTGCAAAACATGTGATGTGCGCCGCCGATCCTGGAGGCAATGGAAATTCACGTTATGCAAGTTATGCCCACGGCAAGTTATTTTTTCACCCACTTTTCTTTCTTCTCATTTACATTACAATTGGCCTAATAACTTCCCCTATACCTTCCTTGGCATTATTGTCTGTTAGATCTCAATATTATTGTGTAAAACACATCATGCGACGTTATGACGTCGCATGATGACGTCATCATTTGAAGTAGCTCCGTCAATGATGGCCCGTTCGCGGAGACCATGCAAAACCAGGTGATTTGCGCCTTCGATCACGGAGGCAGTGCAAATGCACGTTAGGTGTAGAAATCTTTCGCATGGGTGGTGAGATGGAACTAGTAAATAGACTGAAAATAACTAAATGTCTTTCGCCTTCCATACGTTTCAGGTGTGTACCTTAGTAACCTCGGTGAGTTTTCGTCTATTACGAAAAGGATGAAATAGAAACTAAAGTATTGAACATATTAGGAATATGTAAATAGAAAAATGCGGATGTAGAGAAGCGAGGAACTTGAAAAAAAAAAACTTCTGAAAGAGTAAAACTACAGTAAATGTGAAGTCGCCAAGTGAGGTAGGCATGTAGTGAGAGTAATCACTGTCAAAAAAAAAAAGAGAAGAAAAGTGGGAGCTTGGCAACGTTTGCGGCACCAGGCGCTCTGGCGTAGACGTGTGTGCCACAGGGGCGTCAAGCTTAAAATTTAGAGGGTGCTTGAGCGCAGCTGCGCGACACTTTATTGACCGTGCCGTTAGTTACCGCTCTCCTGGTAGTTGCCGCATGCACTTGTGCCACAAAGGCGCGCAATTATGCTGGCATCTTCCGCTAGATGAACTCTTTCGGTCGTCTTCGGCGCCACCTGCATGTTCCCGCGTAAAAGCAGAAATGGTAGAATTTATTTATTTATTTACTCATTCGTTTGTTTACTTATTTATCAGATGCGAAGTATCTTATCAGCGAGCTTGTTTCGGTGGCGTCCGCGCTCTCTCTCTCTCGCCTCGGAACGCCGATGGAGGCAGCGTTGATTGATATGTGGGGTTTAACGTCCCAAAACCACCATATGGTTATGAGAGACGCCCTAGTGGAGGTCTACGGAGATTTCGACCACCGGGGGTTCTTTTTAACGTCTACCCAAATCTGAGCACTCGGGCCTACAACATTTCCGCCTCCATCGGAAATGCAGCCGCCGCATCCCGGATTCGTTCCCGCGACCTGTGGGTCAGCAGTCGAATACCTTAACCACTAGACCACCGTGGTGGGGCGATGGAGGCAGCGTCTGCTATATACAGTTTCTTGACTGAGAAAAACTGACTGCTCGTGCTCCGCAACAGCTCACTGGCCACCTTCTATATATATGCGCTGGATCTTGACTTCCAAGGCGGTATCGGTGGTAGATTTCAAAAAAAAAACATTCGCAGCGTGTGCGTTAACTAAAGCCGGACTGCAGGTCCGTGTGTCCAATCGGAGTCTTCTGTCTCTCATTAGCAGCGATTGGCATGCTCCAATAACAAACACCAGTCGATCGCAGCGTGATTTGCGCCTCCCCAGGTTTCTGCTCTTGCGCAGCACCGTGACGAGTGCCAGTGTAAGCAATGGCGCCCGCTGCTTCGCATCTACACGTGGTTCTCTTTATCGGCAAATGGTGAAATTATTTTTATTTTGCTTTTTTATATCTACGTATTTCAAATACTTTCGGTTCCTGAAGACATTATTGCAGAGGTGAATACGGAGAGTTACATATGATCGTACAAATAAAAAAACCGTATAATAATCATCATCTTTGGAGTTTGACGTCCCAAAGTCACGATATGATCGCCAAACACTTCGTAAGGGGGGATCTAGAAATTTCGACAGGCTGGGCATTCTACGTTAATCTAAGCACACGGGCTTCGAACATTATCGTCTCCATTGAAAATTTTATACGAGGTCATCAATACTAATCCTAATATGTTACTTTCATCGGGAACAGCTATTCGTTAATTGAAAATCAACCTAGCACTCACATTAATAGAATGAAACAACAAGATCTCTAAGCAAGGGCCATTTGCAAAGAGCATGTCCTTCGAGATCATGGGAGAGCAAACTCTGAATCACTTTTTCCGGTATGACGTTGCAAAGGCTTCCATTCGTGCTTTTTTTTTTTTTGAACATCCTTGATACACCTCAACAACTCTCGCTGTAGATGGCGTTGTACGCAATTCGAGAAGCGGAATAGTGCATCGCCATTGCGAATTCTGCGGTCTATCGTCTGCTATACGGGCCCACTTCATCCGCACGTCGTCTGCTGCCGCAGATTCCCTCATAAAATTGCTGTAATATAATTGTCCCTTCGCGTTACGGCCCATTTCACCCTGGGCTACAACTCGCATTTTCTCGCGCGGTCTTCACATAATCGCGTAATTTTTTTTTCCCCGCTTAAGATGCGCGCTTGAGAAGGGCTCCCGCGTCGTCAGCTTTCTTATTATCATTTCTTTTCAGTTCGCCATCATTCCTTGATTCCGGAAACGTTGATTCACTACTTTGACCACTTTGTTTTCTTTCGCGTTCGAGAAGCTTCGCAATTGGATACCGGGGCCCATCGCACTTGGAACAATGTTCCCTGGAGCGACGCCAAATTACACCCTTGCTCGTTTTTTTTTTTCCTTATCGGTCCCCCAATATTTGCTCTCTCTCTCTCTTTTTTTTAGGCACCGTATATGCGCTGCGTCATTGTGGTATCCTCGGCTTTCGTATAACGGCTGTTCCGTTTTGATATTTACGTATAACGGAGGAATAGGCGTATTTTACTTGAGATGTCTCGGTCGTCGCAGTTTTCAGAACTATTCCTTAGTGTTCACCGTTATAGTTTTTTTTTCCACTTTTTTGTTTTTATGAGAGGTCGTTTCTGCCGCTTTCACCCAACACTTGGGAAGCGACGACGTCTCCGTATATACTTTGTAGACTGCACGATTGCGAGTTCTTTTGTTTTTTTTATGAAGTTTGGCTCGACAGTGTATGCTTGAAAGAAGACAGATGCCCGCGCACGGCGGGCTCGATATTGAGCCCCGGCTCCCACTTGACTTGTCTTCTTACTTCTTTTTTATTTTTTCGGGCGGTCTCTGTTACGCAACCCGCCCTCCTCTCAGACATTTTTTCGGACTTAATCAATCACCACCGCTTTATTATAGAGTCGGCGGCCATAACGCGCTTCACATATCGGGTTCGAAGAAACTCGAGGCGTCAGCAACGCCGTCAAGTGCCGCCGGGAGCGTGTTCCAAAAGGAAAAAAAAAAATGTGTGCGCGAAACTGTTATTTGTCCTATAAATCTCTGGCGCAGAAGCGGTAGGGTCGTCGAAGTGCTTACGTATCCAGTCTGCAAGTATAATACTGCGCAGCGCTGTAGAACTTGGCGTCAGTCTTTTCTTGTGTGTGTGTGTGTGTGGGGGGGGGGTGAATAGCTTATATTGTCATTTCCATTCCATTCGAGAAACCATCGTTCGAAATCGTGGAATGCGTACTTCGATTCTAATATGGCCTGGCTTATCTTGTATTCCAAAGGAACATCTTCTTCAGAACTTGCTACAGGATAACCGGGATTGTGGCGGAGGAGGAGCGCCGTTTCTTACAAGCGAGTAGTTATGTTAGTCTATATGCTTGACCAGTTTGTAGGTTAATCTAAGTTGCATGCTGGGCCACATTCAGTTTGCACCATACGCTACTGTAATTGTTCTGGGCTTACCTTACCTTACTTGGTCCGTGAATACGTGTCCACTCGTCCGTTTCACTGGGGGGCATTGAAACTGTCAGCGGCTGCTTTCAGCTTCGTGGGTCACTATGCCTCATCGATGGTATAATTAAACAAAGTAGCAGTGAATCACCATTTGCACATAAAATATACACTCCAAGTGTCGAGCGAAGGGTCATTGTAGTAGCACGTATAATCGAGCAGATTGGTATTGGGTCATGTTTAAGCTGGATAAGGCGCGCATCCAAACACGGACACCTGTCTAAGCAAGTATCATTGCCATTATTTTTGTAGTTCAAAAGTAGGATGCGTGAAGTGTTAAGAAAAAGAAAGGGCAGTATAGAGGAGTTTCACGGCTCCGGATTCTCTGATCGCCTTTCGGTAGCCTCTGATATCTCCGACGTTACGAATCTCGGATATGTTCGTGTGGGGCCGCGATAGTTTGCGTAATGTCTCGCGTTTGTTTCGGCGATATATGTTACATTAATCTGATGTCGCGTGACAGCCACACTTTGATAGCGGTCGGGCGGGCGGGCATGTTTTTTGACGTTGTCGCAGGCGTACTTTTTTGTCGTTTTAATGGTGCCTTAAGGGCCCCTAAATCACTAGTGAGTTCCAAGACGACAGAGTCGTTTCTTTTTCGCCTTCGCTATACCCTTGTCTACATGCGCTATCTCCTTCTCTTCACTTATATCTTCACACAACACGCGGGCAATGGGACGAGTGACGAGCCTATCAAGACAAGTGACGCTGTTACCTCCGCGTGCGCATAGTCGGAAACGCACTAGAGAAATCACTTCATTGCGCACGATAGCCATCGAGACAAGACAGAATGAGCGTGTGACTTCGTGGCCTAAAGGAGGGCGGGAGACGAACCGTAACTGATATCCCTCGTATGGGAACCAATCCTAAGCTTATTTTATCACGACGTCTCCGTTATCACGAATTGACCCTAAAACAGCAGAAACGCCGGGGGATGTTATCGTGCTCGTTTTTCGTTCTATTTTCGAAGGTTGCTTAGAGGCCCTTCAAGTGCAGGTTCTGAGCCTAAAGGCCTGACCCCCATGCAGCGTTGGAGCGCGTCGGCGCGTGTCTTTCTGGCGCGGCGCCGAGCCTTCTCCCAAATGAAAAGAGAGAGAGAAAGAGAGCGCAACTTCGCGTAGCCATGTGCCCTCTCTCTGTGTAGGGAGAGGGCGCTGCAACGGATGCATGTGGTCAGGCCTTATGAGAAATGCGAAAGCAAAGTCTATATATATATATATATATATATATATATATATATATATATATATATCAACGTGGTATGAGCATGTTCGCTAACGCGCGTCGGGTTCTGTGGTCTTGGCTGTGTTCTGGCTTCTCTGTGTGGTTCACTAACACCCGTGTAGTGTGTGCCGCTGGGGCAGCCTACGTGACACTAATAAAACTCGCTTACCACATGACAGCTTCGCGGCGCGCGCACTTGTGGGTTTGACGACGATGTTGATGATGACTATAACGACCATGACTGTTATGACCATGATGCATGAAAATCTGCACACTGTGTCTGGGCATCTTTATTATTTTTTGTATGTGGTTTTTGGTTTGCTGACACGTTTTTTTTTACCATCACCGCAAGAATGTAACGGGTTACTAGTGCCTGCGTCGGTTTCATCATGGCTTCCTCACACCACCCTAGTAGATACACACACACGACACTGTCGTCGTTCATATCTGTCCATAGTGTCTTTTGGCCTTGCTGCTGCCCTTTCTTTGCCGTAGCCGAAGCCTTGCCGTGATGTAGCACTTCTCGGTGCATCGCTACATTGTTTGTTGTGTTTGTTTTTATTCTGTTTGTGCATCTAGCTCATAGTCTTGGGATTGTGTATGTCTTTGTCCACAGTTTTTGGGTGCCTTGCTGCAAGCTTTGTCATCACTGTATCCATTCAGGTCTTCGCTTGTCACGCTGAATTATTAATGTCAGTTTAGGAACAGGGTGTGACGTCACAGCGGCACAGGAAGAGGATTGGATGTGCCGATTTATTAAATATTGAGTGTAAAGAGTCTGCTGTGAGCCACAGTTGACATCATTGCTTTTTTTGTGTGGGCTGTGAGCTGTCTTTTGATGTTTTGTTTCCTGCCAATCCGGAAAGCTGCATATGACTTGATGAATTAAACACACGGTTAAAGTAATTGTAGTTAAGATAATCCACAAACTCGAGACCAGCTTCCATATCCCCTATTCACTGCGTTAGAGAGCACATATATTATGCGTCCTATTTCTGAGAGCGAAACTATGTGCAGAGTATGTGAGCCCTCGTTTGAGCCACTACACAGCTGCATAAGCAAGCCTTATTCTTATAGCCTGCAACCTACGGGGATGTGTGCCACCAGGTGGCACAGAGGTATTAATGCGATAGTATGTACTAGTTTATATAAATATCTCATTGATCAGTCATGCAATTAAGTCGACTTCTTTAGAATTTTTTATCAGTTATTACATTAACAGTAATCAGCCGCTAAAACGCTAGTGTTTGTGTATGAGACACACTGCTTAACAAAGGCTGCACTTAGCCCCGCCGCGGTGGTCTAGTGGCTAAGGTACTCGGCTGCTGACCCCCAGGTCGCGGGATCGAATCCCGGCTGGGGCGGCTGCATTTCCGATGGAGGCGGAAATGTTGTAGGCCCGTGGGCTCAGATTCGGGTGCACGTTAAATAAACCCGGTTGGTCAAAATTTCCGGGGTCCTCCGCTGCGACGTCTCTCATAATCATATGATGGTTTTGGGACGCTAAACCCCACACATCAATCAATGAATCAAGGCAGCACTTACTCTATCTGAATTATATAAACTTTCTTGGTAGAAGTTGATGACTGCTTACATCGTGTTTATGTATTTTTTTTCCTTTGTGAACTTTATGACCACTTCTGAACAAAGATAAGCTCGCTAATTTTACATCGTTTGAATGTCAAGGGAATATCTCAGTTGAATTCCAATGGCAGATGGCCAGTGCTCGGCCTAATCACGAACCGAGCGCGTTCCTCCTACCTATTTATGGCTTTCCCGCCAAATTAACGTTTGAAATATGTGTGCTCCCTTGTAAGAGGGGATGGGTGGGGTAGGGTTGGCTAAAGGGGTCACTAAAGGCAAAGAACATTTTATGTCAGAGTGAAATATCAGCGCTTCAGAACCTGTAAAACGTCAGAACCTGTAAAAGCACAGCAGAGCCTTAGTTATCGAGAAACGATGGCGTATGCAGGAATCGAAATCCGCCACCAGTGGACATTCGGTAACCCAAATGTGAAGACGTAGCTGAGGCCTCAGTACAAGTAACCACAAGTGACCGAACTACCGATGACAGAAATAAGTGCATTGCAAGACCGAACGAAGTTAAAGGTTTGCATTTCGGTCTGGTTCACGCGAAAAAATAATTTACGTTACTCTTGGGAACGGTGCAAGTTCAATTTTCGCCGGGCTGTGCTCCGCTGCACTGTAGCTTCGCTTAGCCTGTGGGTAAGCAGCGCCGGCTGTTGGGTAGTGTAGGCATTGCGAATGCTACATCATACGTTATTTCTCAAAGGCGGGTGGTTTGAATCGCGCTACTCAGGGTAAACTTGAGATCATTCAAAAAGCCCTATTTAATTGTTCGGCTTTAGTGTATACCAAAGCCGTGATGTAATATTGATAGACGCAGCACTGGAGGGCTTCAGAAATTTCAATGTCCTGGGGTTCTTTAACGTGCATCTAAATATAAGCACACGGGCGTGAATAATCTTCGCTTCTACCGAAAATGATGCCGGATTCGATCCCGTGACCTGGGATAAGCCTGCGTGGCTATCAAGAATTGCCGGCTAGTCTCAATCTGCCATTGGAACACATAGCACACGATCGGGTAGCGTCATAGAGAGCATGAAAGCTTGATCTGCGATTGAAATTCAGCACTAGATTAGGCAGCTCTTATAGTGCAGTTAAGCGCGTACTGTAACAGCAAAAATAGCTTGCTTGGGGAAGTGGCAAAGGGGATTTTTTTTTTATTTGCCACCGTAAAGTTGACAGAAGCACCATGTTGCACCTCTTCGCTTTTCTGTGAGTTGGCAAAAGTAGAAAAACGAAGACAAATTTGACGTCACGAGGGCCAATTCTGCAATCGTGACGTCACGTTCGGTAAACTCGAGGCAGGAGGATACAGCTCGTAAGTCTGAACCGAGCACATGATCTCAACTGTGGTTGTGTAAAAACAAAAAAGAGTTTGATTGACAAAAAGCGACTATAGCCGCTCTTTCTGGTTTGTGTGTGTGTGCTGTGTGTGGTTGACTTGCCCATTTGCAGATCGTGAAACAGAAACTGTCGGCCGATGCTGGCGCAGCCGCGCGCATGCGCATTGCTTACCTCGAGCAACCAGGTGCTCTCGAAGCCAGGGACATCACCGGCGCAGCCGTCGACAAAGTGCGTATATACGACGACACACACGAGCGAAGGCCGTCGGCGAGGTCAATGACCGACGCGAATTGTTTGCTGTATTGTTCGGAGCAAAGTGTTATACGCCATGCGGTGTTTTCTCGCAGTTGTGTTTGTTTCACAGCGTTAAACATGTCGCGCCATCGTTTTGTCGTTTTCAAGAACTCCCCTTGCACCGTACTGGGCGTTCAAACACTTACCAAACGGATATAACGGATTCGTAATACTGCAATTGCCCAAGCTAGAACAAGTTCATCTTAGTGGATTCGTGCTAGCACACGGGAGATAAATAAAGAATTCACATCGACGAGTACAATTTAGCAATTGGTTTATTTATTTTTTCTTCTTCTGAAAACGTTCACTTAAAGGCCAACTCCGGCGATTTTTCGAGGTCAGTGGATCTCAATCAAATTCGCTGGGTACGTTCATTTGCACGTTTGCGCCATTCATGCAAAATTGCAGGCTTTGAGAGTTTTGCAGATTTTTTTTTTTTCAAATGAATTCTATAGCTTGCCTCGAAACGCTCACCTCGTCCGCCAGAATTAATGACAACATTTTGTGTGTGACGCCAGGCGAGAGTGACCGAAGGAACCGATGTGCCACTGCAGCGTCTGCTTGTCTGCTGTGAATTGTGTGGGTATGGCCGGCGCTTCCTTTGTTGAGCGTGTGATGGGTGGCAAGTGGTGCTGCGCTGTAGGCCGCACACGATTCGCCATATATCCACCATACCAGCATAGGCGTTTTAGCCGATCGCCGCAGGCATGAGCTTGGACGGCCTGGACAAGCAGTGCCATCTGGCAGTGTTATGGGAAACCAGCCAAGTTCTGGCAAAGTATTACGTGATACGCAGAAGAGCACTCAGATGCATCTCGGTATGGAGATTTTTCGCTAAATAAAAATATTTTTGAATTTGCTGAGCACTTCATCTATCGGGCGCGTGCCAAGAGTGTCTGAGGAACATGAAAGCACCATTACCCACAGAAATCGTCGCAGTTGGCCATTACTAAAATAATAGCCGGAATTCGCCTTTAAAGGCCAACTCCGGCGATTTCTTACTGTGTCAGGATAATGGTGCTTTTATGTTCCTTGTCACGCGCCCGATAGCTAACATGCTCAGCCAATTTGGAATTAATTTTCAATTAGCGAAAAACCTCAGTGCTGAAATTAAACCGAGTGCTCTTTTACGTATCACGTATTACTTTGTCAGAACCTGCCTGGTTCCGCATAACGCCGCCAGATAGCACTGTTTGTCCAGGCACTTCATGGTGATGGCGCAGAGCTTTTCAAATCACTGGGGTTTATGGACAGGGAGGGAAAAATGGATTTTAAAGGGGTAGAAGTAACTAAGTGGAGGTTATCTGAATGGTTGCTGGCTACAATCGAGGCTACAATCAAAGCCATATCAATCCATTCATCCATCCAAGTTCGTGCCTGTGGCGATAGGGTAAAACGTATATGCTGTTATGTGAATATATGGCGAATCGCGTGCGGCCCACAGCGCAACAGCACTTGCCGCCCATCGCACGCTGAACCAAGGAAGCGCCGGCCAAACCAACACAATTCACAGCAGACAAGCAGACGCTGCAGTGGCACATCGGTTCCTTCCGTCACTTTCACCGCCCCGCCGCGGTGGTCTAGTGGCTAAGGTACTCGGCTGCTGCCCGCAGGTCGTGGGTTCGAATCCCGGCTGCGGCGGCTGCATTTACGATGGAGGTGAAAATGCTGTATAGGCCCGTGAGCTCATATTTGGCTGCACGTTAAAGAACCGCAGGTGGTCGAAATTTCCGGAGCCCTCCACTACGGCGTCTCTCATAATCATATGGTGGTTTTGGGACGTTAAAATCCACATATCAATCAATCAATCCGTCACTTTCGCCTGGCGTCACACACATAATGTTTCCATTAACTCTGGCGAACGAGGTGAGCGGATCGAGGCAAGCTAGAAAATTCGTTTGAAAAAAATCTGTGGACTTCTCAAGCCTACAATTTGGCATGAATGGCGCTAACGTGCAAATGAACGTACCAAGTGAATTTCATTGACACCCATTGACCTCGAAAAATTGTTAGAGTTGACCCTAAACAACCCTCCAATCTATGCGATTTGGTCGAACAAGCCCATGAAAAAAAAAAAACGCGCATAGTACAACTCGCGATTGCATGCCCAAGTGCGGAGATGACAAGAGCGAAATTTCTTCCTCAAACAAAGTAAAAGACAAGAAAGAATACTAGTGCGTTAGCCATCGGTTGCCTTGGCTGAGAAAGAAATCGTAGTCTTGACACTTTTACAGTCGAGTGCGATTTCAAGGTTATCGCGTGACTATCGACCAAGAACTACAACTGTGCCCAGGGTATTTTTTTAGAAGAGCGTTCACTCCACTCATTCTTTTTGCTGTTCCTTAAGCTGCGATCACTCCCGTCTGAGGAAGAATGAACATCAGAAGAATGGTGAGTTGGGCGAGTGGATACTGATCCATTATGTAACTGCGCAAAAAACGGACGGAAACAATAGAGGAGAGATGATGATATGTGGGGTTGAACGCCCCAAAACCACCATATGATTATGAGAGACGCCGTAGTGGGGGCCTCTGGAAATTGCGACCACCTGGGGTTCCTAAATCTGAGCAAACGGGCCTATACAGCATTTTCGCCTCCATCGTAAATGCAGCCGCCGCAGTCGGGATTCGATCCCGCGACCTGCGGGTCAGCAGCCGAGTACCTTAGTCACTAGACCACCGCAGCGGGGCAAGAAGAGAGAAAAAAGGACGGACAAGCGCAGACTATCAACTGAAGCTTTATTGCAAGAACGTTGCAATATATAATGGACAGAATAAAAAGCAAGATGGGGCAAAGGGGGAGGAGGAAAAAGGCACGAGGGACTAAATCACTAAAAACCTTCGAGAACATTTTAGTTCCCTTATAGGCCACTTCGACGTTCGTCGAGCAGCCCACTGTATTAAATGCGGCTACGCTCCGCTCATTGGTAATACTTCTGTGTTGTTCCGGCATATTAATAAAGTCTATATATCCCTCTCTCTGTTCCGGCACAAGAACCAAAGAGTGCGTGAACTTATTGAGGCCTTTCATATTATCAAGAATTCTGAGTCTTGCGTCAGTGTTCCCTATGTGATAAAGAGAGGCCATCTTGTTTTTTTGTGTGATGGGTTTGCTATGCTTGACGTCGCCTAGGTTTCGGTGATTTGGTCCCTCGCGTTTTTTTTTTTTTTTACTCCTGCCCCTTTGCCCCTTCTTGCTTTTTATTATTCTGTCCATTATATATTGCCTCGTTCTTGCAATAAAGCTTCAGTTGATAGTCTGAGCTTGTTTACCCTTTTCTCTCCTTCGTTGTTTCCGTCCGTTTTTTGTACAGTTACATTAAGGACCGTCTGAAGAAGCTGTTTAAACCGATCGGTGTCAAGCACCCGCCCTAACGCATCTTTACCAGCAGGTTTGTTATCGTCTGTAGACGTAAGGGTCCACGAAGAATACACTTAATCGCAACCATGATCGCAACGAATGGAAGGCTAGAAAAAAAAGGAGAGAGAGAGAGAGATGGGGTTGAGAATCTGTTGCAGTGGCGATTGCTGTAGCATGAAACTGTCAACGATGGAAAAAGAAGAATGCGCTATCTTGATTTTCACTGTTCCCAAATTGCCGCTATAGCCCCCTGGGACGTTGGGCCGGTCGGCGCTCGCGCGTTAACATCCATATTGCGGGCAACTGTACTATATCGTGAGCAATATGAGCTCGAACGCACTAGCGCGTGGCAAATGGCCTCAAAATCGAGATAACGCGATGCGTGGATGGCGCTGCCGAAACAGTACAGGGGGAGATGAGGGCGCTCTTCCTCCGACTGTTCGCACTCCCGCATTATTGTTGCTGTGAAACGGCACCTGATCGCGTGCCATCGGCCGCCAGCAATGATAACGCTAAAAGAAAATGCCTCCACAACAAAAGTGAGAGACGCGCATCAAAATGTTCAGTAAGCTTAGTACGCCCTGTGCATCGCGGCAGGCTACGTCACAGCCGATATCTTTGTAGCTGCACAGCCTGATTGGTTGTGGCTGTGCGCGTTGATGTGAGGTCATGTCACCGCTAGCAGCCACATTTTGCAGCAACAATATCGAGGCGGGAGTGTCAACAACAAATGGAAGTGCGCCGCACTTTCCGCTTTGATTCTGAGAGCGGCGGCAGCGAATCAGCAGATGTAGGGTTCGAGGCTATTCGCCACGAGCTCGTGTGTTCAGTCTAATATTGCTCACGATGGTACATTATAGGGCATGCGATCACGAGTCGTGCCATGTGCGCTCTTTCGTGGACTTGTTCGGCCAGGTCGCGCAGATCGGAGGTTTGTTAAGTGAATGTCTTCTATAAAGAAACTGCAGTTGTTAGACGACACTCGTTCGTGTGTATTCACTTATTTGTCCCCGTGTGATTCCGCGAATCGCTTAAGATCAGCGCATTTGTGACCGTGCGATATTCTTGTGCAAGCAGTCGACGCTATTTGAATGCATTCGGGTATGTCTTCTTGATACGCGTTCATTATGAGAGCACAAACAAAAGGGGTAAGAAGGGGGGGGGGGGGTTGCGCTTCATGGTGGCGGATCGTGATTTGCCATCCATAGGAGCAGTGGATGAGTCATTGGGCGAGTGATATTCAGGCGACACCGTAACACTGGGAAAACGAAGTCGAATGAACAAGCCGAACTTTCAACTGCAGAAAATATGCTTGACCTTAACTGAAGAAATTGTTTTAAGCTTCGGTGCCTAATGCCACAGGATTGTCTTTGATGCCTCGTGTAATTTCAATATAGCTACTCAACGTGTACCATTTTAATATGGTATTTAAAATTATTCGTTTTAAAATAAGGCAAAATTTATCTCTTCAACATTGCTCTCATCAAGTTAATAACGCAGTCTGAAACACAAGCTCAATAGCATTGTGTATTATTGCCATGTCATTCCTTTTATGTTTTGAATCACCTACCATTCTTACAACATTTAAAATTATCAACTTCGCTTTCTTGGCCCAGAGCAGGTACGTGTCATAGATTGAGGGAAAAACAAACAAGAGCCGTTGGTGCTCGGGGATACTCCCGGTGACGTCAGGCACATAACTGGGCGGGTATATGTGCCAAGTAGCTCCTAGCATGATAACCATGCACGATGTCAGTGGACTCCAGAACGTTTGCTTAACGCACTTTTTTCAGAATGACGACCTTCCCAGTGGTTTTCCTTTCGGTTCTACGCAAAAATCGTCCAGTTACAAGAATGTCGGTATAGTAAATATTGATCTGTGGACCCGGGCTTATTTTTGAGTTCAGTTGAATGAAGCTTTGTGCTTTTCAGAACTGCCGTATGCCTGTTTAGTACCGCCCCAATATCAAGCGTCCATCGGTGACGGTGCAACATCGCTTGGGCATACAGCGCTGCCGAGGTTAACCGGCCTTATTCACAGCTGGCTAAGCAACTGTGGAAACGCGATGAAACTGGACATTAGCACCCCAAACCGACCAGTGTGACGTCACCAAATGCATGAACGCGACAGCTTCACTGACGGCCGAAACAGCTGACGCCATGTATTGCTACTTCACCTTAAACGCGTTTACTTTCTTGGAACATGCGCGGGTTTGTAAAAATTGACGTTTTCTGTAAATGGTAGTCACGCTACCCAACCTAATTTGTTTTTAAACAAATGCTGATGTGAGAACTGGCGTTTCAGTGGGAGTATGATTAATAGAAACCGTTTTCGTGTTGCGTCATGTTGCTGCGCGTTGATGCCTGATGCTGTTGTGTATGCTGATGCTACGATGTTTTTTGTACCGTCCAGCCCTCTGGCATCTTAAAGAAAGTAATGATGCGCAATTAGAATTAAAACTCGTCGTTTGTCAAGACCGCGTAGCTCGTGTTATTTCAATGCTGCAAGACGGAGCCCTTAATGAGACACTAAAGAGCGCAACCCCCTATTCCCCAACCCCAGTGTAGGGTAGCATACCGGATACTAGCATGTGGTTAACCTCTCTGCCTTCCTTTTTTCTCGTTTCTTTCTCTCTCTCTCTCTCACCATCCCGAAAACACTATTTTTACCGCTACGTGGCGCTTCGTAAGTGAGAAAACGCGTGAAAAGAAAAATGCGAGTAGAGATGCCACTTCGAGATTCCCGCACAAGACATTGTGACGTCACAAATTTTGACGTCGTTTGCCGGGTCCTACGTAGCTTCTGATGGATAAAATTGAAGCACATTGTCATCTGTGGGTGCCATAGATCTGGCATACGAAGACTGAGAAAATTTCATCCAGCCAGAATCGTGAAAATGTGCAAAAATGAATTTGTGAAATTTTCGACATCACGTGCGGAGATTTCGGCGTGAAATTAAAAAAAAAGGTGCAACTTCAACCTTGATTTCCTCCGCTAATGATAAACTTATGAGAATGAAACATATCGCCTTAGAGTTTCCTGAATGCAGGTAAATTTTCATCGGGTGCCCACGCATAGCAATACATTTTCTAGGATCTTGAGGACCTGGCTCTCGTGTGATGAAAGAAAGAGAGAAAGAAAGAAAGAAAGCAGAATAAAAACCTCTATTGAAAGATTTTGTGGCAGTGTTTCTTTAAACCTTTTTTGACGCTGAAGAACGACGTCAGTAAGGTCTCTATAGAATAGCATAGCCTCAGTTCGTTTTCTGGGCCTCTAGTCGATTCCCTTATACGCGCGAACGAATTTCAACGCAATCTTTTCATTCTTTCGCTTGTTCTGCAACGTATAGCAGTGGCAAACCGTGTTCCTGGGAAGCTCCGAGTCTGAGTATAACCCGCCTTGTTCGTTAAACAGCTATAGGTGAGCGACAGCCGTGCAGTGTAAACAGGGGCGACGTCTCGAAGCACGCTTTGCCACTGCAGGGCACCTTCTTTCAAACCTCCGTAGAGGTGGCTGCTCGGCATGCCGCGGTTGGCAAATACCGTCGCCCAATATAAACGAGCGCTCTTGTCCATCTTCGTCGACGCCTCTCGCTAGCGCGATAATGAGTTTCGGTTTGATGCGTCGTGGCGGTCGGGTTATCCGCTGGAAACACGATATACAGTCGAGACGTGGCCACCGCGCCGCCCGAAATGAGATTTCTCCCGTTTCTTCGCAATCAGGTTTTCGTCTGCTTCGGCTAACTCGGCCGGTTGCCTCCACGTTAGTCTTAGCGTCGTCTCCGATATGCATGTATGCACAGGCCGAACGAACGAACGGCGACAGCTCCTCTGAGACGGTCGAATGTCATCTCGACGTCCTGTGGTTCTCCATTAAGGACGAGGTTACGTGCGCTCTCGCGTCCGTCCGTTCCTCTCATGATAGAAGCGGTGTTGGTGCTGACGTTGCACGGAGCGGACGCCATCTCTCGGACCCAGCAAATTCAGCGGGAAGGCCTGAAAGAGACTGATGGGACAGGGGGGGACCTTGGGACTAACCCATACCGTGCGTGTGTTTCTCGCGTGGTTTATGTCGGCGAACCCGTTCAGCGTCACGAAAGCCATTCTTATAGTCAATCGGGAATGGGTGCTGCTTTGGTGGAGCGTATTTTACGCGTCTTCACGCGCTCATCCACGTCAAACCTTCGTCGTCTGCTGTCGTGAATAGCGAGCAGACGACATTGATCGCATGCCGCGTACGTTGAACAAACACCGCTTAATGTTGGCACCTTCTCTGTCGCGCGCATCTGTTGACGATGCGCACGCGCTGGCAGGTTCGGCAGCGCTGCACGGATTTAGTACCGACCGGACTCGCGTCTCTTCCTAATGAAAAAGCGTGAAGATTGGTGGGTGTAGGTGGCCGCATAGCCACGGTATATGTATACACACGCGCGGCGCCAAGCAGGGCGTTGGTCACTATGCACTGTTTCGCTCGTGTAGCTCTCTAAGAGTTTGTCGCGTTGTTTATTTTTTTTTCCGGGGTGCGGCAACAGCACGTCGCGTTTATGGAGGTCCAAGCGACCGGATCGGATGATGAGGCGCCTTATCGTTAACGTCGCGGGGCGGTGCGCGGAAACACGCGGTGCCAAGCGGTGTCAGAGACGGCAACGCCCACGCAACGTCCACTGCGTCAGAGGTGCCAAAGTCCGTGGGCGACATGTCGTCGTGCATTGTTTTAGGAGCGGAGCTCCTTAATGGGACACTAAAGGCAACTATTAAGTCGACGTTGATTGTTGAAATAACGGTTAAGAAACCTCGTAGTGTTACTTTTGTGCCAAGGATGGGCCTACTTTTAAGTAAAATCGTGTTTTGGTGGTCCGCATTGGGTTAGCGCACTTCAAATTACCCGCCTCAAGAAGCGGACCTACCGGACCAACTCACGTCACTGTTGTGCACAACGTTGCCCGGCTTTACTGCGCTAGCAGCAGCGGACCGAAAGCAGTGGGAGCCGCATCAGCAACAACGGCCATTGATCAATTTCCCGCCATTGGCTCCGAGATTGCAGACTTTTTTTTTTTGTTGTTCAACTGCACCACGCTAGATGGCACCACCTGCCCAGTGCAACTATGCGGAAATTGAATTTTTGAACCAATCGCGCGATTCCCCATAGTAACGTCCGGCGGTTTTTTTTTCTCATGAATCAAACAGAAACGAACAAGTAGCATTTTGTTGCGTCTCTTTATGCATGGAAGTTTCTTTATTTAGTGCCCCTTATTGATTAGTAGTGATTAATTGTAGGCGGTCCGTCTGATGTCATCGGGTTCGTTTTGAGAATGTCCTTTGCGGTGCATGTGTTATTGTGCATTTACCTTAATTTCTCGCTAAGTACGGCACTGTTCTTGATAATATTGTTGTTTTAGATGTTGTCATACATTGAGCTTTCACTCTGACGTAATTTGTTATGTGACTTTAGTGTCTCTTTGAGATACTACTTGTATTTAATTTCAAGTGTAGTTTCGAGACAGTGCGCATCTCTGTCGGGTCGATGGTTTTGTGGCATGGCAACTACACGCTGCAGTGAACCCATCACATCAGGTGGTTCTCATGTGGTCAAAACCGGCGTGTATGGGTTCATTTTGAATACCTAGAAATTTCCAGTAATTTTAATTCCAGTAGACGCGATTTCGAGTACTGAAGTACGCGTTTGAATAGGTCGAATAGCGGCCCATCCGAGCAGTTCTGGCCAGTATTGTCAATAGAGCATGCTGTAAGCAAAGGCCCGCATTCACAAACCAAGCCCATTCTTATCTCATGTTTTGCTTAGACTTCTCTACTTTGTACGTGCGTTCAAAGGGCACTGAAATGGCAACAGTGTAAAAGATAGCTAAAAATTAGGATAATGTGTACCGGCCTACTTTGTTTATCAAATGCACTAAAGACGCAAAACTAGATTTGTGTGAATATTTGAATGCTTCGAATATTCGAACGATTATCACAGTATTCGAATTCGCTTCTATTCCAATTTAAATTATCGCTCATTGCGAAGTATTCGAAACCAACGAATGCGTCTGCGTGTAACTTTCGGAAAGGTGGTTTTGCTGCAGTAGAGGGGTGCTAAGCCGTAAAAGCACCTTTTTGAACGCCGTTAAAACATATATATATATATATATATATATATATATATATATATATATATATATATATATATATATATATATATATATATATATATATATATATATATATATATATATTTGTAATCCGACTGCGGTGAAGTCACTCTTCAAGGTTAAATGAACATGTCACCCTCATGTCTATTCATCCTTTTTGACGTGGGACGGCTTATATGCTGTAAGTATAGTAATAATAAAACGTAACATATTTTGCGGGTTAGCCTGTCACTTGCCTTCTATTAAAGGTCATGTCCTGCTACTATTCAAAGTTGTGTCCACTTTGTACCAAAAAAAAAAGGCACATGCACCGGCCTTGTGTCGATTTCGATTATATAAATATATGCTTATTGTTCAGGTTAGTTAGGTCAAAACAAATATGCGCATTTTCCTTTATAACAGGTGATATATACTACTCCAATTCGATTCGGAATTATTCAATCAAAATCACTATTCGATTCGAACCTAAAATTGACTATTCGCGCAAGCCTACACAAAACCGATAAGGAAAATGTGGCCCAAGTATGAACTTGATTTGTCGATTCGGGCCTTAGGATACATAGCATCGAGTCCCAATGTCTGAAACGTGTCTGTGCGATGCCTGTGCGGCGTGACACCGCCTCAAATCTACAAGATGAAGCTAAGGGAAACTGATGTAACTGTTCTTTTTTTCGACTTCAATCGTGATTGAACGTGTTAAAAACTGAACGCAGTTTTTATTTAGCGCGTTATCAAGCGTCTACTTGGAGGCAGACGACCACACCGATGTAATCCTGGCGTTCATTTCAGCGGTCATTTTGTTCGGACAGCCAAATAGGCTGCATTCTGTTTGTTTGCGGTCGGCCAGTTCACTCGCGAGTAGACTCACTCAAGCCAAGAGTAAGCCGTAAGCTTGAAATGTAATACTTGAGGAATTCTTAGTGAGCTCTCAATTTCGCTGGCTATATGCGTTAGAACTGTAGCGAGACTTAAAATGGCCGCTTCCTGCTTAGCTCTCTGTTTTCCCGACTGCGGCGAGCAGTTCGGAACAAAACCAACACGGACCCTATAAAGCTTCCCTGTATTGCGTATAGGTAACAGAAACAGAGGATGTGCTTCCGCGCTGTTGTCTGCAGGCGTCTTGGCTATATAGCTCAGACGGGACAGCGATAGTACCGGGAAGGCGTTGGTGGCGGGTGCGAATACGAGACAAATTTTGGCGTAAATACTCTTAATTATTTTTTCCTGTGAAATCTGCATGTACAGTGTCGCAGCTCCATTATACAAATGGCGATTTTCTTCTCCTGTCACAGCCATTATCCTGGTGCTGGAGGTATTTTAACCGAGTCGAGGGTTCCCCGGAATACCGCCTGGTCAGGCAGAGGTACTGGTATAGTGCAGGTCACTGACCAACAATGTAAAACAAAAATTGGCGTTTCGGGACGCGTATGAATTTTAGTTCACAGTAGAATGACGCCCGATTCAAAGTCCAGGAGTATCGCGTGGTTCGATGCGTCGATTGTGTTGTCGTAAACTAGACGAACACGGAGAGACAAATAGCGCTCGATTCTCTCCCTGTGTTCGTCCGTCGTTTTTCGCGCTCTCATTTTGCGAACATGAATAACAAACTATCCCCGTTCAGCGCCATTGTGATTGCGTTACTTGCTTGAATCGTTAGTGATTCATGCATAAGCCTCGTCGTCGTCTGCAAGTGCGAGGCTATGTGCGCCTCGCAAGATGCCAAAATGAGGCAGGAGTTCAAGCGCAGGTGGAATCTTGGAAAATATGAAAGATCCTTGATCGCGGCACGTCGCTGGAGGCAAAGTCTGGACTAGGTAATGGGCGTCGGTAGGAGTTTTGCCTCGAGGGGTGGAAACCCGTGTTGCATTCTGGCTTGAGACGGCGCTGGTGTGGCTTGAGGCATGGAAAGGAGGGGGGGGGGGAGGTGCAAAAGGGTCAAGTGCCCTTTTTGGACTTGCCCTGTGACGCCCACAGACAAGCGGTCATGTCTTCTTCAAGGCATGCAACAACTACAAGACAAGTCAACCGTGGTGGAGCAGTGATTCGGTTGTTGACTAAAAAGGTCGTGGGTTCGATGCGAGCCGTGGCGGTCTTATTTCTATGGAGGCGAAATGGTAGAGGCGCTTTGCGATGTCAGTGCGAGGAAAAAAAAAAAACCCAGGTGGTCGAAATTTCCGGAGCCATCTACTATACGGTGTCTCTCGTAAGCATATGGTGGTTTTGGGACCTAAAACCCCACAACTGGTGACCTTGTAGTTCAGTTCTTGTCTTTAACCTCCCTGTGTTTCGTCTCTTTTGCCTTGAAGACGACCGCGCTCGAGAATTTTTCTTTTTCCTCTCGGATAATGTGAGCCTAAGCTAATCATGGAACTTAGCAAGGCGCGAATAATTTGGAAAGACGCGTCCAGTCGACAGGACCCAGCGAAGAGCGGCTGTCGCCGTGCACTGATGCCGTATACGATGCCGTCGCAAACGGAGACGGGCGGAAACGCACCACGCGGTCGAACGCGACAGCTTCCACGAATGCGCAGTTCGACGGCAGCTCCTCGAAGATAGAGTTACCGCTAATGGCTACTTGAAGATACAACGTTTAAGATTGCACTATTTTATCTTTCTTCGGCCTTCTTGCGTAATCTCTGCCCCCAAGGCGGTCTGTCGCTCGCGTCTTTCCGGAAACCTCCCGGGCGTCCGGTTTCCACTGCCGCTCGTTGTATAATCCAATCCGGGCAGCGCTCTTACTTTCGAAGTGGATCATGCGCTTTCATGCATATCTCTTCGAATAAAACCGTGCACTGCTCTGCGGGCTGCGTGGCGTTCCAGGGGAGTTTCGGCTGCGCATACATCGCAAGTGGTGCAGCTTTACCCGCTGCACACTTCTAAGTCTTGTCTGTCAGACTGTTTTTTCTTTTCTTTTTTCACGTGTTCCAGAGTCAGGCCATCTTGTACCTGTATTCACAACATATGCGCGGGAGTAGAATCTTCTTGCGCATCACGAGATTGAGGTCACGTGACCTGAGCAGAGCAGTCACACATGACGCCATTGCACAGTGCGGCGCGTTGCCGACGCAGTGGTGACGCTGGCAAAATGGTGGGAACCGAGACTCTCTCCTTTCCCCTGTCCGTTTCAGTCACACCCGCCTTCTATTGATTGTCGTTGCTGTCAGTGGCAGAGTCGTGATGCATATGCAGTGCGAGACCTTTCGTTCGAGTTTGGGAGAGAGGGGCTGTGACGTCATCTGTGACATCACTGCATTGCCGAAAGCGCCGAATGTAGATGCGGGCTCGGCTTACTCGTACTGCTCATCTTGCATTGTACTGACGCGCTCGAGGTACATCGCCTGAGCGCATGGCCCGGCGTACTTTAATGTTGTTCAGTTGCGCCGAACCGTGGTATATTTTCAAGCTATTTGGAGGGAGTTTGGCTGTTTCTGTGAGCTCGCATAACTCCTGCCAGCTCACTCTGGCTCGCTGATTGATTGATTTATTTGTGGGGTTTAACGTCCCAAAACCACCATTTGATTATGAGAGACGCCGTAGTGGAGGGCTCCGGAAATTTTGACCACCTGGGGTTCTTTAACGTGCACCCAAATCTGAGTACACGGGCCTACGACAGTTCCGCCTCCATCGGAAATTCAGCCGCCGCAGCCGGGATTCGATCCCGCGCCCTGTGGGTCAGCAGCCGAGTACCTTAGCCACTAGACCACCGCGGCGGGGCGTTCACTCTGGCTTGCTTTCACCAGCTCTTCCTCTATTCGAAGGAATGTTTTGCCATTACTGAAGGAAATATCGAAATTTGGTCGTCGAGCTACGGTCACAGTGGTGATCATTGAAGAGGAGGAGGGGGGGTCATGAGCATTCTTGTGTTCAGAGTGGGGGACACCCCTTGCAAGTGTCCGCCTTTGAGATTTGTCTTTCGAACGTTATATTTGATTTTTTTTTTGCAGTAAAGGATAGCGCACTTTTTGTGGCACTCTGAAATCAGAAGCTCTTCATTGTAGAGTACAAGCTTTCTGAAATGCTCGTTTCCGTTTAGTTTAATTTAAAAGCACGATCATATCTTCTACATAATAAAAACAAAACACTTTTATAAAAGCAAGATGTCCGCCATGGGTGTGTGCGCGTACCACTTTGTGATTTGTTTTAACGTTATGTGTCACGACAGGTCGAAACCGGGGGTTGTCCGGGAATCCGCTCCTTGTGGCGTATGTGATTGTCTGTAGTTCACTGCACGTCCTTCCACAATCTACGGCGTGAACCGCAGTGGGACACTTCGGAGGTGATGATCCGACACTTCGTGTAGTCGGGCTACCCCGAGAAAGTGCCGGTGTGCGGGCGTGTATAGCAAGCCGTGGCTCAGTAAAGTTGTGCCTGGGCTTGCCACCTCAAACGTCAGCGCGTCCTCCCTACGTTTACCTCTACTCCGCGTCTTTTCCTTTCTGTCGGGCCGTATTCTTGTACATCTCTCAAAAAATGCTTGTCGACAAAAGGCTGCAGCACGGTGATGGCTCCCGTTGATGCTCGTATACGTCGGCAGTGGCGGTAACGAGACGCAACTTCGGTCGTTGACCTGTGCCTGACCTACTGCGCCATGAGTGGCTGGTCAGACCGATAACGTCTTCGGCATAAATAAACAACAAAATTGTTATTTCTTTCATATGTTGGGATTTGAGCCCGTACCCTCATGCCCCGAAGGCGAGTGTCTTTACCACTAGGCTACACACCCATGCTTCCACAAAGTTACTACATGTACAATGCGTCTAAACCACATTAATGTGTATACCCTTGGTGCCAAACTAATGCAGAAAGACAGCACTTTCTAGTCAGACTTTACTGAGTTTTGTAGTAGCGCATTTAACGTCTTCAGCCGGGCACAATGTCGAGCCGACATGAAGAATTGTACAAATCAATAAAATTTGTTCTTTGAAAAATTTTGATGCCGAATTTTGGGTCTTCATGAACCTCGTGAGAGGGATATTTCATGCGCTGACTCACAAGTGGTTTAGAAGTGTGGCAGCTTGGGCTAGTTGGTATGGCATGACGATAGCTATAGCGCGAGAACAAAACGACGACACAGAGACAAGAAGGACACAAAACTATCGTCACAAGTGGTAGCGAGCAAGGGAACGCCATCTAGCGGTTGTTTAAACCCTTGTTTGGTCGCGATATTGGCGCGAGTTCCTAAATGGCCACTGTTCACGAAAGTATGTTTCTCTACGGTAAAACCGTATTAGACAAAACAGACAACTTCGCTGGTATTCTGTCTTCACCCACATGGTGCTGAAGCTCCTATTCTATTTCTTCGGGTTATTCGTCAAAAGAAAGCAGCGACTCTTTGGGCGAGCCATTGATGTCACTTTTTCGCAATTTATGGCGGATGGCAGGCTCATAGGCGAATTTTTTTTTTTTCAAATTCTTTCTTGCGAGGCCTAAGTCCGCCGTACGCAGTTTTTCACTGCGCAAGACTGCGAGCATGCCGCAGCTGATTTGTATTTCAGCACCGCGAGGTTTCTCCGGCTTTTTATATATGAGCTGAGCTCTCAGCTTCGCGTCGGAAAACAACATTAGTTTGTGCACTAAGTTCAGCTTGCCGTATGCGTGCAGCGCTCTGTGGCAGGTCGTGGCGGAAGCTCTGCAAGACTTCGTTTCGTGGCGCTTACTTTACGGAGGACTGTGAGTGCGCGGAAGAAATGCGAACGTGCCACACGGGTGATGCCATTCGTTTTCCCCACTGCCGTGGAACGTTTCGCGCAAGCATGCTGCGAATGCGAAAAAGGCGAAGCTGCTTTGAGACGGTGTTTTGTGTTGAAAAGAGACTATCGTACTGGTGCATAAATTATCAACGCCTCCTCACCTTTTGTTGTTTTTTTTTTCTTCGTACGTATTGCGCGCCCCTACAAGGCCCCAGGCGCGCGTAAAATGTCCGGTGTCTTATATGCGCTCGAAGGAGTACAGACACGAATTAAAAAAAATTTTGGTGTTGTTGTCCTGAATAAAAGCACTGGGGTCGGGAACACTAAAGAGAACATCGTGGTGCCTCAGAACGCACTTAATTAATTTAATTAATGAGCCGTCACTATGTAGTTTCCTGTCAGTTGTTTTCGTTTTCCGAACAAACAAGTGCAACTGTCAATTGCCGTCCAGTAATTTCGACAGCTATGTTCGCCGCATTCATAGCGCAGAGTTCTCAAACCGTGCGAACAGTGTTGACTCCTCGCGATAACGGTCATTGCGGTAGAGTTGGCTTGCAGGTGCTGTGCGACTAAAACTTGAAAATTGAGCCAAAATATTTTATACTCGTTTCCTGGCTCCGGTGTTTGGCGGGCGCTTACCCTAACTGTCAAGGAAATTTGAAATGTCCCTTTTGCGATGCCTCGGAATCGTGTCAGTGCGCCTTGGAGGCGACTTGGAAGGCGAATGCCTTTTAAGACATGACACTGGGCACGCCTTGGTTCAGAAGACTGTATCATTCACCAGACATGTGGAGCAAAAGGGCAAGAGAATGCTGAACAAAGAAGAAGAACACGAAAGACGACATATTAGGGACAGAAGAGGACAGCCGTGACGAAATCGAATTGTCCGTCTTAGTTACGCTCTTCGACCAGCTATGGAACCGCGGTGACAGCATGACACTCGCGCTAAACCAGGCAGCGACAACAGCGTCCGTTAAACAAGACCAACAATAGAAATGAACGACAGAGGAAGACTAAAAAACAAAAAAAAAGATGGCGACCGAGCGAGATGTCTGTCTCGTCATCTCTCCAGGGATAAACGAATCTCGAAACAGACGACGTGCTATACGATGACGTCAGAGCTACTCCGCCGAGACCTGCCACGGAAGAGCGTTGTGCGAATAATACAAACAGAGTTACAGGCGCGACTAAGCTATTAGCGCAGAGTAAACAAAAGGGTACGACGTCCCCCGAACAAAAGACGGTTCTCCCCTCAGGGGAATATCTCTTCTTGTTTTCGCTCAATCAATAACAGAGCGTGTGATCCCGTCCGCCATGGAAAGACGCGCGGGGAGGTCTGATGCGATTAGCGGGGACAACAGATGTATAGACTGATGATATCCATCCGCAAGATCGATTCTGCCCCCTGGTGACAGGTGCGAGAACAACTGTTGGGCCGGTATGCGCTTTCGGCAATCACTCTTACAACAAAGGTGGTAGTACTTGCTAACTTTGGGGCAGTAATGGTTTGTCACATATGTGACAACGCTGGTAGTAAGCGCAGTTAGTAATGGTGAGGGTGGTAACAGTTACCACCTTTGCTGTTACTACCTGCATTTAGTAACTGCAGTAACAGATGCTACCTTGTTCACTTATTTTGGCATATCATTTCTTCATTGCTATTGTTGGTCAGTCAATGTCTCATTACTACAGAATTTCGGGTAACCTTACGTGGTGTGCCATGAACGCGAAGAATACACTGACCTAACAAGTTCACTATTTTTTGCGCTGCAGCATGAAGTAAACGTGGGATATATATAGCCCCTACTTTGCAGATACATGTCTTGTACAAGGAAGCACTTGTGTTTCAGTATGAATTTAAGCAAATATGAATCTAGAGCACCATATCATACTATACTATGTTACGTATGCTTGGGGACGTAGTACAATACTTTTAATCAGCCTTACTTATGAAAAAATTATGTCACATCTATTTATTATAAAAGGGCCACAAAAAGCATTATTTAATGTGGCCGATACGAGTTACCGAACTCAACATAGTTTCAGTGAATTCGAGTGCTTCACACGATATCACTGGTTAAAAGGTAATAATCATTTTTGGGGTGTGACGTGCCGAAACAACAATAATATTTGGAAACACGCCGTAGTGGGTTAATTGTGACCGTCCTGCGGATTAATTGTGACCGTCTGGTTATTTTGATCCGCTGTAATTCGCTAAGTTTGTTGTAGTCGTCTATTACAACGGGTGTAGCACTCGCTTATAGTTCGTTAACGTGTACTTCTCCGTTTCAACGATATCAGAATTGCGTTTAAATATCTCGGTTGCGTAATTTAAAGTAAAGTGTTTTTCTTGATTTATGAATATATTCTGCGTCATTTTTCCGTTTAATGATGATACGTCGAGACGATTCATCTCATAAATTATCAGAATCGGAAATACACAGTCCTTTAGATTAGATAGTCGACAGCCGGGTGCCAAAAAGGTAGTAACGGATGCAGTTACTACCTGTTTCATTACATTTACTAACTGTCTGCTAACGTAGGTAGTAAACAGGTTGAAAAAGTTAGTAACGGTTGCAGCTAGTATCGGTTTACTAACGGATGTAGTAAACAGATAGAAAAGGGTAGTGACGGCCCAAGAAAGGTAGTAAGCGGTGCTGTTACTACCTAATTGTGTCCTTTTTACTAATTTTTTTTAAGAGTGATGGCGCAGCTCGTACAAGACGCTTGCCCACACGGTACGATAACAGACAACCACAGTTTCTCCCCATAATTCTGCATGTTTGCCTTTATACGGTTTAATCCAGAATTATATATTTTATACAAAATATATTTATAATACATTACATATTTATCTGCAGTGTATTACCTCTTTGGCGTGACAAATAAAAATTGATTGATTGGTTGGTTCGCTAATTTATTTATTGATAGGTTTAAGTACACGTGACTGGCAGCGCTGGCAGCTAGCAGCAACAGGAAATGATGCAGAGACAGATAAGACGCACAATCCTAACATCGCAGTGACATACGCGTTTCAGCACTGAGAGTCAGCTAGCGAGTAACTCACGACACGTTCACTGTTTTGTTAAAAAAAAAACACCTGCCGTCCTTGAAGAAGAGGCCGATTTGATTCCCTTATAACCAGATGAAAATATATTATAGGCAACGCTCGTCACTAATAATCTGTCAAAAGTGGCGCCGCATGCAGTTCTCTGAAACAACACGAGCTTCTCTATTTTCCATATTTGTTGTCAATGGTCCTTCAATAGTATGTTACATCTACAGGCAGTGTAGAGTTTCGTTTTACAGTGTGTTTTAATGCATGACATTCGTTCGGATAATGAAAAAACAGATACTTAAAAAACGCTGTAAGTACGGCTTCGAATAAAATAATAAATTATTTTCGAGCCGCCGCTTCCGAAGCTAGACATAGTTTGGCGAACGCACTCGCCGACAAGTTCTTTTTTGGCAGCTTATGGGAATCCCGTGTGACATCGGGCTAGTTACAATATTTAGTGGCAAAATGCACTGCCCCAAAGTGCTTTTAAGTTGCCCTGTGTGATAGGGCTATTACCATGGGTATTATATTGTTTTACAATGGTCATGTGAATCACGCACGCACACACACACACACACACACACTCGTCACCACCGCCTTACAGTTAGAATGAAAGGTGGGAGTGTATCTGGTGTTGCACGTTTCATTATCTTGCTAATATCAGTGGTTGGCCTTTGTCAGTGTGGGACCATGCAGTCTACGTTTTCGCCATTTTTTGGTAGCATCACTACAGCCAGATTGGTCAAGCAACGATTGATTGGGGCTAGATAGTGCACGTAACGTACGTCTACTCTTCGTTACTTTACATGTTACTTAGCATTTTAGCATGTGCTATACTGCCATAGTGAGAATCGACAGCGACGTGCCGCTGCAGTGACGTCATACGTGACGTTTCGGCTCAGGTCACGGGATACCCAGCAATTAAAACGGATACTGTTTATTTTGTTTTCATCCCGTTTCCCTCCTACTCCGCAATGTAGTATTTTCGCGTGCAATACTCGCTCCTTACCTAAACCGGCATTTCAAACTTTTAAAAAAGAAAGTGGGAAAATCCCTCTAAACCGAGCACAGGCCACCACTTTGCGTCTACTTCAAACAAACACGTATCCCTCGCCCGCCCACCTTCACCTCATATTCCCGGACGTGCCCACAACCTCCCACTGCCGGTGCTGCGGCACTCACTCGGCTACGCTTGCGCACATGCTGTGGGATTGCCCGGCACTGTACAGACACACTAACGCCACGACCCTTTCGTCGAAGCTCCATGAGGCTCTGCGGAGCCCCGCTCTTTACGACCAAACCTGGGCGACCCAGCATGCCCGTGAGGCCGTCTCGAGGCAAGCCTTTGACGTCCCCTCATGGGAGGCCCGGCCACCTAAACCTGCTGGTGTCTTATAATAAAGTTTATTCCTCCTCCTCTCTCTTCGAAAAAAAATAAGTAAAAATTGAAGCAGCTGTGCTTCGCGGACAGCGATGAAACAGCCAAGCTGGTGGCATTCCCTTCGTCAGGCTAACGTGTTTCTGTGATGTTTTGTTTTTTACAAGTCCTTTATGTTTTGTCGCTGCTTTTCATTAAACGCAGTCACCACCTTTTGTAATGGCAAAGTGTCACGTGACAGTGGTGTCACCATGGTTACGTGCACACCATTTGTTGGGCTGCCAGAACCACACGCGGGTAAAGTGCGCTGGCTGTTCCGTCGCCCTCTCCTCGTTTGTGCCGTGGGATCCAATACAAAAAAAAAAATGTGACCACTTTTGACTAATAATAAATCCCAAATACTACACATGTCTGAACACGCTTTCATGCATCTCTACGCATTAAATGCGAAAGAAATCGGTGTATATTAATACGTACATTGAGTCAGTACGCTACTAAAGGAATGTATACGGCATGTAGCAGTTAAGCGGCATGCGAGTTATCGCGGGCCAGTACATGCAGTCAAAACGTACTATCGGGAGCTTTGTGAGTACGGACACCGAATTTTCTATTTGTGCTTCTTGCTTCGCAAGAAACCCCCACTCGGAGTGAATTGTTGCACCTAATTTCAGAACCACTACTTAATGGATAAACCAGATCAAAAGGATATGTCCGCGACCGCGAAACTACTGTTTCCAAGCACACCCCGAAAAGAGCAGCGAATTTATGAGAATGGTTCAGACGCCATGATACCATTTGGGGTTACCAGTTCGCCCAACGTTCGATCGTGTCAAGGTGCAACAAGTAAGCGCGCAAACGCAAAGTCAATACCACGCACATAACTTGTAATACTCTAATCTGTGTTACTGGTAATATAGACGCCGTTTCCACAATCGTCCCCCAAGTACCCGACGTAGCAAAGGAAAGGTGATATAGGAAACAGCAACAATGCTTTCAATATTCACATTGTACACATGTACACACGGGAGACATTCGTCAGCTGCCACTTGTCACTTTTTATTCTCACTGCCAATAAAAGTTTTCTTTTAGGATAGCTTGAGAAAGAAAACACCATTCATCCATTTCTACAATGGTTTGTACCAAACACTGGCCGGGTTTGGTATATTTTATTAGGCTTTATGAGGATACCAGCTGCTTGCGTTCGACAAAAAACACCTCCCTTCCCTTCCTTTCAAGCAGCATTGTTAGCCGTCGCGTGTCGTCCGGGAATCGTCCACTGTTCAGGTTCGAAGTTTGCAATCTAGCGCTTTCAGCCAAATTTTCAAACTCTTACGTGGTGAGAGCAGCGAAATTCCATCTTTATCAACTATCACATTACATTTGTTTCGTTCTGTTCGTGCATATCCACACAAGATGGTGACTGGTGCAATGACCGATCGACGCGCTTCTTTTCCCCCTAGCGCCAGCTCACGAAGCGGCTTGATTTGGCTCGGCTTTGTGCGTGTCTCTTCCCCTGAATACGCCCTTTTTGGTTGTTTGCGCTTGCGTGCATTCGCCTTTGGTCTGCGAGACCGGGCAGAGTTTCCTAATCACGGTACTTGCGCAACTAGGCTCTAAAGTTGGCTCGCAAAGCGCAACGACAGTTTTCCGAATAACATAGCGACTGTGCTATCTTCTAGCGAAAGACGGTCAACGCTTATATGTCGCTTAAATGCTTTTTTTTTTTGCGTGGTTCACAGTTTTTTTAGTAGGTGACGCCACAGCACGAAAGCAGTCTTTAGGAATCTTCGATTTGGCTTGCACTAGTTCAGAAAAGTGCCGCAGCGGTGCCAAGCGGTGCAGTGAGCGTGCAGCGCCGGTCGAGCAAGTGCAGGTGCAGCCTCAACACGCCTCGGCACTAGCCGACACTAGCGCGCGACGGCTACAGCCAAAACGAAGGCGTGAGTTGACGTGAGTGCAGGCCGGAGAACACCTTGTAGTGTAAGCCTAAAATAGCCGCCTCCGCCGCCTTGTCCGATCAATACACGGCCGTGATGGCACTTCTTGTGACTGCGATGGAATTGCTGGACTCGAGCAGCGACGACGATTCCGTCAGCGGTGCCGTTTGCAGTGACTGCGACGATGAGTACGACGATGCGTGCATCTTGGTCGCGTGCGCGTTGGTGCGCGACGATGCCAACCGTGTACCCGGGTACGAAAGCATTATCGGCAGGTACCATGAGTATGAATTCAAGCGCCTCTTCAGGCTGTCCAGGGAGACTTTTGATAGTTTCAGTGCCAAGTTCAAGACTTCAGCCTTCTACCCAAGGGCAGTGCAAGGCCGCCAACAAATCAGTGCCGAAAAAACATGCCTCATAGCGCTTGTGTACCTAGGCTCACAAATATCTATGTACGCCATAGGCGACAAATTCGATGTTACCGAGTCGTCTGTTCATGTTTGTGTGACACGGGTCGTTCACTTCTTACACGCTATTAGCGATGAGATAATTTGCTGGCCTAGTAGCGCGGAAGTGACCCGCATAAAGAACGGCTTCCTCGCCAAAAGTAAAGGCAAGGGCCCAAGAAACACCATCGGCTGTATCGATGGATCACACATCGGGATACTCACTCCAAGCGAATCTACGCAGTCTTACTTCAACCGGAAAAAGTGGCCTTCGATAATCCTGCAAGGAATCTGCGACGACAGGAACAAGTTGCTGAACGTGTTTATTGGGTTTCCAGGTTCGGTTCACGACGCCCGTGTCCTGAGGGAGAGCCCCTTCTTTGCACGCGCAATTCAGGAATGTGAAGACAATTATATACTGGGTGACAGTGCATATCCACTGATGCCATGGCTCATGACCCCATTCAAGGACAATGGAAGTTCTTTTCCTACGTGGAAAAAGAGCTTCAATAAACGACACAGTCAACAACGAGTGCTTATTGAGAACACCTTCGGCCTGCTTAAACAGCGTTTTAGGAGGCTCTACCTTGTTGATGCAAAAAGTGTGCAACAGTGCTGCTATATAGTTATGGCTGCGTGTGTGCTACACAACATGTGCAACGATGAAAGGGACTTCCTTGAGGAACTTGCAACGCTTCCCCAAGAAGAAGATGTGGGCAATGATGAAAGTGAAGGAGATTTTGATTGCAGTCTGCCAGGCTACAGTCAGTCTCTGCGAGAGTTCATTGCAAAGGAACAGTGCTAGAAGTTCATCTTTGCTTCGCGATTTATTCAGTGTGCAAATGTTTTGCGAAGTGGGGTGCCGCGTCTAGAAGCAATGTTTTTTTTTAACAAATTAGATGGAGTAGACACTGCTAGTGTTATAAAAGTTTATTGCCCATATAATAACCCGTCCTTATTTGAGAGTACGTCGATCAACCGATCGAATCGCTGCATGCGCTCATCATGCCGCTTTGCCTTTGCCTCTTCCCATTTTTTTCTTTCCTCCAGTTGTTTCACTGCTGCCTCCTCTTGCTTAGCTCTCGAAGCTTGCATTTTTTCTAATGCCTCCAAGAGCGGCGTGACTTGGGACCTACTCTGGCGCTTCCTTTTTGGCGTTGTGCTGCTCCGAACTTTGGATGCTGTGTTGCACTCGACTGGGACTGCTGCATCTTGAGGTGCTTCAGTGATGCTGGTGCTGTTGAAAGTAATTGTACAGGTGCCATGTCATTTCCAGGCTACAGCACAAATTAAGTAATTTTTACTTACTCTGGACTTGCACTAGGCAGGATTGTTTTTCCAGGCTCCAAGAGCAGCCTTGGATTTACACTATGTTCTTTTTCCAAGACTTCTGCCAGCTCTCTGTAATAGACACTATGAGAATCACTGAAGATATGAAGACACAATCGTAACTTACTCTTCATATTCACAGTTCACACGGTGGTGACCTGAAGAATTGTTGTCTTTTTTTGACTTTTTATATGCTCTGTCCAGCGACTTCCATTTGTTTTCCACTTGTGTGGCAGTCACGTTGCACAAGAACTCCGTATTGATGGCCTCAGCCAACTTCTTCCACAGAAGCCTTCTTGTGCTAAACAAAAAAGCAAAGCACAGTTAGTAGGAAAGAAGGAAGCGACGTAACGTGACCCAAGTCTTGCAGTAGCACATGAACCTTTCCTTAGTACTTCATATGTGTAGCTTTCAGGGATAATTGCTAGGGATGTTCGATTATTCGAAAATTTTGGATAATGAATCAAACAGCACTGTATTCGGTTCCTAAGTCGAATCGAATTGCACATATTCTAAGTAACAAATATTCTTTTAATAATCGGCACTGGCGGGAGAACCCCAAAACAACGAAACAGCTACAAGTCATTCTTTCAATCCCTAATGTGACCTGTACGCAGCCCAAGCTTTTGCAAGACTACCTACACTATATTGATTGTCGAATGAATGCGCTTCTGAAAGCTCCATTCTTGCTCAATTTTTACTGCACTTTAGCTGTATCGCATTTATCAGCTCCTGTCTTCGTCTTGTAATAACCAAAGGTGGGAACTACGAGTGCTTGCAGCTTCACGACTAGCAACAGATACAAGTTTTGCGTTTGCGTAAATTGTTCTTGCAGATGTAAATTTCAACGCCCATTGTTATCCGCTTTTAGTGCGCAGGCCATGTTGTGATGACGGGTTGATCTGCTCCGTTACATATTTAGTTGTATCTGCAATGTTTGGTTGTAAATTGTTTTGTTTTTGTGTCCCAATTTTATTTAAAGTGAGGTGACAAAGTCTCACGTTGATAACGCTAGTCAATGCCGTAGTTGAACCTACAATTACAAAATGTTACGAATATTCTAGTTCCTGCTGCATACGAGATTACCTTAGTTTTCGTAATTGTGGTATTTTGAGTAGATTCAAACTGACTGTAATGGCCTTTGTCGAAAGTTTGTGACTATTTGTTTCAAATAAAATGTTCTGTTCTAAGGCTGTTTTGAAAATGGTCTACTTACTATTCAAACAGTATTCAATTACTATTTGTATTCTATTTGGTGCCATTACTATTTGACTCTTACTTGATTAGGTTCCGAAATTCACTATTCACACACTTCTGATAACTGCGAACGTTCTTTTTGTGCGGGAAGCATTATGTTGGAGAAGTTGAACATTGTGTAAATCACTCTTTTGGATCATACACTAAGGAGACAGCCATATTCTAACCCATTGTAAAACATGCAGCTGCGCAACCTTGTTTGCTGACACGACGGCGCAGTCTAGGTTCAAAGATAGGGTAGCACGTGAAGCATATCTCTTTTAACAATGAGCTGCACCATCTTGAAAAGTGGCAGTGCGAGAGAAATGCGGACAGACAGTGAAGACACAAGGACTGCAGGGCGAGACTTGCTAGAGATGTGCCTCAGAATAACAACATGCAATTCCCTCTAGTGCAAATTCTCAAGGCAGCACTACACTTGCAACATGGCTTGAGCTTGGAGGTGCTGCACCTTATCTTGTTGGTGCTTGCCTAGAGTGAAACGGAATAATAAAAAGCTGCAAATAATTTTGGACATAGGATGACATACCGAAGTGCCCTGGTTTTTCCCACCAAGTCCTTCATTTCCGAGTATTTGGCGATGAAGAACCTTGTTTTTCGGGCGCTCCAAAGCTCTTCCACATCTTCAGCCGACGCGGCTGCTGCTGGAAATGCGGCTAAAGCCCCATCGCTGTCAACGTCGCCGTCGCAGGCAGGAGAAGGCGTCGGCGGTTGTGCCGGAGGGGGGTCATTTTCACGATTCCCTGCCATGAACCGCAACGTAACGCGCTTGCCGTCTGCAAGGGCGAAAACCAAGATTAAAAATACCGACATAGCATAAGCAATGCTACGAGGCTGTTTGCTGACCGACTACGACTCCTGGCCGCTAACCACGTTTTTTGGCAATGCATGCAGCCTGACTTACCTGATGCCTCATAGACGTAACCGTTGGCGTCCGTCATAAATGACCCGTCGGGATTGTGAAGTGCCTTAACTTCCTTTTGAACGCCCTGAACAACTATTTGCAACGTCGTCTGCTCTGGCCTTGGGGGGACGCCCGCCATGCTGCACTACTCTGCACCTGCTTTGGAGTGCGTGCACGCCGGTACAGAACTCGTCAGGAACTAGGCTTACACCTAGACAAAACGAGGGAGCCAGTGCAGAGGGTGCGACAGAGGGCGCGCGCTGCTCCGGCAAAACGAGGACGAAGGTGCTGCACCCTTTGAACTGGTTCAGCCGGTGCAGCCAAAACGAAGAGACCTTTTTTCTGGGCCCCATTTCGCACCGTGCAATGAGTGTGGGTTTTTTTAGGCTTATTTTTCTTTGTTTTCGTTCCTGCGAAACTTCGGCGTCAGTTAATCCATCTCGTCTGGCAACCGGGGCCGGCGTCTTTGTGGTGGTCGGTCGGCCTTTTTGCATTGTGTTTCGTGGGGCCTTCGGTGCGGCGAAGTGTGATTTCAATCGTGTGCGGATCTTGGGCCGAATTTCGCGTGTTCACTTCGCCCCCGAGACTACGTCGTTCGCAGGGGTTTGCCCTCGTGCCGCGCGTCGGGAGTATTTCGTGTTGCCGTGTCGACCACGACTCGAGAGGAGTCGCTCGCTGCCCTGACAAGTCCAGGCCACGTCTAAATGGTCGTTGTAGTGGCCGCGCCACAAATGAACATGCTGCCGTGCTTAGATTTGCACGGCACCAACGGAACCTCCACGGCTCTCGGTGTGGACTCGCAGGCAGCAGTGAGTGCATCTAAAGACCTCCCCGGTCTCTCTTTTTTATTTTGTTTTGTTTTTTCTTCCTTGCGCTCGCCCCAAGTAGCAGCGAGCCCCCCGCCAGGCCTGCGCGACCTGCTGTCGCCGTTGCGTTGCGCTGCTGCGTGTTTTTTTGTTATCGCGGCGAACAATCGCGGGCTTAACCGAAGAGGTCGCGATACCCGCGGCCGTGTGTGCGGGATTTTATTTGTTCTCTCTTAGCTTTGTCAAGGCGCGACAACGAGTTAGCTAACGTGGTCGTCGCCCCTGGCAGCTGAGTTCGACGCTCACGACACTCGTTTGCTTGGCACTTTTTTTTTTTTTTCTCTACAAACGGATGTTGGTGTTCACGTGAGTCGAGACTTCGCCCTGCGCTCGTCGCGGCCGTGCAGTCCTCTTGAATCGTTCGAAACTCCGCCCGCGCTGCGAAGTCCTTTCGTGACATTCCGGAAAAAAAAAAAAAGTGCGACATAAATGCACACCACGATGCTCATTTTTACCCCTCCCCCTTGCTCCCTCACTGCCAATTGCCTTTCGTGTTATCCAATCCGTGACGCCTTAATGTTACGCTGTCCGCATTTGATCCGTGCAGATCCGCTGCCGTGTTCTCTCGGGAACGGGTCCTTTGTTCTCGACGAAGGTCGGCAGATCAGAAAGAAGCCGTCCGCCTCGAATCCAGCTGTAGTTATATTCTGCTTATTTCTTTTTTAGATGGGAATAACTGGTTCAATTCGACGTCTCCGATGCGTCGTTCGGACGGACGGAAAAAAACTTTATTGAGATGCGTCGTTCGCTCAACTTCGACCAGACCAGTTGTTTGCTGCTTTTTTTTTTGTGTTGGCCATGTTGCGGCGAAATACGTTATGGCGCTTGCGAGCACGTTGCTATCAGCGCGCCGCCTGCGGCCGTGAGGTGACGTCACCTTCGTAAACCTGCAGGTGCGAGGGCGGCGCGGTTTTAACCACGAGTGTGTTCGCGCGACGACGTAAATGCTCGAACTATCCGAGACCCGAGTCTAGGCGACAGCTGCTTGGCTGTTCGTTTTTTCGGGGAAGTGCATCTCTCTCTCTCACCTTGGAAGAACGTATTTTTTCTTTTTAAGGTGTTCGCTTCAAAATGCATGCCTGATCGGTTTCGTCCCAAGATGCACGTACGTTTCCG